>NC_140093.1:9480719-9854004 GCF_964237585.1 Gallinula chloropus
CTTACCTCAGGTACCACTGAGTCCCTCCCTTGCGATGTACAAGGTGCCAGAAATGGGGTACAAGATGCAAGGCTCACCAAAGTGCACTTGCTTCACATTGCCTGACAGAATCAGTGGGGGGCTACGTGATCCCTCAAGTACAGTCATTAACTACAGCTCTTATCACCTATTTTTTAATTTAAAATACTACATAACCTGAAGTAAAGCATCAATAGTAACTGGTTTGGGTTAGAAACAGAAAATGCTGCACACCCTAAGGGAGAATACACCAGCTCACAAGGTACTTTCTGTTGCCAGCACAGGAAACAAGAAGTTAAATGCAGACTGATGCACACTTATCACAAACTACCTGGAAATTTCCAAAGGGAAACATTGATTGTTGTTATAAGCCACACACACCTGTCAAATTTCCTGCAAAGTCAATATTTGATATATACAGAGCAGTCTCACAGACCTCATTCATATCAAATATCATTAAAGACTACTACTATTCTAACAGCAGAACTATAATACACTCTTCAATAGTAACAGAACCTACATAATGTATACAGAAAAAGACAACTAGTCAGTCCTAAATGGTAGACAAAAGTAATTCTCATTTTCCTTAGAGTTGTGCTCCCTTTCTACTTGCAAGAACAGTTTTTATGACACAACATCATAGCTGTTGACACCTTGTTGGTGCTTTGGTCTGATAAATGTAAGTCTGGGATACCGGAAGTCCAGATATTATTTAGTAACTTCTGACTTCTCATAAAAATTAGAACAATTGATAAGAATCATGCTTTGAAAACTTGGATATCCTATTTTTCACCTAGGAATCGTCTGCTTTATTCTTCAACAACATGGAAAAATAAGAACAATCTGCCAGTCAGTCACTGTATTTCAGAGGGACTAAAAGGATTCTTAAGAAAGGAATAGATATTAGTGACAACAGAAGTGAGTTCTCTCCAGTGCATGTTCTTCAGGGCATACATGGGATAAAGGACAGATTCAGAGAATGCTGAAAGGCTAATTGGTTTATGTGGGTTTTTTTAAAAACTTTTTTTTAAAAAGAGATATAATCTTATAAACAATTTACCCAGAATACAATCTGATTCACTCTGGAGCTAAGTGCGGTATTTTAACCATTTATAAAGCTAGTATCTAGCAAAATTAGTATTTATCAATACAGTTTACACATTGTTACATTCAGATCATTTATAATTCAGGACAACTGTCCTACAGGCAGTGCAACAAAATGTGCATGGCCTAGTAAAAACAACCAAAATACTATTTACCACACAGATGGCATCAGGCATCCACTTGTTTTGTTAGGGAAAAAAAACCCTACATAAACATGATGTGATTTTCTGAAAGCTAAGTCCTAAAAGCAAGCATGGCCAAAGAAGTCCAGGGGGCTTCAGATCAGGATGATCTCCACAGAGAATCGCAAACACCACACAGTGCTCAGCTACAGATACAAAAATATTTCACCATGCAAACAGAAACACTAGGAAGCAGATAGAAAAACAGAACCAAAGCTAAATAGCATCGCAAGAAAAAGAATGATATGTCAGTAAATTCTTTAACATATATTTCTGCGATTCCTGGATGTAAGAAAAGAGAATCTAAATTCCCAAGTAAAACTGATAAAGGGACAAAGCCAGAGAGACATCTCAAGCAGGAACAGAGGTCTGCTTCCATCTCTAGTACACAGCTCTGTCAGAAACCAAGCCTGAACATTTTCCCACAGCCACCCAGATGCTAAACTGAAAGATAAATTCCATCTTCAAGTTCAAAGCACGTAAAGCTGTCTGGGTCACATCAGCTCAGGCAAAGCCAGGACCTAAAATGGTCAGGTTTGCTTTGTTTATTTTTAAACCACACAAGTTAAAGGTCTGCTGGCAGGCAGGTGTTCAGGATGAGATTGCATTGCCACTGAAGGAAGAAGACTGTGGTCACATGCAAAGACATATTAGTGAGGTAAGCTAGGAGAGAAAGATCAATAACCAAAGGCATCATTCCAACACAGACTGCAGCTGAAGAGCAGAAGAGTCCGGAGCGAGGTGGGGGAGGCTTAAATGTAGCACTGAAAGTAACTGCAAAGAGGAAGAACTCGTGTGACCTGGAGCAAAGGCTTCACAGTTTACAATCCAGCACATAGCTGTTTGATGTCGCAGTGTAGTGAGCCCTATATTTTAAAGACAGTTTTGTCTTTCATTTGCAGCAAAATTTTTTCTCCAAGAGATAAACCATCAGAACAATTCATCACAAGTACAAAGAGAGCAGGATTAAACAAATACATATGTATCAAAGTTACCACCCATGCATAGCAGACTAACATATTAACACAAAATAACTTTCACGTACTGACATGTTCTCTGTGCAAGTGACTTTAGACAACCAAACAGTGAGTAATTCCATCTGGGAAAGATTATCAGTGTGAAAGGTGTGTCTTCCGAAATTTTGTGCCAGAAGTAAAAAGTGCTTTTGCCTACTTCTGACCTCATTGCTCCATCAGGACTCGGGATGAGAAGATTTAGCAATAATCTGTGACAAGCCTCTTTCCACAGAAGTGATTCAGTTCACAGTGCATCCAAATCCACATTTTGCACAGGAGACAGAATTCACTGTCAAGAACCACAACACATTCTGGTACTGAGGATGAGTATTAATCTTCAGAGGCTGAGGAACAGAACATAGCACAAACTGTTGCATTTCCAAGCTTTAATCCAGCTCCCATATATCAGTGTTACTCCCTTTGACTTTGGTAGCATTTCTCAAAGCGGAACACTCTCACTGGGTCTTTTCTTTGGCCCTCAACTCTTGCTGGTGTCACCTCTGACCACCTTGGCAAACACATCTCTGATACCATGGCCATGTTCCCTGCATGCACTGACACGTTAAAAGAATAATGGAACATAAGTATTGACAACACAAATGCGAATAAGAGGAATCTGCTGCAATACACATATATACCTAAGTTTATGTGTGCATCCTTTACCCATTGTAATTAGCAAACTAAGAATACACAGGGGGTCAGAAAGAAGACAGATTCTGCAAAGCAGTTTCCTTATTACTTACTGTAAAATAAATACACACTTTGCCACGTGAGAGATTTTTTTTCACATACCAAAGACAATATGGCAGGGCTGTACACCAACCTTCCTCAATGGTTTTCTTCAAAGCATTAAGTAAAACAGAAGACCATTTTGTTAATATTGAGCTAGGATAAAGTCACTTTTACCAAAATGCCCAAAAAAATTATTTCAAGACAACTTGGGATGAGATTTTCATTAAACACCACACATTTGCAACACTTGAGATTCTACCCAAAGGACAAATTGGTTATTGGTTTAGTGCTTTCACCACTCCAGTAAATTCAAATAGAAAACCATCCTTGTCTCTCCCTCTCCTGCATGGTACCCTCTCTTGCTCTCTTAATTTCACAGTTATAACAAAGAGTGACAAGAGAAGTGCCAGACCTTGTGCTTCATTTTGTTCACAGGCCATTTGCGTACATGATCTGTAAGAGATGGCCAGATGGACATCTGCAGTTCTGTTTTCAGTTTTTACAGTCCTCGCTGATGAGCACATTAGATAAAAAGCTGCTCAAAGTCAACTGTGTACCAGCAACAGAGAAAGAACTTGAAGGTGATAGAAAAGTGACATTTCTCTTTACTACTGTCATTGAAGGGGTCTTTTTTACATTATCTAAACTGAAGCTTTAACTTTGTGAGGAATAGTCAAAGCCAGTAACTTCAGTCCCTTATTCAGCTAAAGTCATTAACAGAATGACTTTAGTGCTTACACTAAGCAATGAAAGACAAGCTTTAACTGGCATTTCAATAGCATGTCTCTATTAAAATTTAGCAGTGTTGAGAAAAGGGCATCATTTCTCTATTAGCCACAGGAAGGCTCCAAGCACTGATGGTCCCTCCAGGTGACTGACTCTTGGCTATCACTGCTAACAATTTGGAATTTTAGATAAACCCCTTCATTTTTCACAGTAGAATACAAGAAAGCAATTGCACTTGACATCTTTTCATGGGTGCAAATACGAGCGCAACAATGAGGAAATTAATTGGTTCGGTTTAAGTCAGTCAGCTACTGTCTCTGCAGAATCAACACTGCCTACTCCAGGAGGCAGCAGTGAGGTGAGATCCTTAAGCAGAACATTATTTATTCTACAGCTTGCTACCACACAGCTCCTAACCCCCAAAGCATACAATGGACACAAACATCTCCAAAGAGCCAGACGACTTATCCAAATCTGACACCAAAGCTAGAAAAAAAAAAAAAAAAAAAACACCAAAAAAAGCCCTCTCTTTAAATTCTTATTTCATTTTTGTAGCTTTCCCTCCTGAGAGGCTTCTAGTAATAATCTGAACTTTCACACATTTTCTATGGATTTAGAAAAGCCTGTTTTCCTGTAACTAGACCAGCAAGACTCTAATAACTTTCTATCCTCTAAGAATGCTTAGAAAGGAAGTGAAAAGAATAAGGCTAATACATCTGTCATCCCATATATACACTCGGTTATCCAGATCATATTCAATCCAAGCTTCACAGCGTATAAATGTGTAAGAGAAAGTACCTTTTCTGACAAAAAGATAAATTTTCCAACCACTTTCAGACAAAGACTAAAGATGGCATCTCATCTTCACAGATGAGCCATATTAAATTATTTTTAAAAAATTTGAAACCCACAATGCCTATTTCCTCACTACTAGAAAAACATACAAACAACATACACTTCTTAAATGCGGTTTCAACCAGAGAACTCTATGCATGTACCCAGCATAATCACCTTTGAATCCTTTTGTATAAACAGCTACAAGGTTATCTTTCGTTTTATTTCTGCCTCACTGGTTTGCCTGCTCTCCCTGGCAGCATCAGATGCTGATTTTTCTTTTTCGCCAGCAGCAGAACAGTGTGAGCTCCCCAAGGGAAGGTTTATCACAGTGGATCACTCTGTCTCACTAGGGAAGAGCAGAGCCCTTTCTCCACAGTTCTAAAGGTCTTGAGGCAACAGGTTGCCATTGAGAGATCTCTGGCTAGAGGGTACAAGGACCATGAAGCAGTCTCAAAGACATATATAGTTGTTAATGAAGACAAACATTTCTGCCAGCAGCTTTAATTTCAGTGTTCTCAGCCACCATCAGGTACTGTGTGATCTAGCTCCACCTGTAACATCCAGACAGCCCAGGCTGCCAAGTGCTCAATGTTGGAGCTATACCCAGCCACGTTTATAACCTCTTAGTTTACCAATTAGCCTAAATACACTACAACAAGAAAAAGTTACCACACTAGGAAAAAAGAAACCTACCTAATTGGGTTTATCCCCACTAGCCACTTCAGCCTCCACCTCCAGCATTCAGCGTTCTTCACAGGCAGGAGGACAACAGCACCTCACTAACCCCAGGCAGGCTGTCACTGCTTCAAAGCTGTTTCCAGTATTCAAGTATTTTTAATCACCTGCAACCCCCATCAATCACAAGCACCCTGAAGCCCTTTTCAAATTGATAATGCCTTTCCAAGAACAGCTCTGAAAACTACCTTAGAGCAAGTGTGCTAAAGTTAGCCAAATGTAACACACAAACCCAATGCTTTGGGGAAACAAGATAGTTACACATTTGAAAATACAAGGCTCTGCTAGCCAGCTTGATGCAAAAGGACTCCAGCTCTGTATTCCTACATGCTTTAGGGAACTCTTATATTTCTTCTTAACTGGGAACATCCATATTAATCTTGAATAATACTGTATGCTCTGATCTCTCAAAGGCAGATAGTGCTTCTAAAGATATGAAAAGACTGATTAGAATAACAAAATATATTTAAGCATCAATTTCCACCCTTGTGGGCTCTACAATAAAGACAACTGGCGGAAGCAAGTTACACATCTTAAGCTGCAGGCATCAAAATTAATTATTTTACACCAAAGCATGCCTCAAAAGGGACCACTGTAATTAGGATAATAAGCATTAGTGCACATCGTGAATTTTATGTGTGGATTTTTTTTTTAAGTTTATAAATCCCTCTTGTACATAAGTGTTTTGTTATTTGAAATAAAAACACACACCAGAAGTTTAAAATCTTATTAAAATACAGGCAGTTAAACAGAGAGTAAAGCGTATATAATCCTCCTACAATTTCAGACCTTATGGACATCTATCATTTTAAGTCTTTAAGTATATTAATTGCATGGATTTTAAGTACCATTAACATTCATTCAATATTGTTATTCAGAAAGCTTCCAGCTAGGATTAGGACCTTCTGGAAACAAAATTTAATTTGCAAGGAACATAATCATAACATTTTAATCTATCTCAATGTATTAAAAAGGGGGAAAAAATCATCTAATATTCTTTTTAAACACTGGAGACCCAGCCCACACTTCACAGGCATTAAAGCCCACTCCTTTATTGAAGGCAGACCATGGGCCAGGCTACAAGGGAACTGGGGCCCAGCCTGGGGTCATTCACTAGGTACCACACGCTTACTACTGCGCCAGAGGTGTGAGCTAACACACCTTGTCATGCTCTCACCACCTCATCTGAGGCCCCTAAGAGAGAGAGCAGATGCTGAGGTTGTGGCAGACGGTGCATTGATCGCTTCTTTTAGGATTACCATTGAAGTGTGCAATGTGTAACATTTAACCTCCACCCTCACAAAACACACTCTGCTACCGCACCTCTCCATCAGCCACTATCACGCTGCACAGGGATAGAAAAGGAGGATTTTGCCTTAAGCCAACAGAACATTTATTATCATTTGACATTGTAGGAACAGCATAGATTAATCTTGCCCCTGTTTTTGAACGTGGTAGTTGTTTGCTTTCAAAAAAATGCTACAAGGCAACATTAGGTCGCTGGCACTAGATACTGTATTTATAATTACATCTCAAAGACAATTTATAAAGAGATTTGTTAAAATATAAAAATTGTTGCTAGTAAGAGGAATTTTTTTGAAGGGCAATCCTGGATATAGTCACTATAAAATCCATGGTAGTTTCTCTGAAATTTAGGTGCATTAACCCCAGGCACCAAGCATTTTTTTCCCAATTAATTGCAGCTTTCCATCCTAATTTTCTCCAAAACTCTGGTTGCCACAATATGCACAGTTTCTTCTTTCAGATTTTTCTCACAACATTACAATTAGCTTTAAAACAGCTATCATTTTCCAATTAGAACTTGCTATGTTTCAGAAATGAACAAAATTGTGTTTTTTCCTACTTTCAGATCTGTCATGAAGCCTAATTAACATCTGTAAAGTATTCTGATATCTGAGATGCAGCCAAAGTAAGCATAGGATGAGAGTTGTCCCTGCTCATGAATTTCTTCAGGGAGAATGGAAGCGGGGGAAGTCATCTACCATTTTCTTTCCAAGATTTCCTTTTAACAGAAACATTATACGGCATAAAAACTGACAAAAAGAATCAGGGGTTTGTTGCTAAGAACTCTGACATGTTTTCACTGAAACATTCCCTTCAGAGGGGGCTGCGCATGCTGCCAGCGCTGCCTAAAAGAAGAAAGGAAAATTCCACTGAGAATTTAATCTGCCACTTCCCATTGCTGAACTAGCAACTGATAACAGAGTGATTTGTTAACGGGATCTGTGTTAACATCTCTTTCCACATCAATTTAAACGATTCCTGTTCGTGAGGTGAAGCTGTACACGTCTCAGTTGTTTATACGTATTAAAGATACACCCTTCAGGACACAAGGATTTCTGTGATCCAAACTAGAGAAAGCCTTTTCCTTAACATCAGTGGGCTTTGGGCAAGATGTCTAAGCCCAGAACAAGGGCAGGATGTGCACCTCCCTGTCTTAAGCCAGTAGCTACCAAGTCCTTACCCACAAAATTAAAGAGGAAAATCTCAAAGGTAAAGTTTCAGGACTGATATCATAATCATATAACCTACAGATGCAAAAGCCAACTTCAGAAAGTTCATATCCAACAGAACTAGAGTGCTTTCATTAACTAAGAGTGTTTTAGGCTTTTTTTTTTTTGTAAAGCAAGAGACAACCATCTGTGAAGACCTTCAGAGGACATATTTCATTCCATGTGTGTGAGGGGAAGCAGGAAAGGGAGTTAAAGCGTTGATGATTATATGACACTTATCAATCCAAGAGAATACAAAGAAGATCAATGTGGCTGTGTAAATTTTAATCAGCAAAACAAGCATGTTTACATTTATGTCAAATAAATGGAGGGGACTGATTGCAGTAGCTTCTGGTTTATGGCAAGTCTCACATCGTAAATGCTTTGCATAAGTATCTGCTGAGCAAACCCTGGCTTGTTCAGGGCTTTCCAGTAAACATTATAGAGGAGACTCACTTAGAACCAGTTAATACATTAAACTTTTGTCTGCTTTAGCATCTGTACCCTACATAGGCGATCCAGACACACCAAAGACTATCTGAATATTGCAATCCATGCTCCCATGCCTAACTAAATGTGGATGACTGCCATTAGTACAAAGAGAAAAGGAAGCTCTAAAACAGGTAAGAGGCAGCAGCTCCTAGACACATAAAAATCAATGTTTATATTTCATCCCAAACAGGTGCTGACCAACCTCAGCACACACAGAATACATTAGTCACAACTTTACAGCTCCTAAATTCAAACAGAGAGTACAAATATACAGACACTGCCCAGGGTCCCTCTTCTAAACACAAATCAACAGGGATATTGCTGTAGGAAAAAAAAAAGATGCTACTGTAACACAAATCATTGGTACAGCAACCCCCCCAGGCATTTACAAAGGAATACAGCCAGCCTGTGCAAAAGAACATACAATCCAGCTGCCTCTGGTCACAGGGTTGCCACTTGCCATGAAGTTGTACCTCCTACATCCCAACACCTCATTCACTTGGCTGCCACTACACAGAGTGCAAACTGCCTAAAAAGGCTGTCAGAAAATTCATTTTCCCACCACCTGCCTACTCAGGAGTCCTGACGGGTTACCAGTCCTTTTCCTAACACCTTTATCTTCCACGTGTACATCAACTTGCTACCTATCATTAAAAAATCCATTTTTGCCACTTCCTCTTGGGCTTCCTTTTGGAAGCACAGCAGTAGTTTATGTTCTTAATCACTAACTACATTTTAAGTCTCCAGGCACAGAATTGTTCTAATGCAATTACTTCTAAAAAACAGTAGTGACCACAACACATTTCATTTATTTCCACATTTCTTATCTGGATCATCAGTCTCGTTTTTCTTCAAGTGCTCGTGCACCATTTGAACGCTTTTCTCATCTTTACTGTATTTAAGGAAAGAGTTTTGTTACATTTCTGCAGCTCAGCCCCCAGTCTTAATGACTGCATGCCCTGCTGAGAGAGCAGTATTCCCACACACACTGTGAGCAGTATCAAACTCTTCTGAAGTCAGATATACGTTTACATTTCCTCCAGCCACCTCCTTTTAAAATTTATTCCCCCACTTTAGAATTGCCCTTTTACACACTCACCTCTTGCAAAGCCTGTTTCTTTTCAGTTGCTTGACCTCTAAGTCGTTGCTTCTATCACCCAAGTTTTGCAGCTGTAGCTCCTCACCATCCAGCTGGCGTTCAGCCTATTCAAGCCCCTCATGAGTGAGAGAATTTAACCCTGAAGAGGACCTTCCATTTTCTCCAGCTGACAACAGTTATTCTTTTTAATGAATCCTAGTTAGGACTGACTTCTATCCTCTTATTTTCACTATCAGCATAGGCCCTTACCAAGTTCCTCTCATTTTCTCTTCTGTGTATTTTATCCTAAAATGAGGTGCATGGATACACCTTGGTGAGCTTTATCAAAACCTATCCCACTCTCCCACCTTTACACAGCTACATCAGCTACTTCCTTAAGGTCCTATCATTTCCACTCCTCCTTCAACAAAATATCATGATCCAGTTTGTTCTGCTACATTTTAAGCATTCTAACAAGCAATTCTATCACTTAAAAAACCCCAAACAACCCAACAAAACAAAAGAAGCCATCTTATCCAGCCATCCCACCAGCTGTGACTCTTTTCCCCACAGCTTAGACATTCTCCAGACCCTGTTAGCTGGATTTAACTCTCCCAGATAGGATTTCAGCAGTCAGACTCACACATGGAGGTAAGTTCTACCCACAAATCTCACACAGTGAGAGCTTTTGTATGCTTACACAGTCGCAGGGTTGGAAGAGTGAGCCTGCCCTCCCCAGGTGTATGGTTGACTCCCTCTAGGTACCATCCTCCAAACCCTTACATTCCCATTACTATCTCGGTGTTCTCTCACCGTATGTGACCAGAACTAGTTTGTTCCTCTGAAATTGCAAGCAATTTCATAGTTCATCAAAAGTTTCAAACAGAAGGTGCCATCTGAATCGCATTCGGATGTGCTAATTCAGCCAGTTCATTCATTGTTCACACTTGGCCCATGGTGTTAACATGCATCTTTAGCATGACCTATCCTTAATCTAACTAGTTTCCAAACTGATAAACTGAGGGCCATTAAAAAAGAATAATACTACAAGAACTTCCCACATTCTCCATAAAGCAGCAGGTAAAACCAGTGAGTTTCAGTCAGTAACTATAGACATCTCAGAGACAACTCAGAATAGTATGAAATACATCAGAGAGTGATTCACATCTTTTTTCCAGAGTATCATACCATAAGAAAAAGGAACATGGAGTACATGTGTTTATATAACATTTGCATTTAAAGACATTGAAGAACTGGGTGTCCAAACAGGCAGACATTATTGCTAGAAACATTTTGTGTTTCTAATGAGTTTTTGTCCATTTATGTTTTATTCTTGGCCAATTTCACCACTTCTTTAATAAAATAACATTTTAAATAAAATCCTGTTGCTCTTTGTTTCTGACAATTTTGTTCTACTAAATTCAGTTTTGCCTGCAGCAACATTCAAATTCTGACTTATGAATTTCACTAGTAAGGCCAATTAAATCTCATGATATCACTTTCCCTTAACCTAAGCAAAACTGGGAATTTCCCTCAAAGCAGGTAAGTTTCTTCTAACCATATTTTGGATGATACAGGAATGTAAAAAAAACCAAAAGCAAAACCCCAAAACCAACAAACAAGTCTTATCTTTTTTAACAAAAACCTCTCAAGAAAGGGTCAAGATGAATTTCAGAGATACTGGGGAGAGGATATTGTCAGCATTAGTAAGATTTCAACAAAGTAAAATAGAAAAATGGCTAAGAAGAAGAAAATAAGATAATTCTTGATTTGCAAATAGGCTTATCTGTTCTGTCTCCACAAGTAAAAAGGCATCTTAAGTTCTCACCATGCATTCCTGCTATTAGCATCAACCACACTCAGCTGAACTCATTTTTACTGCAAGTTGCCTCTCTGCCAACAAGCTACAGGCACATATTACTGAAAACAAGAAGAAACACAATAAATAGGACTTTAGTTCTCTTATTTTGCTCACCTTACTCCTGTGATCTGTCTGTAGCAGAGAAAGCATTACATCCAAAATAACACCTTACCACTGAGCAGAGCCCACCCAAGCCTTTTTGTTTTCTTTCCATTTACCCTAATTTAATACATCTGGGGACAATGGGCACACCTGACACTGGTATTTCAGTGCTGAGTTTCAGCCTGATATTGGGATTCATCTACTCTCTTCTCAGTAATAATATAGAAGGAAATTACAACAACTACAAAAACTTGTGTTTGAGTTATGGGCCTTAATACTGCTTTAAGATGCCAGGGTACTATAAGAATAAAATAAAACCAAAAGGTTTTCTTAATTTGGAATGCATGGAAGTAGGCAAAATATCTGCTTGTCAACTGACGTTCTTCCTTCTTTCTCATTTCCTGATTATTGCAAACTTTCTACAATGCTAATGCTCTTTGAAATAGTTCTAAAAATAAACAAGCCCTATGTTTTTACTTTCTTCAGAGCACACAAGCAGGAGAAATCCCAAAACCATGTGCAATGGCAGACAGATTCTTCAGTAAAGAAAGGGTCTGCTGCTAAGGCAGCAAAATCCCAGGGAAGAGAAAGCAGAGATCATGATAGAGGGGAAGAAAAGGCAACAAAAGAGACTGGATGTGATTGCTACTAAAAGTAGCAATTCAATCACTAACCCTTCACAAAAGACAAGGTAGTATGCTGGTTGCAGAAGGCTTCTTGTCTCTATAGGATGGAAGTTTGAAAAATGCACAGCCAGGTCCTGCTTTGTCTCAGAGCAGCTGGCCCAAGAGCAATGTTATCCTAACGGACAGAGAATGACCTCTATGAGACTCCAGCTTCTGAAGCAACCTACAACCAGCACTGACTGTTCCCATTTCATTCAGGCTTCAGACACAGCATAACACACAGGAGAAATGTGGGATGTGTCTTTTCCCAGCTCTCTCCTGGGTGCTACTTGTAGTCTGCTGTAGCGAAGCAGACTCACACCCTAAATTGCAACACAGATGACACAGTCTGGCCCAAGATTTTCACAGTTTGAAACCCCTTGTACACGTACTATTTGGTAAGGCAACGAGCATTCCTCCTCCCACCTCTGTGACCTTCTGAAATTCTGGAGTCTCCTATGTGTCAGTTTGCAATGAAAGTGAGATTGCTAGATGTCAGGGAGGTCCTGTCCTACCAGCTTCTCCACACACAGTTCTGGAGAGTTCACTACAGCTGTAACATCCAAGTAAGTAAAAACCTATCTTCCTAGTGCCAGGTTCTTCCACTTCACTCCAAATTAGAACTAGCTTTTTGCTTGAACAGGCCTATAGAAATAAACAGGAAAACTAGAACACAAAATACAGTTCTGTGAGAGAAAGAATGGCATGGTTTTTTCTCTAAAAAATAAATCAGAACAAAGTATATTGTGCAGATTTCACATTGCTCAGATATGAGGCAAATTACCAAGAATGCTGCTCATTCTGTAAACTGATAAAGTTGTTATATCACATAGCTACACTTTCCTGTGTAGAGAACAGACATTGTTTCCAGTCAACTTGTCCTAATGTTGAAGTAAATCTTGTGTGGCTATAACCCCATGCTCAAAGCTACAACCCCAAATTCTGCAAAAGAAATAACAGTTCTTGAAAAGCAATCAGAATCTAGATGCCAGTAATTAGTTTATTGAAATATGGACAAAGACATTTGCAAACAGAGGTTTATAGGGTATTATCAGTTCACTAAGATGTGTATTTGCTTATGTTTTAGAAATAACGTGCCACAACAGAGTGGTAGTAAGGATGTTTTACACGCTACGTTCCTTCAGCGGCACAACACTCGTCGAGCTAGGCTGTGTCAGTCTGCTCTTCCCTCAGAAAACACGTATCCACCTCCTTTTAAAGCGGTCAGGAAAACATACTCTGGGATGAATATAAACTAAGAATGACAGAAACAGATCCTGTTTCCTAGACTCTTCCAAAAATTGACATTAAAGATATTCATACATATGGCCTCGCTCCCTGATAAGTTATAGGAACCAGGTATGTTTCATCCAATATGTTTCTAAAAGTATTTATATGTTTTTGTGCTAGTATTTTGATTTTAGCAATATTGCCACATGTTGACATCACCCATTAGACAAGTTCAACATCTAATGATGGTTGACTGTGTATCACAGAGTGATCCTGACCCTTTATGTATTTTTCAGAGCAGAAAATGAAGATCAGTCATTATGACCAGAGTTGCCCTCCTATGCCTAATTGTCCAAGCTCCTGACCACATCAAAAACACAGATTTGTACTTTGGAGAAAAAAAGATTGAATTACAATTATAACACACAGCATCCTTTCTCACATGTTCTTATGCGAGTGTACAGAGGCCACAGTTAAGTATGTATAGATATCCTTACATGTCTTTACATTTTTATTTTTCTTTGTAGGTAGGTTAAGACAGGCTTTAGGAAACTCATCCACTTGCTGTAATTCATATTTTCTAAAGATCAAAGCATTCTAAATGCTGCTACTCCCTGGTGCTAAAAACTGAACAATATTTCAATATTCAAAACCAGAACAATTATTCAATAAAAACACTTCAAAGAAAAAAGCCTGATACCATGTTATGATCCTCTGGTGGTTTGTTGTTCTCATCCTCTTATTTACATAGTTCACTGTTAATAAGCCAAGCCAGCCCATTGCAATAAACCAAACATCACAGTAAACAAGCTAAAGTCATCTAAATTATGAACGTGTTCTTACCATTCATTAAGGTTGCCTAGGAGCTAGTTTTACTTAAAAAAAAAAAAAAAAAAACCAAACCCAAAACAGTCAATGCCTGCATAAACAACCCAGCCCCCAAAACGTGCAGAGCAAACAGATAACATCTGAAAGCTCTGAAATCTGAGTGTGGAAGGCACACCCTGGCCTGGCCTGACTGTCCTAGAGCACAGAGATAATGACTTACAGACAGGGATGGCAGTGTGCTCTGGCCAAGATTTAGAGAGAGAAACCAGCCACCTAAATTAGACTTTTAAATCATATGTAACAATACAGAGATACATCCCCATTCTTTGGGCCATTAACAACCAAAATTAATACAAATAACTGTCTTCTAGAAGTGCATTAACTGCGAAAGAAAATGGAGCCAAGGGGGGGGAGTTAGCCCCAGTAATTAGCCTCATCTCCCCAGCAGTGTTTCCCCATTGTTTTCTATCCATGTTTCTCTTCTGGGGCATGTAGCAGAAGGACAGAGAGAAGAGTACAGCAGAGGTATCTTTACCTTAGTCACAGCCCCAAAACACAGCCTGTTGACCCAGGTGCTCTTCCAATTCCACTACAGAAGGACTTCAAAATACATGCTGAATGTGTAAACCTGTGAATCTGTAGTGGATATTATGCTTTGAGATTTGGACCAAAACCAAAGTTCTGGCTCCAGCGCAAACACTCCAAACTGGAGGAGTACTTGAAAATTGCAAGCTGATCTCCATTCACAGCAGTACAACATACTGAGAAGCTGGCTCCTGAGCTGCAAAAACTCATATAGCAAGGATACTTGTTAAGCTATTCACAGGACTCAGGATAGTATAAAGGACCTTGAAAAAAAGATGTTGATCCAAGGTGATTATTGGAAGTCCATATTTTTATGCTACAGTCACGTGCTAGTTAAACAAATTAAGTATTTCACATGCACTGAAACACTAAAAGAGAAAATCTCATTAGTGATCTTTATACAATAGTAGAATCATTCTTATGAGGTAACTTGCTTCAGTGAAGCAATGATGTGTTTTGAAAAGTAAAGTATTCCTTTGTTTTCATATTATTCTAAATAATATAGCATACTATTGGGTGTTACAGGTGTAACGTGTAAGATTTCATACCAATGAACTTCTCAAATCAATAATTCTAAGCCAGTCTTTTCCAAACTTTTCCTTCACAAAAGAGGCCAACTATCTGATCCAGGTCAGAACAAATACACATTTTGAAATGTGGAGAATTCCTGCAAAAAGGTAGCTACCATTTTCTAGCCATTTACACATCTTCACACGAATTGCTTACATTTTTTCTCTGCCAGGACATTATGCTTAGTCCATACAATGTAAGCAGTGACATAAGGCATTCTGCTACTTTGATTAGATTTTGGTTTAGGAAAGGTTACAGTGGATCAGGTACCACTCCATACTTGGAAACTCGCATCTACGTTATCAAGTATTAGAATTTAGCTGCTTTTTATCTTACTTTATAAAACGTTTGCTTTTATTTATAATAACTTAATTAGAAAGTGCTGATCCTCAGACCATAGTGGTTTGCAGAGAGCTCTGCTCTGGGGCTGAGACAGTAGAGGGGTTTGAATTTTCATGCTGCCATAAGCTTCCTGAGGATCTACAGCAAGTTACTGAGTGATGAAGTGGCCTGATTCCCCTGTGAGATGATGACAATAGTACTTCTGCCTTGTTCGTTTCGCCCCACAGGAATTGGGCAGGATTAGGTTGATGACCAATATGTGCCTGGAACAACTGGGTGTTCAGCCACAACTCTGATAATGATCATCCTCACTCTTAACTGCTCTGATGAGAAGGGAAAAAATGACAGTTTTGTGTTGAGAAGATCCTTAATATCTCTGTGTTAAAAATACCATCTTTTACTCTCTTATTACATCTCTTTTTCAGTAGCAGGGAAAGCCCCTTTCTAAATAGAAAAATAGTGGTTTCTTCTGTCAATCTGAACACAGAGGAAAATCCATCTTTTTGTGCTTCTGCTTAGGTCAAAGGACAGAGTAAATAACTTTTAAAGGGTTGTGTAGCTGTAATTCTTAGTAAACTTGCAGGATTCTTAAAGTAAAACCTGACTTCTAAGTCTTTCCATAGTATCATTGGAGAAGAGTTTTTCACATTGTAATTATCACTGATAAAACTGCACAGTCTCCATTAAATTTTAATCACAATGATTAAGTTCAGCAAGAAGTAGAGGCCAGCTCAAACACAAATTTTATTTCTCCTCTTGTTCCAAAGTATAAATGTGTTTTTATGAATACATACTGTATTTAAGTTTACCACAATGGAAAGTCGTTTGTTGTTTTGAGAATTTTAAAAATTACTAATTACACATTAGTCCAAACCCATTTTTCAGAGGTGATTAAGCAATGCAAACAACAGCTTGCTTTACCATAACCACAGCCTTTTCCAGAAACTGATAATTTTATGATGAGTTAAAAATTAAATGGGATAGTTCTTGGGACCTACAAGAACTTTCAATCATTAACGTGTCAACAGAAGGTGCTCAAACCATCCTGTTCTACCGCACAAGAAAAGAACCACACATACAGCGGTCACAAATTTTGCAACTTAGGATTTCTCTGTTTCAGAATTTAATATGCTCCTTTGAAATCTTCATTCAGTTCTACCCTGAACAGAATTTTACATTAAATTTGCATCTTTTACTCAAAGGGTAAACGAAAGGCAGCAATGTGTTCCCTCGCTAACAGTACTCACTTCAGTTCACACGTAGTATCCCATATTGAGAATAAATCACACAGCCTCTCCAAGCATACATCATCACTGTCATCACTGCTTCCAGCCCCAAGGAATCTAAACATAATTCCTTTCACAGGAATACCTACTTGGCTCAAATTCTGCCTTCATATAAGCTGAAAAATAAATGATACCACTAGCATGGCATTGTGTGGAGATCAGAGCTGAATCTGGAACAGACAAAACAGTCAATGATAGAAATGGGAGCCAAGCTTCAACGCCTTTGGATCACAGTCGCATTCAGTGTTCACTGTCTTGTGCTCAATTTTGTAAAAATAATATTTTGAATGGCATGATCTGTGTAATATCTTACACAGCATGTGTCATTTCAGAAAACACATTTAAAATACAACGTTTTGCTGCCAGTTCTGAGAAAGAACATGGCTATGATCACGCAGAACGGGTGGACATCCCCAGGCCAGATTTAAATGGCAAAACCAAGCTAAATGATATATGTCTGTGATGAAACACAATTGAAAAGTAAGTCCGAGGGAAAAAGGCTGGTTTCCAAGAGCACAGCAACATGTTTGTTAAAGGATCCCAAATACCTGCCACCTTACAAATAGCATACTTCTACTCGAGCCTGACATTTCTTAGAAGCACTGAAAACATGGCTCTTCTTGCACCAGTGAGGTGAAAGGCAGCATGAACAGAAGGAAAAGTTACTTACCAAGAGTGCTCTTCGTTCATTTAAACAGACACCAGATTTTTGACATGATCAAGACAGACAAATGAGGTCGGCAAAGGAAATTAAGGATACACACCATGCAGTTAAAAAAACCCAAAAGTTCCTTCCTGTCTGTTTTAACATTAAACTACACAACGAATCCAGCAAAGCAGGGCCTACCTTACATCCAGTTTGGACACAGCAATCTTGCCCAGATAGGAAGACAGGCATCTGCTTTTAGGAACTCCCAGCCCTGCAGCAGCTCCTGTGACTCTGCAGTTGGACTGAGCAGTGCATGAGCAACAAACCCAGACCCTCTGCATTTTTCTCTCCAAATCCTGCCTGGCATGAGCCCACACCCAGAATGTACCACACCAGGAGGGCAGGCACAGAAACAAGGTAAGAATACAGTAAGTGTGTATTGAATAGTACCGGATTTGCACTTTGCTCTCTAGGATTTTGCAAGCAGATGAACTCTTAAGAAAGTCTTCAAAAGAAGAGGAAATATATCCCAAATTATTCTTCTTTCCAGTTGTTTTCTCAAATACTTGACTATGGTCCCCTCTGTGCACTGCAGAGCAGCTCAAGCACATTTCAGGCAGCCCAGCTCAGTCCCTGGATGCTGCCATTAATCTGGTGACCTGACAGTTTTCACCAAGCATGGATTTACTCTAGGAACACAGGGAAGTTTAAGTCCCTATTCCTCCTCTGCCCATAGAACCATCTAATGCTTCATGCCGATTAGGAACAGCAGCTGCCCATGCAGGGCTGGATGTGTTGCACTCACTAGATGCTCACAGATGCAGTATAGTGTCACTGCGATCCAGACCCAGAAGGCAGCCAGCCTGCTCTTGCTGGCCACCTGCACAGCAAACCCTACACTACAAACCCATTACACATGTTCTGTCTGCCTCTGAATTTCACAGTCCCAACCCCAAAGCAGTTGCTATTGTTGTTAAACTAATGATCTAGCAAAACCCAATCTAGATACAAAAGTACCTAATTGCCTTACTCTGTAAACTTCAGAAAATGAGCAGGTCACACACTTCTCATTCAGTTCAGCTTCCTGAACTCACAGGGGAAGTCAAACAAAAAATCTACTACTGGTCTATCAAAATAAAACCAGTTAAATTTTAAAGTGTTGGGAGTATGCTGAGATTTGAAACATTAGCTTCCTTAGAGTCTGCATGTTTTCCAGCCTCCTCTTTGTCTGGGAGCTTTGATGATTATAGAGGATACAAATAAAGCATACCAGCTGAGGAAGACTAGAATTTCAACCATATAGTTTCCAGGAAAGAGATTAACTTTCTTAATTATTCAAAGACATCATCAGAAAAAAAAAAAAAGTCGAAAGTCGATTTCCATAGGTCTGGAGAGGCAGACCTTGTGGATATTAGAACTACTGCTGCTCAAAAGCCTGCAAATGACCTCTCTTGCTTGTCCCAAAAGATATTTCTGTCTCTCCCACTCTTTCCTTGTCTCTCACACAAATACGTATTACTCTTAGCAAAGTGTTTTTAGCAAGACCTTACTGTGCCCAATGGACTCATGTAGAGAGTGGATGGCAGCAGTGGCATACATTCCTGTTCCTATAAGCTAAGCTACTAACATTATTCCTATAGCTGATCAAGTTTGTGATGAAAAGGAGGACATTGAGAATTGCAATGTATACTTTTCCTTCCAAATTTTCTTTGCTTAATATTTTCCAGTAACTTTCAGCTGCAGTAGACCTGAAGGAAGGGAACACATCCTGAAACCCCAGTGCACCAACAAAAAGAAAAGGAAAAATTCTAAATAATAGATGCATTCACTTGGGATCAATTCCTGCTTTTCTCAGAAAAGGTTTAGTTATGCAAACAGGATGTGACTGAAATGCTCACTATAGTAGGAGAGTCTTTTGACAAGAAGTGTCAAAAGCATTTGTAAGTTTGTTTATCTTCAGACAAATCATCAGCTTACTCAAATCAGCTTGCTACCAAGACATGTATGGGTTTCCAATACGGACAAAGACCTACCTCTGAATTACTCATTTTCTTCTGTCTAAGCAAATGCACAGGTATATTCTATGTGCAAATGTCCACTCTATTACATGAGAAATACACACAAAAGAATACAATGAATGGAAGAATCATGCAATGTATCTCACAACCTGTGATGCTTTCCTCAAGCCTGGCTCCCGAAGCCCATGGGCATCGGGATGGGATCTGTGTGAGGAACATCAGCTTTCAACAAAGAAAGTCATTTTCTACTTCTCAGTCTTGCAGAAAAAAAAATTCATGAAAATGTGAAAACAATACAACCAAAAGGTTCAGAAGTGAAGCATTCCAAATGCATTATGTTCTAAAAAATCAAAGGGTTTTAAAGGCAATGTTATTTTGAGGTCCAAATGAAGGTGTGTTTTAAACAAATTCTTCTCAATACAGTACTAGTGATTTTAATAAACATTGCTATTAGAAGAGCTATCTATTTGATTTGATCACAGTCAAATCACCCAGCCCAGTCACCTTCTTAATGCCAGCTTTTTTCTCCAACACAAGCAGTGGAATGAGACCTGCTCCTGAACCCTTTTCTGCATTATAGTCACCTCAATCGATTCTGGTGGGAAGAAGACTCTTTATTTACAGTGGTTAAATGAAAACAGAATTCTAGTAATCAACTCTATTATTTGCTGGATGTTCCTGTAAATCACATTTCTACAGCAAGTGCATGTTTCAGTGCTTATCATGTTACAATCCTTTTACTGGGATTCCAGACACAAAACTGCTAGTAATAAGGAGATTTTCCCCAAATTAGATGAAATTACATCTTATCTCTTGTGCACATCTACCAGAGATGGACCAAACTCAACAGAGAGATGCAGACCCAAATTCAACAGAACAAGCATCTTCAAAAAAATGAAATCAATTTTAAAAGGAGTTTAGTTTTGCATTTTATTCCAGTTAAAAGTACAGTTATCATCTACTTTACCCACCCCTTTCCTTAAGAGGAGGGATGATGGAAGGTAATAAAGGGAACAGCTGATCCCAGGCAGTGATTCATTCATGCATCCAGAGTTATAGCCAGTGTTTTATGCACACACTGGGATTTGGCTTCAGTTCATTCAGCTCAGCTTCAGGAGAATGGAAAGACCACTAGAAGACAAATCCCTGCAAGCATCACCTTATGGCGATCTCCTCCCCACCAGGTCTGGCCAGCAAGGTTTACCATAGAACTGAGTGAAGCAGATTCGTGCAGTAACTGCCAAATGCGTTGATACCGAGTAGAGTTTTGTAATCAGTCACACATGTACAAAGAATTGTTTGGACAGAATAAATGTGTCCCATATGTTAAGAGCCCCATGTAATACAAGCAACAACATACATGGGAATAAAAGAACACACTGCTGTAGCCAGCTTCAGGGACTGTAGAGGCCTGAATGGTTCTTACTGGCAAGTGGCTTCCACTCCCTGTCATGATAAATCTGTGAACATGCACATAGTTCGTCATTAGAAGGTATCTCAGCATGACCTCTTCAGAGAGGAAGCCAATTACAAACTCTCCAAGTGGCAGGAGGGCAGCACACTGCCAATATAGACTGCTTCAATCCTGGCTGCTGTTCCAGTGAAAATGCAGATGATATGTCTTGACACAACAGAATATGTCACAGGTGAATTAATTCCTTCATGTAAGACACTTGTGGCCCATCAGACACAGCCTGGAACAATTAAGTTCATGTAATGGGCCTCAGTTCTGCATTTCTATCTGGACCTCTGATTTAGCTAACAGACTTTCAAAAACAAATTATAGCCAAACAAGGCCTTACCGATTACACATGTGCAGATGCTGAAAAGCAATTATTATTTCAGCTAAAGTTGTTATTACTGCAGAATCTAAATATTTCTTCTTGATTTGCTTTCTCCTATCACTATCACTAAGTAGATCCTAATTACTCTTGGCCACAATAAAGTTACACTGCCAACCTTGAAAGATATTACTATCCTAGGTCATGATGCTTTCCTTAAGAGGGTGTAAAACCATACTAGGTCTTTAAAAATATTAGAAATCAATCTGTAATTTTGCAGTTCCCATTGGAAGCATTAGCTCTGTCCATAACCATGGTCAGATGACCCTAAAAATAAATCAAAACTTCTGAAATCCTGTTCTCGATAAGCACGACAATCTCAGAAATCCTCCTTGAAAAGTTGCTCCCTGTCCTGTTTACCAGATCGAGAAGAGAGAAACAATCAAACAAGCAAAATCCCTCATACACAAAGCCCTTTTTAAGGGCATACCTCCTAGGATGTGTATGCCAAGGGCATTTGGCATACCTGTTTCCTTCTCCCCTCTACTTCCAGAGAATTAGGTTTGACGGATTTACTGCAGCAACTTTACATATATTGCAACTTCACTAGTTATGTTCTGACCATTTCAGTGGTGTTCACAGGCGGCCCGGGGGATTCCTAGCGCAACTGGCAACGTTTGTACGCCGCTTGCGAGCCCTACTTCAGAAAGCTGAAGGCAAAAGGAAGGAGCGGGCGCCCCTCGCCCATCCCTCCCACCACCCCCGCAGCCTGTGCTCCGCTCGCAGTCTCCCTCCGAAGTAACCACAAGTCCACTGGCGCTGGCTCTCCGCTGCGATGCCCAGCGCGGAGAGACACCCAGCCCGACACCCTGCTCATCACCCCGCCTTGGGCCCCCCCTCGCTGCCGCCTCCGCATCGGGAGCGGGCGAGGGGGGAGCTCCGGCTGCGGGCGGGCGAGCGGGGGGGCTGTAGGACAGGGAGGGGGAGTGGGAGGGAGACGGGTCAGAAGGGTCTGTCCCGGGAGATGGGTGGAGAGAGACAGCGGGCGAGCTGGGCTGTGCTGCAACGCCCCTCGCTATAAATCCGCCGCGCAGTGGAGCGGTTGCGGCCGGGAAGGGAGAGTGTGCGGAGCCCGGTCCAGCCAAAGCCAGCCCGGTGCCAGCACCGGCGGGGCTGAGCCGCCCGCCCCGAGGCCGGCCCTACTGCGGAGCCAGGTAAGGCGCGTCCCTCCGGCAGCCCCGGCTTCTGCGGGCGTGGGGCGGCCCCTGCGCGCCCGCCGCCGGCTCTGCCGCCGCAGCCCGGCCGGCAGCCTGCCGTCGTGCCGCTTCTCGCCGCCACCTCGCCGGGAGCACGCTACCTGGCCCGGGGGACGGGAGGTGGCTGCGGTTTCTGGTACAGCTTCCTGCTGAATCGATACTTTGTTTAGACGAAGTTGGTAGAGGAAGTCTCGGTTGCGGACAAGTCGCAGGGGCAGAAGCCCTTCGAGGCCCGCTTGCTGAGCTCACACCCCACGGTAATTTTGGGGATAGCTAAACGTCCTGCAGGCTCGTAGCCATGCCCTGTGAAGCCTTTGACAGAAAGCAGAGCGCTTCCTCCCCATCAAGCTCTTCCCAACAGCCTAGAAGAGGCAGCTCTTTTATCTCTAGTCAAGACCAGATGAGCATTTCAAATGTTTATTTATATAAATTAATCAAGAATCTCAAGAAGTGATGCTAATGATTTGAGACCTGTGCAAACACTTATGTTTTATGGTGTAACAAGCAATACAACTTATGCCAGTTAGCGACTACTACTGGTTCCATCAAATTTGGGTCTCAATAATCAGATGTATCCCTTTTCCACAAGGGGGGTGGGGGTGAGAAATTGATGTGCAACAGGAGGTTAGATTTTTGTTAGGAAAAGTTTGTGTCTTGTTTTTTAGCCCTGGCATCTGTCATCTTCTCAAATTAGCTTGAATCCTTATAAAGAACAGTTGACTAGAATTCTTCTACATATTCTTCAATTGTCCTCCCCCTCTCCATACATTAAAAAACTTTAAATGCTGTCAGTTACTTACAGACATGTAACCTCTACATTCTGTCAAGAAAGTCAGATGGTAGATCAGTAACTAAATAATATGACAGCATATGCAAACAGTAAGTCTGTGTGATTATATCCACTCCTATATTTCTGCAAAGCCACCAGAAATAATGAGAGGGACAGCAGGATTCTGTCCAGAGTGTGCCACAGTTCACTGTAATTTTCCATTGCTGCCATAAGTAGCGGTACTTGTTTCAGTTGGGCTGTGTTGCATAGCATGGGGCAGGATAGTAAATGGGTTCAGTAACAACTCCCAAGCCCCCAAAAGGGATGAGGTTAAGGAGGGATATTTGTTTGGGGAGGGGAGTTAGAGGCTTATTCTCTTTTGACTTGCATGAAAGCGCACCACTAACATGATTAGATGTTTGCCTAAAGAGAAGGATTGAGTATGGCCCGAAGCAGGTAATTACCATGGTGATGCAGAAAGGCTCTTTTAGCTCTGCTTTAAGGTCAAACGTTTCACACTTCTGACTCGGAGGTCCGTTTTGTTTGTTGCCACCATAATCACATAAATCACAGCATCTTTCAAAAATATGATGAAATGCCTGCAAATAAAGCTTTCGCTCGTGCATTAAGAATTTCAACCATATGCCTTTCCAGCAGAAACACAGCACGTCTGCGCTCTGCTCTCTACGACTTGAACTACATAGCAGAGAAAAATCAGTTCCATCTATGAAGTGCTTCCTCATTTACGTTGCTAAACTGAGAAAGCAAAGTCGCCCTGAACTATTAAGAGAAATTGCTTTTACCATTATATTTTCAAATGTAGTTGGTTACATTCCCCCCCTTACCTTTGTCAAAGTAGTAAACAGAGTTAATTCTTACGCTGGAGGAGAGTTGACCCATGGAGTGGTGTGAGATGTCCTGCCTCCTGCTCAGAAACAGTACCTTGCTTGGGTTGGACAGCATGTGCAAACTACAACTAGAAGTTACTGGTTTAAAAAGCAGTAAATACCAGGCTGAAATGCCAGTATCACCAGCACTGCAAAAGTGAGGAGTGCTGCCTTCCAGTTTAAAGTGTCATAACTCGACAACTTGCTTTCTACAGCCTGCTTAGAAGATGCATGGTTTGTATGTGTTACCAGCTGAAAGATTATAATCTTTAATTACATTAAATGTCTAAAAAGTATCTAATTTCTTTTTGCAATTTGTAGTACTATAAAAAGACAGGCAGATGCAGAATGTAAACATGGTGATTTACTTACACTTTCTAGAATAATTCTCTTGAAGTGTGGGGACTGTGTTTGCAGACGTGGAGATGTGCTGGAGTTAATTCCCATTAAAAATTTATTTCAGATAATGGGCACTCACTGCAGTTTCCTACACTCCTAAGTTTTCTGCACTTTGGTAATTTTGTTCTCTGTTTGTTAAAGGAATAAACTTAGGTAGCTCTTTGCTCTAGCACAGCCTTAGTAGTTCCTTACTACAGCTCTGGTAGTTAATGTGGTAACTTGAAGTTACGTAAGTTACAAACTCTCATTACACTATCCTAGTTAAATTTTTGTTTATGCTAAAGTATATTATTAGTTGGAAGTGTTTTAAGCAGTCACAAATTACTTCAATTACTTACTACCACTCCTTTTTCTGTGATCATTTTTGAGGTCTAAAAGCTACTAGTATCACCAGGAACATTCATCATCTCTCCTGGGGCTATTACTGCCCAAATTTTATGGCATTAATCACACTGTGAGAAGCATCCAATTGTTTCTGAATGGTTGGCATGTATCTCTGGTTCCCCACACTTCAAGTCTCCTTCTCTGCCTTGGTGAGTTCATAAAAAGGTCATCTTCTGTCTTGACTTGGATAGAGAACATAGTATTTGACTAAAATAATGTATCAATACCCATGTCTTACCATTACAGTTTATTTTGTGGGGTTTTTTTAGCTAAATCTAATGGTTACCTTCCAGGATACACCTCGATAACAGCAGAAATTGGCTAAAATTTAATTTGGGTATGTTATACCTCAAGCTGAGCTGGGGAAATGGGTTATCAGGATTCATCAGCATATGACTAGGTTTGCTTAGGCAGTATATTAGATGTGCCAAAAAAAGTGGCCAGATAACCAAGTCACGAATAGAGAGTGGACAGCAAAGCAAAATAAAACCTTTACCTATTTCTGGCAGTATTACTGCCAACCCAGCAACCACCATCTCTCTCCAGAAAGAGAGGCATAATCTCAGAATCCCTTCCGAGCCACAAGCATTCTAAGATTTACAGCCAGAAGGGTGGGCCCAGGGTAGAGTGTGGCCACTACAGGCCCTCAGCAGCCTCCTTGTTGTGTAGGCTCTATGGCACACTCAGCTAAATCTCTAGCCTTGTCCAGCTTACTCCCGATGTTTGTGCTTCGTGCTTTCAGTTGTCCATCAGAAGTGCAGTGACACAAATTTTGTCCTACCATATGTTCCTCTCAAATACTAATTAACAACTTTTGTAGTAGTTTTGGATAGCAGTTCTGACTTTTGGACAGTTCATCCTAAGGGAGGCTATGGGTTTTTAAGAAGCCAGCCTCTGCATCAGTAGGGTCAGGTTTGGGAGCCTAGGTAAGATAAAGTTGCAGGGTGTCACAAAGAAATTTTTAGAAGTCTCATGGAATTCTGAAAACAAATTGGAAAAGGCAGATCACTTGTGGAGAGAGGGCAAGCAGAGTGAAGACTTTGTTCTGTTCCGTTGGATTAGTTGCCCCATTCTAACAGGAATAAACAGGTCACTATTGCTGAGAATTGAACCTCAGCTCATCATCTGCACTTAAAATTTGATGCAAAGTTAAAATTTTGGCCCATATGCACAAGGTGAGCTCAAATACATTGGAGAGTTTTGAGTAGGTGGCAACACAATTTACTCTTAGCTTTTGAAGGTGGATACACATCATGCATGTGCCCCAGTTGCTACACATCAGAAAGGCTCCAGCAGAGCTGTTTTCTTATATGTTGCTGCTATTGCACAGAAAGTTACTAATCACAGTATCATTTTCTGTCTCCTCTTTCTGGTCCTAAAAAACCTGTAGTGAAAAACCAGCCAGTAAACATTTGCTAACCACAAGATTTCTTTTAGTTCCCTTTCCATCAACAAATTGGCCTCTTAGGATCACACTGTAATCATACTCTGAACACTCGTACCCTGTTCTGTACCATCTTCTAAAACTTATCCTTTAAAAACAAAAAAAAGAGACAGATGTACCCTAGAAGAATCTCTGCAATTTTTGAACATTTTAGGGAATTTAACAAATCTGACAAACAAGGGGATTTATGATACTTGTACCTGATTTTTTTTTTTACTTCCTCTGTAACAAACAGGTGAAAAGAAGTTATCTTGACAATAAGTCCTAAAAGCTGTGATTGTCTGAGACAAAGCACCTGTGAAACAGAATGGCTGCTCTAATCACTTATGGCCTTATCTTCAGATAAAAGATGAATTACACTAAAATTACTTGGAGCTTTCAAGTGAATTGCAACTAAGGGTAGGAAAATATCATGCTCCAAATGGCATGCTGTTAGTATTCTCTGTTGCACCATCATCTGAAAGAACTACAGATTTGGGGCTGTCAGGTGTCTTTTACAATTTTCATTCCATTTGGGTTTTGTTTGATAGCAAAACTGTCCAGGTATCAGCAATATAACAACACCAGCTAGAATGCTTGGTTACTATTGGTGGTGTTTATCTCCTTTATTGTAGTTGAGTAGCATTTCTCTTATAGGCACAGAAAATGGGTAATAACTGAAGATGACCTCACAGCAGGAAAGTGAGATCAGATTGGCAATGCATCAGTGAGTGGCATGATTGAAGACAAGACAAAAAGCGGGCTACAGCAAAAGGTAACTGGCAATAGCTAAAGAAACTGGTACTGAATTTGGGCAAGGTCAATGTTTAGACAGCATTTCAATGTTTGAGGTGGAATCTATAATTAGACTTACAGCCAGAACAAAGAATAATTTAACCATACGCCTCATTTCAGCTAATTCACCTCTTCCTGTCTTTTCTTCTAGGTCATACAAGTTCATCAGTTACTGATAGATCATTGGATAGTGGAATCTAATAATCAGTAGATGAAGTATAGGAACAGAAATAGAAATTAAACCAGCATTCCTGAGCTCCCCTAGTTTTCTGAAAATTGAGAGGGATACACTGAATGAGAGTACTGTGTCTCAGCATTTCTAGCTCAGAGGGACCCGTGCAAATAGTAAAACATTCCAGAAAACCACTGAACAGCTGTACTTTTATGTTGGGGGGCTTACACAAGGGACAAAAATGCACTAGTTGACTTCCCTAAAAATGTTCTATTGGCAGTTATCCTCCATTTAACCCTGCTTTAGCATCATCACAGCTAAGCCCAACCCTTTGCTTGCAGCAGGCAGCACAATATGTAGCCTGAACTTGTTCATTGAGGAACCACCCATGCCCCTCCTAATCTAAGCTTATAAGGATGTATGTCACCTTTACATCTTTTTCTCTATAAACTCCTACTGATTTTCACCTTTTCTCCTACCATCCCTAATGTTTCCCAAGCCTAAAAGTTTATACAACTTGACTTTTTTCCCCTGCCATGAGATACATTTAGCTAAAGAGTTAGTCTCCTACCACTCTATTTCTGGCAGTTGCTCAGGATTTTCTAAATCATCAGGTTCTTTGCTTAGTGTACAGCAGTCACAAGTGGAAATCATGGGGCAAGAGTCAACATCTGATTTCAAAGTTCAGCTCTAGCATGAAATTTTTGTCTTCATTGTTTTCATCTTGGCTTACTCTGAAACTGTCCCTTGGTAAGCAACTTTCTCAAATGAGGCTTTAATTCAGATAAAAGATCTTTCTTTATTCATTTACTTCTTAAAGAGAACTTACAAGTAAAAGCGTTCAACAGTATTTTGCCTTTAAATACATTTTAACATACTGTTTCATGTTCTTAAACATACCATCAAAACAAGACATGTCAGTACAGAACAGCCACACATCCAAACATTTGCTCAGTTCAGTTGGTAATGTTCCTAGCACTAAAGCAAAGCTCACGTGGCAACTTTTGGAGATCACAGTGCTGCCCTTTCCTGGCACCTGTGCAGGTATGTTTGCTTGAGAACAAAGACTACTCTTTGCTGAGGATGCATGGATAAACAAATATCATCTATTTCAGCTGCTATTCTGGCTGTACCAGCCTTCATTTTGCTACCTCTGTTGCTGGTGCTCAGTACCTACAAGGACTCTCTCAGAGCCAGGGCAGTAAAGGGAATTTACTAATGAGTTTTATTTTCAAAACAGAGCAATAAATTTTATGTTAAAAAAACAGGAAACAAGTTGTACAGATCTGGCAGAACATCTATTTTGGTATCATTCTATTAAGTGTGCTGCTTTCCAGACAAAGCACACTAAAGACCACAGTATCTTGTTTTTTTCATGGGTGGTACCACCTTGCACGCTGACATGCATTAAGGTGTCTGTTCTCTTTGATTAACCCCTTACAACTTCAGTAGTCCAATTGACTTTTATGAAAATCACATATTTATTGCTTTCTTTTCTATTTGGCTACTCACATTTTCTTATAGTCCTCATAATGATCTGCCCTAACAGGAGTTTTGCGCAAGTGAAAGCACAATTGGGCCTCTGTTTCCCATGTTATACTTGCTGAAAGTT
The DNA here is from genome assembly GCF_964237585.1 of Gallinula chloropus. NCBI lineage: Eukaryota > Metazoa > Chordata > Aves > Gruiformes > Rallidae > Gallinula > Gallinula chloropus. The sequence goes on from NC_140093.1 coordinate 9,509,767, forward strand.
ACAATGATATTAACTTCTCTTGGGCTTAGCTGCATTACCATTTTAAAAGACACTTTTTGTCTGAATAAACTCTTGTACTTTACCAGTTACTCATACTGTTTTCTTCCCTTTCTGCTTTTGGTTCCCTTTTTCTGACCCTAATGAGGTATTCATTAAGAAGCCTCCATGCTGATCCTTTGCTTTTAATCTTTTAACTTTTCCCTCCAGGCTGTTCCGAACACTCTCATTTAAGGAAAAGCCTTTTCTGAGGCATATTGCCATTGTGTGATATTTTCCCACTGTAAGGATATCTAAATTAATTATATAAAAGAAAAGTAATCAAGCGTTTCAATCAGACACAGTGAACCAAATCCTGTTACATTTTACTGAATTATGACATGTGGAAAACAAAGCTTCCTCTGAACAAAGGTGATGAAATCTAACATCCATTTCCTCACCCTGAAATTCACAATACACTTGCATTAGTTTCTCATGGAAGAAAAACACTATTTTTCAGCATGATGTCAAACAAACAAACCAACCCGATCGTGTCTGTTTCCCCAGAGCCATAATACTTTGACTAGGAGGAAGTTATGTGGAAATTACTACCCTTAGTATTGGAAATGTAGAGGTGAAACTCCCATATTTGTTGCTTTAGTTAATGTGACAGATACTTTAATGATATTTATTGTTATGTCTGTGTCCACATAGACATACCCTATCTGCACATGCACTTGTTTTTCTGTTAGTTTTCATTTCTCAAATCAAAAGCTTATATCAGTCACTTTAACCACATCAGTGATAGGTAAGATACAGGACTGTGACGTTTGAGGTCTTTTAGAGAAAGAAAGTCTTTTTAGACACAGTGCACAACATAAACTACTCTCGTCCAACTAATCTCATTTCCATTAGAATAGAAAGCGATGTCTATGTTTGTCAGAGGTCTCTCCGTTTCTGGAGTAGAAGCAGAGAATTTTAAGGGTTTCTTTTCTCTCCCAGTTTCTGGCAGATTACTCATCCTTGCAGAAAAAGATTCTTGTATTGCCCTGTGCAATGCATTTCTAAAGCTTTCATTAGTTTACGTTTGCCTTCTGTTTTTGTGGGAGCGGGTGCTGCAGAGGGAACTGTGTATCAAGTCTGTAGAGCTTTTGGATGCATCCAGGCTCCACCTTGCTGATTTAGCTTAATCACAGGAAAATGAGGATTAGTGTATAGGTAAGGCCTTACACCTCAGAATTTGACATGCTTGGAAGCAATGTTCCTGATTTGCTGGAGGACTTGTAGCACATCTATGTATGTAGGCTCTCTTGCAGCACCTTAGTACAGAAAGGCAGTTCCTTATACCAGAAAAATAGAAGTAATGTTATCTTGCAAAGTTCATTGCTCATTACATTCATGCTAATCATCTCACTTCTAAGGACAGTTGTTCAGGAGCTTAAGCTGCATATATACTATTCGGTTTTGCCTCTACATCTTCTGCCTTAGCAGAAGTGTAAATGACTGTGGGAGAGCAGGCAAATGATACCATGGTCTGTGAATAAACTACTTGTTTTCTATCTCTTAATGACATATGCCATCTTGATATTTTAGAATTCTTAACAGAATGAGAGATATTTTATGCGTTACTGCATTTTTTTTCTCCCTGGACCAAAAAGCAGAAAAGACCCAAGTTCCATGACACAATGCGTTTCATTTCACACACATTACATGGCAGTACAACTACCCATAATAAAATAAAAGACATAACCATCTACCTTTCTCATTGGCTCATCTCAATTAACAAAAGCTGATTGTGGAGAGACTTCATGGTGGGAGGCCAGGGACTCTAGAGGAGATCTGAACTGTGCACCTATTGCTTCCTCACAGCTGCTTGTGGAAGTAGCATCACGTCCCTGTGGAACTACCTGCCCTGCAAAAATTGCTCTGGCCAACAGCCATTCGAGCAGTAATGCACATTTCTAATATTTTAGGCTTCAAATTAAAATACAACAATAGGTTAGAGTTTTATATGCTGCAAAAACTGCAAGGAAGAGCCTATATATACAAGTGTTCTTTTATGTCCTGGAGTCAGGAATGGAATAACAGTTTGTGAGCAAGGAGTCTTCACAAAACACTAATATTTTGGGGCCAAGTTCTATGAGCCATAGTGTACATGAGTAGCTGTTACTCTCAAGGCCCCCAAAATATTACTTCCACCGTAACTGTAATCATAAAATGATAAATCCCAGAATGCAAATAATAACCTCTAAAGAGGCAAAGATTTAATTCACCTCACAGAAGAAAGATTTGCATAGCACTCCTGAGGTTACTAACCTCTTGCTCTTTTCTGCTGTATATAAACAATTCCCATATGCTGTGGATTTTCACTTTGATGTTTTAAGCAAGGGGTTAACTCTTCCTGCCAGTACCGGTACATCTGATTCATTAAAACCTTTGTGTTTGCACTCCTTAGCAAAGAGTCCAGCCTTCCATCCTTTACCCATCCAGAATGTTTTGCCGTCATCTTCACATTGCCCATGCCCTTTAGATCATGCTGCTTGGAAAAGTCACTATTCATGCAACACCCAAAGAGCAGCAATCTCCATGCGAGATTTCCCGCATTTGCCTGACCTTGTGTGTAGTGACTTCAGCCAGACTTGCATCATTCCCCTTCAGTGGGGATAGGCTTCCCAAAGCTTGGCCGAGTTTCAGGAGCTCTGTAAAGTCTATGTGGTAAAAGCACAGGGTGACTGTGTGCTTTGCTAAGTCAGCAAAAGCAACTATTTTCACAACAGTCTGTGCCTTTTGCAGCAGCACTCTGAGGCGTCATCCTTTCAGGGTTTTTAGGTAACAGAAATGTGTCATTTCCGCTACAGGATCTTTGATATTTGCAGAGTCTGCATTTCTCTGTGTTCCAAAAACTTGTAAAGATTAAGTGCTTGCAGTGGGAATAATGTTCAACAAAAGACTAGCCCCAGCATAGCTACAAGACAAGGTACTTGATGCCTCAGTGAGGCTAGAGTAAGAGCAAGTGGCTGAAATACAGACAAGTCAGCTGGCTTAATCACAGGATAAGATGAAACTTCTGTCTTTATAAATTCAGATATTGTTAAAAACGGCAAAGCAATAAGCTGATTGCCCAGGTGCCTCTCTGCGCTGCTCAGAGCATTGTATCTTCCTTGGACAGCAGTAGAAGAGAAAGGATCTGTCTTGTATTCATAGTAGTTTGCAGAACTAGCTTTTATTGCCTCAAAACAGCTACTCTCCAGGTGACAGCTGCCTTCTCCTGACTAGTGCTGAGAAGATCTGCGCAGTGAAACTTTCAGTTTTGAATGCACAAGAGGCATTCACTCCTGCAAGAAAGAATGACCAGAGACCAGTGATACTCTAAACAGCACAGAAAACGTCTTGTAACCCCTTTTTAAGCTCTGCATGCCTGAGATCACTGTAATATAACACAGTATTTCTCCTACAAGCTGGGAAGAAGGAACATTTGTTGTTATTGCTATTTTGTATATCTATGGAGGTACCCACAAGCTTCAGCAAAGAGCAATGCATAACCTAAAGACAGATTAATAGGTATATGAAATACCAGTAAGTCAAATTGCTGTTTTATAATGATCTGAAAGGAGGCAAATACGTCATATACCATATCTGATCTGTGTTCTGTTAGAAGAGGGCATGCTAAGGGCTTTCAGCTGCGTTTTTTTATTTCAGTGTGTGTTTGGGGTTTTTTCTCTCTTGCCTCTCCACAGCTTTAATAAAGGCTGAAATAAGGTCTGGATCAAGCCAAGCATTAGTGCAAATCCCCTTGCTTCCCAGGTTGGAGGGCTTCATAGTAGAAGCTTAAGATTCATTCCATATGGAAAGAACAATGACAATAGAAATTTTAGGTGTACAGAAGCTACATTTCTGTTGGATGTGAACTGCTGTGTAATTAGAAAAAAAGAATACTTTAAAACTTCTTATTCCATGGATACTTTAAAACTTCTTATTCCATGGAACTAATCTAATAGAATTGAAACTTCAAATTCATCAAATTATTTCACTCTCACTTAAGAAACCTGAATTTGATTTCTGTCTTTTATTAAAAATGATCACATGGGGCACACTATATTTTATATAGGCAATTCCAGTTGCAATAAAGGAAATGTGTTAATCCACTCGTTTACTATCACTCAGAGAAAGTAACAGTGCAGCACGTAACCTTTCACAGCTCAAATTAATCTCACTTTTATTCGTTCAGGGACTTGATGGCTTAATTCTTGCTAACTGTCGGCTCTTTTGGGTACTTCCAAATACCCTAAAGGTACTACATAACGAGGCATCAAGTCTGAAGTTATGAACATGCAGTAAACTGTATATGTATAATAAAATAGTATCTTATGTTGTGTTGCCAATCAAAAATCTTTTCATGTCAATGCTGAAAACCCTAGAAATTCTAGTGTTACATTAATCTGAAATAGATTTCTTTTTTTCTTTCCTGGCATCTAATGTGCACTAAACGGCAGTGTTAGCGATAGGCGGATATGACATGTCCCCAGTAAGCAGACTTTAGGTTAGCCTGATGATTATTGATCATTTTTATCTCCTGGGAGGGTGCCAACCTTCCTTTCTGGTAAAGCTAATGGCTAGAATAAAGGTGCAAAAAATCCATGCTGGATTGATGATGAAAGTTAATGCCCTCATTTCAAAGTGTTCATGCGTCTATGTGTCTTCAGACACTTTTAGAAAATGAGGCAATTCTTTCCCTGGTGGTGTACACAAGAGAACCAAATGCCTCCTGCTATAACAATTTTTCATATTTAAAAACTAATTCAGCTATAGGTTTAATACCCTAAATAAAGATTATCTTTATTCATCAAGACAGAGCAACTGAGGTACTGGGACAAGGGGACATCACATGGGGATGTACATTTCAGATAACATCTTTTCTGAAAGTTAGCATTTTGATGTTTAGTTTCAGAAGTCCTGAACTAAGAACATATTTTAAATTATCTTTTCAGTTTTAAGATAATTTTACGTTTACATCCCTTAGGATATATCAACAACTAAGACATTAAACACCAGAAAGTTTGCAACACATTCATGCAGCCTTGGTCAAAGAAAGAAAACAGAGATCGCTCTGATGGATAAACATGAAGAAAAGAAACCAGAAAATTCTGTGTAAAAATTGAAAGATCTGGAGTATCATGTACACTGTCAAGCCAAAACCAGAGATCTCTAAAACTACCACCTCACTGTTCCTCCCATAGAGATTAGATAAAAACACTGCATGGGGAGAATGGTTAATCCTTCAGTGTTGTGAAATACAGCTCTACATTTTTTGGACCCAAGAATGTTTTCCTTTCCTTAACACTATGGAGAAGAAAATTATGTGTGTTTAGAGGAAAAGCTCACAGAGACAATGTTAACTTTTAAATCTAAACAAGCTGAAAAGTGAAACCTATAAGTGAAATCTCAACTGAAAGCCTGTTGGCTAACTATGTGTATCAATCAGTCAACAAACTTTTGTACAAGAAGAACCCCTTAATCATTGCTCCACTAGTGTTCACTAAACCACTGAGTTCTAGTGAGGTTGAGAAACTCTAGGAAGTTGAGCAACCCTTTCTTGGCACTAACATCTGCAAGTAAAATTTTATAGGAATATGTACATCAGAATTTCCCAACTTCCAGAGGGAAAAAAAAAGTATCCATGAGGAAGGTGTTGATACAGTTCACTTTGGCTAGAGAGCTAAGTAACATGAAGTAGTATTTCCAATGTTCCTGGACTGTAAATACTATGGGGAGCATATGCAAAAGATAGCTCAAACTTTCACTACTGATGCAACTGCTAGAATTGTAACTGCAACATTGCTACCCTGTAGGATGTTAAAAAGAGCACACACAAAAAAATGTGACATATTACACTGAATTATTACTAAACATTTAATGCCCAAAAAAAGTACTTGGAATATTTTTTCATCAATCTACAGATCCATGAGTTAGTGTTTTACAGATGATCTTTCACTTACACTAATTTTTGCCACATGCATTTCTAACACAAAGTCTTTGAGTGTGCAAAATAACTACTAGTTTTCTTTATACTGCATTTTAAATCTAGCCAACTTAAGATAAGGTTAGAATCTCTAGATACCACTTCTATTTTCTGTAAGTGCTCCATTTTTAGCAGCTGCAAGATATGTCATATGCTTGTACCCAAACATCACTTCAGCACTTAGAGATACTGTACAACCCATTTGATTTAAATATAGGACAAGGCACTGATTATTTATCTGGTGCAAGACAATAGAATTAATATCAATTTTTTGGTTCTACTTTGTCCATCTAATATAAAATACATGTCATCCTAACACTAGCAACATTCCTTCTCTGTCTAGATTGAAAGATGTTTGTCCTTACTAGCATTAGAGAACTATTTAGGGAAATAAGTGATTTGAAAAACAGTAACATTATCATGCACTGACACTGTCCAAAGGAGTCAGGAGAAACCCAGGTGCATTAGTAAAAGGGGTGGAGTGATATCAGGATCTTATTCCATGATTTACAAGTGCAAGAATTGGACTGAATGTCAGCAAGACCAGGACTAGAATAAAAGGAATTAGATATAAGCTAGGAGATACTACGATAAACTTTAAATTCTTCACTCCAGTACATTGTACTTTACAGAAATGCAGAAGTTCAGTGATAGGTATTTTGCCTTGTGTTTGCATCTCAAATAATCTTGAAGGAAGGGGATATTTTCAAAAGTGGTGACACTTGAATACCAAATAAAGCCATTCTCTTATTTTAAAATAGGAAATACAGACCTCTAGTGGTCGAAATATATATTATGAGTTAAACTTCGAAGCCATCTAAATGTCACCAGGTTTAACTGTGTTACTTTCCTTTTCCTTTACATTTCCCCCTGCCCCCATCAGACTCACGCATACCCCCTCACTCCCAATTCCACTGTTCAGTCATTCCACAAGCATTGATTTTTCCCAGAGGAAAAAGTCCTTTCATCTGTCCTTTTCTCACATAAATTTTACGACTGAAACCAAGTACAGTTGAAAGATACTTGGGAAGTGAAGGGAAAATTAATGAGAGCAGTCTATGAAAACAAACAGAAAAAGAGATGCTCGTTCTTTTCAGAATACACTATGAAGCCATCATACAGAAGGACAGACTCTTTTGAAGTGTGCTGGAAGAAATAAATACAGTGGAGTTCTTACAGAGAAGGTCAGAGTACATAAACAGCTCACTTTTACAAGGTAGCAATAACTGGTCCTCTGCTAGCACAGAATAAGTAATAAGCAATGTAGAGTTTTGATGTTGCAGAAGAACAAGATCCTAGAAAGATCACAGGCAGTTTATTTTCCAGCTGCAGAGCTAGTACAAATGAAGCAGACCAGCTTCAACTCTTGCAAGGGGAATTCATAAAGAATCTACATATAGGTTAGAGAATTAAAAAGATAAATACTTTCCTCAAGAATAAAGAAAAGCAAACGCCACAAAATCAACACAATTTCAACAGACTGGCAGTCTCTTCATAAGGAACTGACCAGGAGGACAGCTATTAAACAAAAGTGCACAGACCAGCACAAGGTCCTGCAAATTCCAATTGTTCTCCTGTCAGACCACCTCCTGATCCACAATTGCAAAAGCAACAGCCAGCTTGACAGTGACTAATACAGATTTTCTGAAACTTGCTTTCTGTTCTCGGGGCTCATCTACGGAGGCGTGGGCCGTGTTCCAGTCCTGTTCTGCCCACTGTGGTTCCATTTCAGTAATATCTTGATTTACTGTCATTTGCCATGAGGTCAGACACTGACCTCTGCAGAGGATGGTGGCAGTGATGGCAGGAGGCTGATGCACATCGCAAGGCCACAACAGTTTGAATTACATTACTTTACATGCTTAAGTGTCTGCGTTTCTCCCACCCTCCACAATTCACTTATCAACTCTGGACTAAAAATAATTAAGGAAGTTGTGAGTGGGGAATACAGATTGTTAGAAGGAGCAGCAGAAATAAGAGCTAGGAGACAGGTAAATTTATGGTTTCACAGTGGTACTGCTCAGGAACTCCAGGAAAGCAGAGAAGACACTGAAGTAGGCACATCACAATCACAGAATTGTAGGGGTTGGAAGGGACCTCAAGAGATCAAGTCCAACCCCTCTGCCAAAGATGGATTATTTCTATTCATTAAGGCAATCAGAATGAAGGCTTCTTCTGGATAGGAAAAGAAGGCCGCTATGAAGTACAGCATGTGGAAAGTGTCATTAGTTTCTCAGCAATTAGAAAAAGAAGATAAAAGAAGCTGGGGAAAAAGGGGATGCTAAACTCCCAAAGGAAAAAAGCGTATACCACCAGAAGTAAGCAAACAGCTAATATGTTGACATATTGTTCCAAACATTTTTCAGACCCTCTTCTCCCTTTGCAAGAATTTCATATAAAGATAGAATGTGTCATCATCTTAAACATAGAAATATCTTCTCATTTGTAAGAAAAGCAAATAATCCACCTACTCACGTAACGTAATGGTGAGGTAGCTAAACTGTGGCAGGGTTGGTCAGCCTGACTTTAGTCTTTGCCAATGCAAATATCAAAACCACAATTTTGTTTAAAATCTGATTTGTGACACCTGCTTACCTATTTATAGATGGTAGAGTTCTCACAGAACACCACAGCCAGTACTGTCTTATCTCTCTGCGGGCAAAGTGCTGTTTACCTTGCACGGGCTCAGCATTCCTTGTTGTTTCCCCAGGCAGTTTAATTAGGATGCAGGTTCACCCAACAGAAGCAATGAACAGAGTGATAAATAATCGTGGGTAGTCTCAAGCATTTCATTATCAGTGACTTATTATAATCATTGTAATTAAAAAAGATAAAAGGTCAAACAGGACAGAAACATACAACAGGGGTTTACTGCTCAACAGATAATTTGCTTTGAGATTGATGTAGCCACACCATTCACAATCACATCAATTCAGTTCTCTTAGAAAAAGCTTTTGTGTATCAGTCTTAGAATGATCCAGTTATTGTTTCGTTAGCTCAGGTCATTTGAGATGATTTAAAGGGAATTATCAGCATGCACAATTTCAATACTTGCATTTAACTGGCCAGTGGTTTAACCTGGTGAATTCTGGCAGCACGAAGCTGTACCAGCCATGTATTTCTGTAACATTTTTAAATAATCTGCAGTATTTCCCATGCAGAAGTGCCTGCTTTGCATAAAATTAATATAACCAAGATCTTGGGACAAGGGGGTGAACTGTAGCAAGTGAGAACAGCAAAATGAGTATTACAGAAAAGTAATCAGTGCCTGTAAGGAGTTCATGCCACCACAGCTGCCCTGTCTCACCACTCAGCACCTTTAATTCCAGAAGGGTTACAGTCTTACACAGGTAAATTGAAGTATTATGCTATTTCTTGACCAAATTCCTGATTCTTCATGGGAATACTTCTGCCTTTTTCACTTCCCAAGCACTCCAAAATAAGCTCAGGGAATTTGATATCTTAGAGAGCCTGGCACAAGTTTCTCAGCTCAATTTATTTTAACACATTTCTGAAAATGCAATGTAATCATTATTAATCTTTCTTGAAAGTGCATATGCTACTAATTACATTAACTAAAGCTGCTACTGGCATGAAGAAGCACAGGCCACTATGTGGGGAGGAAAGAGAAATTGGAAGTTAAACTACAAAACACACAAGACTGAAGGGGTTGATGAAGAAAGGTGCCTTGGCATCTACCGCTGCACTGAAACAATCCCATCAAAGGGGCAATAGTAATCACCCACTACATTTGTTTACACCACTGAATTTGCCAGTTAGGCAGGATGCACTGGCCAGATAGTACCACTGATTGGTTCATCTGGTGACAAAGCAAGGTCTTGCTCAGACTTAACCAGGCCCTGATCTACTTTACTGCAAGTCTAACTTGCTGTGCTGATTTCCTTAGCAGACCACAGGCTGTAATCTCAGCAGGTACATAAGTGAGCAAAACCTGTAACAATGAACAGACCACACAGCACCAGTACAGAGCTGGGACGGGGCAAATATTGCCAGACCTTGATGCTGCAGAACCCATCAGTTATTGTTGAATCTCCTTGGGTACTTTCATAACCAAGGGTTGAGATAAGAAGATAAGAGGATTTATCTTGAAATCTTTTTATTGTGGTTCTCCCTGTCCCATGGGCAGCCTGACCTTCCACAGAGCAAAACACTATGTATTCTAGATTTGGCAGGGTTTGAAAGCCAGGAAGTTTTGCTCAGGATATATTACAGTTCCACATGTGATCAGAGTAGTGTACATTCGCTTGCGTCAGCTGCATTTGCCTGACTTTCTAACTTCTTAAACATGGCAAAAATAGTCAATGTCATTTTGAGACCTCTGCCCCAACTGAGGGAACAAGGCTAATTCACAGAATGAAAGGGAGAGATGGGAGGTGTCGCATTTGCCCATCATGACAAAGGGTGTATTGGGTACATCGAGCTACATATTCCAAACATGGTAGAACTGTCAAAAACTTGTATCATGAAAATACATTGCTACACAAATGAATCAGCTCGTTAATGCAAACATAAGAGAGCATGAGCCAAGATGGAGAAGTATCAAGTCTTTTAAAAGATAATAAAAGCCAAAGGGTGACCTTGCTCACAAGTTACTGCCTGCTACCCATATTCTGGGTTCAGTTCCTGGCTCCACTTCAGACTCCCTGCGTGGGCTTTGCAGAGACACATCTATTCTTCACTTCCCTATAAAAAGGCAATCCATTTGGAATAGGGTTTGTCTCCCAGCAAGAACACGTCAAACATTTAACGTTTAACAGGGCATTCTGCACTTAACAGGAACATCAGTGCTGAGCAACGCAAATAATGAGCAACCACCTCTGTAGCAGCATAGCCCGTGTTGCTGTAATGACAGGCATCTTTTCTTTCTGAATGCATCTGTTTTGCCCATGGGCGTAGGGTGTGTACATTTGTCTATATAAAAGTAACTTACATTTACAGGGCTTTATTCATTTGTCTTAAAGCCAATAAAGTTCACTTAATCTCTGTTTGAGGCAGCACAAGTTGGGTTTGTCTGACAGCTGTCAGCATCCTGCAGACAGAAATAAACACTACTCTACAATAATAACCATAATTATTATTTTTTTTTAATCTCCATTGTTTTTTGAGGGATGACCATCTATTTGTAGACCCTGGAAAAGGCTTATTATAGGTATCACAGCATTTATTACTTGCTTCCTGAAGTCATAAGACATTAATAAGAAAATCATTCTTTCAGAGCACACAAACTCTGGCAAACCAAATGTGCCCTATAAAGGAGATTTCATCCATTTCTACACTTTCAATACAGTCCAGCAATATTTTTCATATACTGAGTACAACTTCAACTCTTGAATACGTAGATTTTGTCAGTAACTGAGAAAGAATTGTGAATTTTGGTTCCCCCTTGCTCCCTTCTTAAACTTTCTTCAATTGAAACATCTGGATTTTCATAATCCAACCACCCACCCCCACCCACCCTCTTACTTCCATAGTTTCAAGCCTGATAGGGAATCAGGTAACTTCTGAATATTTAAGGTATGTATAGTACAAGAGAACACTAGACTGCATATCTTCATCTGTGTGATGTTAAAGTTGTCTCAAAGAATTAAGCTTAATAGGAAAAAAATTTCTAGTGATTCACATCAGAGATCAAAATGAGCACCTAATCTGAATTAACCTCTTAATGCATTACACTTGGTATTTACAGAATGAAGTGGTATTCACAGTGCATAAGTGCAGCTTCCAGGATATTTGAATAACTTTGCTCATTAGATATATTACCTATTCATGGCAAAAAAACCCTATAAATACAGGAGAGTCTTTATCAGCTATTTTGAGTCTCTTATTAATACGACACAAGTTCACTAACCAGTCTTATTTTAAATTGGGACCTTGTTAATTAAAAGAAGTTTGTTAGATTTCATTTGTATTAAAAAGAATCTAACATTGTTCAGCCAACTCCTAACACTCAGACCCTTGTTTTCTTCTTCAAAGTCTATATTAGAAGTTGAGAAAGCACTTGAAGATGGCTTATTTTTAAATCCAGAGACATTGACACAATGTTAGACACAAAAACATGACACTTAATTGAAACGTCTTAAAAATTAAGCCTGTCACGAATAATATTTTTTTCCTATTCTACTCCTAGGTGTGAACTTCATATTGTGTCCCTGAAACTAGGTTACAGCACAAGAGATCAAGATGGTCCCAAATTACTCTACCGAAGAAACTGTTAAAAGAATCCATGTCGACTGTCCTGTTTCGGGAAGGCACAGTTACATCTACATCATGGTTCCAACTGTTTACAGCATCATCTTCATCATAGGCATATTTGGGAACAGCTTGGTCGTTATTGTCATTTACTGCTACATGAAATTAAAAACAGTAGCCAGCATCTTTCTTCTAAACCTGGCGCTGGCTGACCTGTGTTTTTTAATAACTCTGCCACTCTGGGCAGCCTACACGGCCATGGAGTACCAGTGGCCTTTTGGCAACTGTTTATGTAAGTTGGCATCAGCAGGGATAAGCTTCAACCTCTATGCCAGCGTGTTCCTCCTCACGTGCCTTAGCATTGACCGGTACCTGGCCATAGTACACCCAGTGAAGTCCCGAATCCGACGTACCATGTTTGTTGCCAGAATCACTTGCATTGCCATCTGGCTTCTCGCCGGGGTGGCAAGTTTGCCCGTCATCATCCACCGTAACATATTCTTTGCTGAGAACTTGAATATGACGGTCTGTGGTTTTCGGTACGACAACAATAACACGACGCTCCGGGTTGGGTTGGGCTTATCCAAAAATTTGCTGGGCTTTTTAATTCCTTTCCTGATCATATTAACAAGCTACACCTTAATTTGGAAGACCCTAAAGAAGGCATATCAAATTCAAAAAAATAAGACTAGAAACGATGATATTTTTAAGATGATTGTGGCAATAGTATTTTTCTTCTTCTTCTCCTGGATTCCTCATCAAGTATTCACTTTTCTGGATGTATTAATTCAATTACATGTAATAACAGACTGCAAAATCACTGATATCGTGGATACGGCTATGCCCTTCACCATCTGCATCGCCTACTTTAACAACTGTTTGAATCCTTTCTTCTATGTTTTCTTTGGGAAGAACTTTAAAAAATACTTCCTTCAGCTAATAAAATACATTCCACCAAATGTCAGCACACATCCAAGCCTAACAACAAAAATGAGCTCCCTCTCATATCGGCCACCAGAAAACATTCGCTTGCCAACTAAAAAGACTGCTGGGCCTTTCGAAATGGCGTGATCCGTTCTGCAGCACTTTTTTGAGCAACCTTGGGAGCGAAGCAGCAAGAATGACAGAATTCATCTGCAGCCCATGAACTTCACAGCTGACTGCTCATTACAGAAGCATTAGAACACCTCGGAGAAATCACACCGTAAAGGTTTAGCAGTGGCCTTTTCTTTTACATTGTGAAGAGGACTGCTTGGGGTTCATTTTGTTTTTCTTTACTGAAAGCAACGTTAAACGCTGGACAGGCATGTCAGAGTTTGTCAGCGTCCTGCTGTTTACTCAGAGCTACAAAATAAGGGTAGAGGAAACTAACAAGTTCAGAGGCCTTTTTAAAGGAAAAGCTCATTACACAAATTGAGAAGGACTTTTTCTGCACATACAGGAGCTATTCCAAATTTTGGTCATGAAATTGCTGGAGCTACACTGCTTGTTTTGTTTAGTTTTGGTTTTTAATGTCACAGATGTCAAAGCATCATATTTATAATATATTTTCAAATATATGTTATATAGAGGTCCAATTTTACTCAAAATGAAATTTAAGGTCCTTGAAATTGGTCTCAATTTATGCTATTTTTCTTTTTTCAAATGGCAATTTTTTCATAATATATGCAATAAAACACAGATTTATTTATTAAATATAGAAACAATATTTTTAGATTTATATTCCTACTCATAGCTTTCAAACATTGCTTCATAAAAGTACATTTATATCCCACTGGCTATTTTTATAAGAGTTTTAAAAAAGTATATGTATACATAGAGACACACTCAAGCTTTCCTCATGATATGCACACTGACTTCGAAGAATGTTACTTATGGAGCGGGTCAACTCCATTACTCTATGCGACAGTAAAATCCTGTATTTGAAAACATGAGTTCTGGGACAGAGACAATCAGAAAACTCAAAACTATTTTTGTATAGTAACCAGTGCACCCAATGAGAGAAGTTACCAACTAAACAAATCCACTCAATTTTTTCCAAATTCCTGGACATTTATTCACGTCACAATATCATAACCAAAAATGTGACAACACTTCTGTAACAGTTGGACTAATACTACTTTTAGTCACATCACAAAACATCTGAGACCAAACTTCGTTCTTGACTTTCGTGGAATTCCTCTCCATTTATACAAATGGAGAATATTTCCTCCCTATAGAACCATTTTTATCTGTATGGAATAAATTCCCATTTATGCTAGCACAAATCAGAACAAAAGTCTGGATCAACTCTCCAAACAAATAAGGAAGGTGAGAAAGGTGGCAAGCACCATAGGAAGTTTCAACTCTTCATACATCCTTTTTTACCTCAAATAACAAGCTTCAGAAAATATTTATCCTTGATTCACACTCATGTATTGTCTTCAAAAGATAAATGAGTCCATAAATACTTTGAGATAGCAAAACTTTAAAAAGCTTCCAAAACTTTTATACATCATGTAGACAGTTACATGACCCTTGAGAACTTGCAATATTTATAATAAAAATTATACATTTGCCACACGTAGCAAGTGATTGGATCATCCATGTTTTCTGATTATCAATCTCTTGCATATACACAAATTATTAAATTATTTTTACCTTAGGAAATTACTTTTAAACACAGCAAGAGTTACTTCTTTAGTACTTTTCAAGAAAAAAAAAAATGGGACTACATCCAGGTCTGGGAATTTTTTGCCACTTCTGCTCTTTCATTTACTTATTTTAAGGCAAGTTCCTTCAGTTTTGCCTTTGTTCTTCCAACTGCAAAATGGGAACCTAGACATACATGTCACAAAGCACTGTGAGAATTCACCGAAACTTCACTAAAGCTGTTTGTTCATTAAAGGTTTAAGTTAATTTAATTTCAAGAGAGCATCCCAAAATTTGAAACCTGGTGCCATTTAAAGACACAGTTAAATGATGGCTAATTATATATAATGCTTTATATTTAGCTTATCTCTATCCTTGCCTGTGAGAACGCCACTCGTTAGAAACGGCTATGGGAATAGTCCCATGCATTATAACTGGCACCCAGAGCAGCAGGGCTGCCCCAGCACTCCATAAGCTGACAAGGGACAGGCGGAGCTGCCCTTTCCCTGCGTGCTGTGGTGTTCTGTGCACATACGCACATGCTGCGCAGCATCAGGAGCTTCGCCAGCAACCCCGGCTCTGGCTCCGGCAGAATTCCGCGGGCTGCGCTTGCCACCTGCTGGCTGCAGCCACAGGCTCAGTTTTCATCTCAAAAGTTGTGTAGAAGAGGCAGCAATATTTCCCTGCCTCCCGATGGATCTGTAGGTCCTGGCCTGTTGCAAAACTCCTGTGGAAATGAAGCACAAACTTGTCCACCTGGGAGGCAGTTGACTCCCTGGGCAGGGGCTAAGCAAGCGTTTCATCACCTGCTGATCCCTTTGAAATCCAGTGTCCCCAACAACCACAGCACATAGGTCATTTTCACAGTACTATAAGAGCTACCCCAAAGACAATATATACGTATGTGTGTGTATAAACTATATAAAAGCATATTTGAGCAAATGATAACTAAGTATTTAACTGAAAGGACTCATTTATGACAGCAGAATCAATAGTGAATGATAAAGATGACTGTATTACAGCAGAAAGCAGGAGAGAAGGCATTGGTTAGTGATTTTGATCACTCCAGATCCTGTGTTTTTAAGAGACTGTGTCCCCTAGGCTGCTGCTGCTGCCACCTGTGCCAGCCTGCGTCATGGGAAAACGCACGAGCACGCACATTTGGCTGGGTTGCTACAGGAAAGGCAGGAGGGACTGCAGCTGGTGTGCTATGAAGGCAAGACTGACCTTGAATTGATAGGCAAAGAAGGTGGAGGGCAAAGTGGCTGTTGAATAATGCTGGAAAATTTCATTCTCCTAAGGGGTAGGAAAATCGTTATCAGCTGCCAATAGTGGATCTTACTTTAGTGTTTCCTAACAAATCCCAAAACAGAGGCAAATCCACGTACACTGACAAATATCTTGAGATAAATTCTCCATCAGCCCTTAGCTGAGCAGCAGCAGAGAGCAAACTCTTGGAGCACAGAGTTACTGTGTACCACCCTGTAGTTGTGGGCATCCCCACAAAGCTCCACACCGTCAGCAAACCGGAGAGTTCTTGTTTTGCTCTGCACACCCACACCACTTTCCTCACACATCTAGCTGGAGCCAATGCAGGTGCTGAGAAACACGTTGTTGTTGAGCCTTACACTGCTCACCTCCTTGCTGAAAGCACAGTGCTGGAGACCTGTGCATGCAGAGCAGCAGCATGACTGAGGGCAGGACCTGCTGCTGCTGCGGACCTTTGGCTGTATGGTCCCTCCCAAGGGTGGGTAGGAAATGGGTAGAGTATCCTTTGGTGCAAGAACCTACTCCTTGCCAGCAGAGGAAGAGGAAGTAAGATTTGGCCCTGTATGACTGTGATCTTTGGGGGCCCTCTTAATTGAAAGAACTAGCTACGTATGTTTAAGAACAAATTCTCACTAGGAAAACCCACGAAGTTAATTAAGATGCAATAGTATGCTGTTATTTTTAAAAGGAGTATCCAAAGTGCTCTTCATTCTCAGGATGATTTATTTCTATTTATTGTGCAATAGTTCAATTGACTCATGTTTCATTCTCTACTCCCTACTTGCTTGCCTATTGTATGCCTATCCTGAATCTTACTATACAACCTGCACTGGTTAGCCCAAATTCCAACAAAACTGCTACAGATACAGCGGGGATTAATTTGGCTTCTCAGACAATTTCCCCATGTTTACATTGTTAATCACAGTGCTTCAGATAAATATGAGGCAAAAAAACCTTTACTTTACCTGAATTACTATTTAGGTGATGGTTTTCATCATCCTGATACTGTGACAGCAGCAGAGAATATAGCAGGATTCCCAGGTTGGGTTTAGTTTTACTTGCATAGCTCCAGCAACGATTTACTTAGTGACCTCCTCTTTAAGTATACTGAATGCAAGTGTTCCCAGGGAGAAGTTTGCATTGGAAAGGCGAAACAAATACTTTGGACAGGGGCAGAAGGCCACCTAAAGCAGGGACTTGCTTATTTTGGAAGTATTTGGTGTTAAATGTAAATACCTAATTTTATTTTTGGAAAAAAAAAAAAAAAAAAAGAAAGACAACCAAAACCCCCTAAGAATAATTTCTTTAGATCACTAGTAAACAGACTATTTTAAGTTTCTTAATAATGTCTTGTTCAGTGTAGACTGTATCAAACCATTCTTACCCTGCTCACAAGGTCAGGGTCTCCAGCTCTGCTCTTCCACATCACATTACAGGCTTGGCCAAACCATCATCCAACAAACCATCATCCATTTGTGCAAAGTGATGAGGTTATTCTATCAATCACTGAGTCTGTTTTGACAGTGTCCTTGCTACCAAGGCTGAAATAGCAAATCTTCAATGTTAATGGCAGAGCTGTCAAATTCATTGCCACCGGTGAGTTCTGCAGATGTGGCTAAGGACTTGAAAAATAGGTAGAGACCACGTCTGAGAACAGCATTGTGCAATCTTTTCAGTGCACTAGTGCCATGGCTTACAGCTTTAAAAGGTCTTGTTTATTTTCTTTTAAATATTTTTGTGCAGCTGTAATTTGTGAAGTGGTGGATGTTAATGTTTTCTAATTCAATAGAAATAGTTTTATATTGTAGAAGTTTACTACTATAAGAATTTTTATTGTCTGAAGTACTACTAAAAACATACGTGCCATCAGTAATGTCTTTGTGAAAGCCATCTCCACTGCTGTAGTAATCTCCTCAAAGTAGATATATGTTTCTGTGTTACTGAAAGTACTACACTAATATAAGCAGATCAATAGCTATGTCTTAGACAATATCAACCTTACCAAAGTATTTCTATTTTATACTGTAATATTTTATACCACCATTCCTCATTCCTTTAACACAAAGTCTAACCCAGCTCCCCTTAAGCTCTTTAGCTGAACAGGCTGTGTCTGCAGTTCGCAGTGGAAAGGATACCTGGGTAGCTACAAAATCATACGTAGAACTGCAGTTCAGCAACTCGCTTGTGTCTCCCAGTGAATAAAGTTTCCTTGGAGTAGATATTATTGCTAATTTTCCTCTATGCAGGTTAAAAGAGAATTTAGGCTTAACTTTTTAGAAGCTAAATTAAATTATAGAGACAGACTTACTTAGAATACAGGATGACATTACATTATGAATAACAACCCTGGAAGCCAGACTCAGGCTGCCTGTAGCTGAGTCTGCAACATAAATGTAGTCAGCTATTTAGAATTAGCTTTGGTGTTTCTAAGCACCACCACACTATACAGTGGCTTCAATGGAAACAGGGCCAGATTCCAGTATAATAGAGGGGATTGATGTGTTTTGGGGTTTTTTTCCAGAGGAATGGTAGAATGGATCACATATTCCCATTTCAAAATTGTATGAAAATAAAATTGAATTCAAGCATGCATATTCCTAGTAAGCCCCACTTTGTGCTCTGTTCTATAGTGTCACTCAACTGGAAAAAGTGAAAAAATTTAAAGGCTGGGCCTCTGAAATTCTTATAGCTTATCTACTGAATAACTTATTTCCTATGTATTTTAATTGTTCCTCAGCTTTACGCACTGGCAGTGCTGTGAGGCTACACTCAGGCATAGGCGCTGGTGCAGGAGCTGGTAAAGGTACACAAACACACATCCGTCCCCTTGGAGCTTTACAGCCTAAGCAGAGGGTGACAAATTGTTAGGATAGGGTAGAAAGCAGATCGTTGCTGAACAGAAGAAAAACTGCAAAGATACTTCACACTGCCATTAACTTAAAAATAAATAATTTGAAAAAAAATCCCAAAGTGAGCCATAAAGCTTACCTCATTGAAAATAAACAAAAAGAGTAGAAAATATTGAAATTTTGTGTTATGAGTGAGGAATCATTCTTAAGCAAATGTAAACTCAGCTATTTTTACAAAATCAAATGAATAGCCAGAAATTTTTCCATCACAGGATGTGATTAAGGTAAGCATCTAATTTGCTACTATTGACTTTTGTTTCAATGGAAAGAAAAAAAAAGTTAAATTATGCATTAGGAGCCCATCAGATACGCCCAGGAAAAGATGAAAATGTCATGCTTAGAGACTTACATGAGCTTTGCCTGCCTAGCCTTAAGTCCTCTGCGTGCTTGCAGTACTGGTTTTGGCTAGGAGAGTTAAACTCCCCCCTTCTCTACCAGAACCCAACCACACAAAACCACAACACAAGGTATATAAACACTTACACAAAATCTACATCAGAAAACAACCAACCAACAAAAAAATTCACAATATATATTATAGTAGTGCTATGTATATTTAATTTTGCTGAACAGCTATGAGATGCCAAAAGATGTAAATTTAATTCATTTAGGTATTTTCTACTCCCATAAGAATTCAGGTTTGCACTCTAAAAAACCTCCCAGAATGATGAAAACTTGCAGACCCAAAGCCCCCTTTCTGTATAAGAGCACCTACAAAGTGAGGGAATGAGTACAGTTTGCAGGATCCCTTTCAGAGATAGGTCATAAACAAGGAGTTACATTATATACTGGGCTGTACTGCAGTGCATACGTGTTAAATCCAGCCATTGTATTTCTGGTATTCTTGAATTTCTCTGCTTTCCATACTGGTGTCATCTGTAATTTTTATGTGAGACTAGACAGTAGACATGCACAGTGGTTTCAGAAGAATTTATCACATTTTAGACAAGTTTCTGTCCAGTATAACTGTGCAAAAAAAGCATTTTTCACAGAAATAGCTATATAAGACTGATTGTATTTTGCAATATGGAGAATATTAAACAGTCCAAAATAACTTTAAATAAGTGTTGGTTTAACTTAATCTTCACATCATATGGTTAGATTGTTTCTTCCAAGTCTTGTTTCTCACCAAAACTACAAGTAACTGTGTTTCTAGCTTTAACTCCCAACACAGGTATCAGAACAAAGTGCAGAGTCTCACAGGAACATCGGATTCTACATGAAAACATACATAATCTGTACAGCTCATACCTCAGCAATTCTGAAGTTGCAGATAATTTTGTTATGACCAACAAGGCCTGTGACTCAATTTCCTATTAAAGAAAACTTAAAATATTTATTGGAAAAGCACATTGCACTTACTGCTGAAGTCTAGATAATGTTCTATCAAGGGATATGCTCCTGTGGCTTCTTTTACCTATGGTGTCTTTAAGCATCTAACTTCAGTGTTCTTGTGGGACTCACTGCTAATGTGTATATCAAATACACTCCAAAAATCTGGATGGATCAGTGTTCATTACTGTAACCCACAAGTACATGTTGGATCTAAATGTGGAACTGAATCATGATGCTATCATGACACTAGAAAAGTATATGGTAGATTTAAAATACATGTAAAGGCATATTCTAATTTTGACCTTTTACCTCCATCCCAAGAGACTTCTGCAAGATAAAGTTTTCTTTACGCTTCACTGCTTATCTTGGAGCCGCTTAAAGGCTAAATTCTCTGCCAAGTTCACTCAAATATTTTGACAAGGTTATTCCATGATAGAACATGCCTTTATCTCTCCTGCGATATCATTTGATTGATGATCTACCCATGCCAGAAGAGAAGCTGATCAACACTGCAAAGCTTCATAACTTTTAGCTTCAAGCAGATCATCACCTCTCAGACTTGCACAGAAAATTAGCGTGCACAGCACATGTTCATGGAATCCAGTTTCACTTACAGCAGATAAAGTTTACTCCTCTGGCCCAAAGCTGCCATGGAGATGACATCCTGAAAAAAAATACCATAGATAGGGACATCCCTACATTTCACCTACAATGAAATACCTGCAATGCCTGCAGTGTTCATTTGCTCATAATATACAACACTGACTGCCATCCAGCAATAGCAGATACGTGCCACTGCTGCACATGCCAGCGTGGCTGCAACTACACACTAACATACACTATTGCTCGTTATTATTTGGCAAAGCCTTGTATTCCATTAACCATATCTACAGGTAACTTTGGGGCGTTTTTCTACCATACGTTCTTTTCCTAACCCACAGGGGGTATTTCATGCATAGCTGTTAAAGACACTGTAACAGTGGAGGAGAACACAGGAACAGTACTAAGGATGTGTTCCATAAATGTGTTAACCCCAGATTGGGTTTACAAGTGTTATTCCACATAAAACAAAGGAGTCTAAGAGTTTCTCTATGTGCTTTAAATTTGGGAAATGTTTAGTTCCCCAAAAGCACAGTGCAATTCTCTCATGCATTCTCTACCAAATACAAAACCAAACATTCTAGCACACAAGATTTGAATCACAATTTAAACATTATTTTAAAAATTAAACTAGATTTCTGGTCTTCTGTTCATCCTGTCAACTCTGTATTTGACAGGAATCTTCCAGCAGACATTTAGGTGTTTATTTCTCCTTCAGAGGGCCTCTAAGTATTGGGAGAGAAAATGTTTTTATACAGAGAGAAAAAAAAATTAAAATACCCAGAACAAGAAATATTTGAAGACTGGTCAAAGCAGACCCATTTCCTAGAGCTGCATTACACACTATTACTTCCATTGCATTGAAAATGGGTAGATTTCAAAATAAGATCAATATTACCTCAGGCTGTTTGACCTCAGGCATTTCAGGAATCAAAGTTGTGAGTGTGCATTTAAGTATACTTCAAACCCTTTAATATTTCTACATTCATACTTTCAAATTCCACCTGTAATAGCAACTATTGCCATTGATTTAGAGAAGTAAAGTCAAAGCAGTTCTGCAAACGTCAGCTATAAGCCTGTCACAGTTGTTCTTGTGCACAGCTACTGCAGTCTAAACCACTCCTAACATCTCTGTAGTGCAGTAATTAAGTCTGCTCTATTTCCATCTAAAACGGGATTGCTGTATTGACAAGATTATAGTTATAATAAGACTCTGAATTTTAGCATTATGAAGAGAGAAAAAATATGCAATCCCCTCCATGCACAATACAGGGAGCGGTACTGTGGTGAGCAAAAGAAATTTATCAAGCAAGCTTGGACACTGGCTGAGTCCTGTTCATGCTGATGTCAGCTGGAGTTTTACTATTGGTTTGAATGAAAAGATAACACTTGGTTCTAAAAAAAACTCACATACTAGCAGCAATTTTAGAAATGGAACAAAAAATAGCATCCGAACAATCATTTTATCTTCCCTTGTAAGATAGGAAAATACAGCCACGAGAAAACCACTTGCATCATTTAAGGGCTGTGCAATCAGCCAGGTGGCTCAAGAGAACAGATCAAGTCAAGATGATGGAACCAAGCATTCACTCCATATGTTTGGAAAGGTTGTTTTAAATACATGCCAGACAACCTAGAAGACACCCCCAAAAATTAAACACTTTATTTCCTTATGAGATGAGGCAGCTTCCTAACCATTGTCTTTGAGTTTTTTAGAGCACAGCACTGCTTTGTAGGATATATTAATCAGGAAATTAACCTGATGTTATTCTGCCTCACTAGCAGAGTTTGAAGTCATTTGCATTAAAACCATGTACAGTGTTGCTTAGTAACAGAGACAGCAGAATAAAGACATAAATTGGGAGGAGGAAGATGAGTCAGGAGGAAATCATAGCAGCATAAAAACTTTTATTGGCACTTAAGTGTATTTTTCCCTGATTGAAGCAGAATTCATGAAACAATTACAACCCCATGACAAAGGCTGGTAACGATCAGCCCTTAAGAACTACTGTTATTTTCTGACAGTTCAGAAGCTGAGTTTGTTTATTTCAGGAAAGGAAACATAAAATCTTTTTTGGATGGTCCAAAACTGAAGACACAGATTAGCACCAGCTAATTATGCAGTGCCAGCATTTCACTGAAGTTCCCACTGTGGAATATAAGACTTATGTAGTAATTTATAATTGTGATAAATTGTTGTCACCCAATCAGAGTTTTTAAAGTAATAATATGCACTTCAGTGCCCAGTATTTACATTATCCTGCACAACAGTAGAGAAATATACAACCCAATTATAGTGAAGGAACTATTGAGGAGAAGTGTGGAAAAAAGTTTAATAAATTCAGAAAGATAAATGTTATAAAAAGAAAAATCAGTGTTGCAGTAAAGTCAAGTCTGCATGAAGTCCTACAGGCACTTCAGCAACACTTGTATCACAATTTAAATGAAGCTAAACCTCTCTCATAATAGCTAAAAATTACTTCTACTCAGTCATGGAACATAAAAGATTTTTCATTTTAAAGTTCATACAGCAAGGCTTGCATAGATCAGAAAACTTTTACAATTATTCCTAACAAAGCCCTCTGTCTTGGTATTCTCTGATGTCACTAGAAGCTTGGCTTTGATTTAATCATGTTACTTTACTAAATTTTGAAAGGTCCAATCCCAACTCCATCATTAAAAAATTGTTCAAAGTTTGGGACAGACAACAGCTCACTCCAAACACCGCTTCCAAGACCACCATCAGCACATAACAATAAAGCAAGGTAAAAATGCAGCAACCCCCACCCCAACCAACCAAGCAGATACATCTGTCGAACTGACAAGTATTGCAGGCCACTTTCTCTGTTCAGAAGGGGTGACAACCTTCCCCCCATGCGTACACCACAGATTCTAGAAAGAACAAGCTTTTCCCGTTCCACTCTTCCAAGGGAGGCCAGAGAGGTGTGTGGAGTTTATAGGAAGACAGCCCCACCAGAGCAGAGGGCTCATTGATTCCTCTGACCTCCTCCAAGTCACATGCTTACCCTGGTTCACCTGCTTTGCTGTTGACTTCCTTGTTTTATCCAATTCTAAAATGAAGTGTTGTCCCCATGTTCCCATGGTGTCCCCAAAATTATGCATTTGCTTTGTAAATTGATTTCTATATTTATGATGCTGGATAAACAACAAGACAGTAAGCTGATATTTACTTAAGAAATAGAAACAAGACATTATGTATTTCAGCTATTAGAAAGCTATATATATTTTCTATATATATACACACATATAAAAGATCATTTTTTATTACAAAAATATCTGAGCTTACCTCAGGACCTAACCAAAATTACTTTTCTACAAGAATTGCCATCTACCACATAAAACATATTTAGAAGCAAGAACAAAGGTACTGCAGAAAGACAAAGTATTAGAGAAGTGTTAAAACTAGACTCATGCTAGCCCTGCTGCTGTTTACACACATAGCCTGTCATTTGCTAGAACACAGCTGTTTTAATACAGAAAAAAAACATAGTATAATCTTTTGACCACAACCTTTTAAAACAGCATCTTAGTTTACTACATCACACCCATCAGCCCCACATCAAGTGCATCGAAGTCGCAACAAATTTCAAGTTTCATTGACAAATTGTTAAATACTCCCCAGTTCGCCAAATTTTCCAAGAAATACAAATCTCCATTAAAAAATGCTGCTGTGAAAGACAATTCTGTACAAAGTTAGATACACAAATAAAAATAAATCAAGCTAAGACATCACCCCATGTGATCTCCTGAGGGAGAATACCCCATAGGATTTCCCAAGCTGGGAACAAAACAATAAGAGACAATCTGTGAATTAATGCTCAAATCCAAACATAAGCACTTCATACACCAGAAAAATCACTTTTTTTCCCTTCTAAAACTTTCTGAAAAATGTAAGCACTGTTATTTATCGGCTCCCAAGTGAAAAATATTTGTGGTTTTCTTTTAAAAAAAGATGAAGCAAAACAGATGCTGCAGTGCAGAGAGCACAGCAAAACAAGGAGCAGTTGTTTGCCTGTTCTCCAGTGTGCCATCCACATTATTTGCAATCATGCAAGACCTCATTAGGCCATGTGCTGAGCCAGGATGCAGCCCTATTGCCTTGGGAGCGGCACACGTGCAACTGAGATCAGGATTTGGCCACATACTTTCTTTCCTGGCCCAACAAGCATAATCCTCACAATATAAGTTCTAACAGATGCACAGACAAACCCAGCTACAGTGTAACTTCACTGCTGGCAGAGCTCACATTCTCTACATCAGCTACAGCTCACAGCACGTTTGCCTTTTGTCAGGACACTGACCAATAAAACACAAAATCAGACAGTTTGTTCTCTTCATTTGTCAGCTAGCACAAAGGACAAGGAGCTCTCTGTAATGCCACCCTGTCAGAGCCCACCAAACCATCAGCTCACCTCAGGAAGCAGCACTGTCCTCTTGCTGCTAGGCAGCCTGCAAGGCTGTGGCATTGGCCCTGTCACCAGGCACAAGCCTCCAGCTGAAGGGGAAGGCAGTCACACAAGCCATTTTGTTCCCCAGCACAAGGAGATTGTTTTCCATCCAGCAGAGACCCCAGCCCAGAAGAGCAACCTGGAACCTCACTGCAATACAACCCCTAGCCCAGGACACACCCCAGGCTCAGCCTGAAAGCACTCATGGCCTTAACAACTCTGATGAGTCCCACCTGGGGCCTCCAGTCCCCACCCTTGACCCAGCACCCATTTTGGCCCAGCCTGAGGTTGTGTGTCCCAGCCTCAGTAACAATGAAGGACATTGGTCTCCAGTGCTTCCCCAGCCCCTTCTGTCCCCATCTCCATAGCCCTGCCTGTCCCTGACCCTGGTGCTCCTCGCTAGGACCAATCCCAAAAGGAAAGGGCTGGGAGGTTTGAAATCTTTCTGGTGGCCAAGACCTGGCTGTAGCAGAGAGCGGGGTGTAAGGGCTTTCCACACATGTTCACCTAACACTGGCCTTATACCCTATTAAATCACACTTCAGAATTCATAATGAGGAAGGGCTCTGGTCAGAAATGCCAAAATAATTTCACTTACGTACCACCTAGCTCCCTTTTAAGTCTCATTCTCGTCTATGGGTAAGTCTAAGTTTAGTTGGAGATTTAAGGTGATTTAAGATAAACCAAAGGCTTTTCCCCAGCCTGGACAGTACAGTTGACAAGCATTAAAAAACCAGGCAGGAAGGTGTCATGTGGCACAGCCTGGTTTGGCCTAGTGACAAGGCTCCTTCGCTGTCCAGTTAAAAGGGGAATTTGCAGCTCTGAACTTGTAGCCACACACCTTTGCCATTGTGTTCTTTGCTGTTTAGAGTAGAAATCAGACTTGGCTCCATGTTTGAAAATTCAACTGATTTTATCCATTGATAAACAGCTTTGTTCAAAATGTTATAATTTCTTTTTGCAACACCCATGAAAGGAAATTTTGGCATATTAAGAACAGGTCATTGTAAAGCTACCAGGAACGAATGACACAGGCTATCCATCTTTGGGCTAAAGCAATGGGCTAGCTAGCTTGTGAGAAACTTTCTATCAGTTTAGAGATCACCTTTGAGGCAGAGGGCACACCGATGGATTTGTTCCCTTGTTAGACATCAGCTTCGGATTCCTCAGCTCTTGCTGCAGTTCATAACAGCAGGCAAACTCACTACTGTCCATTAGAAACAGTATTGGCCTTCACTGAGGTTACAGTTCATGATACTGACAGCATTAATTTATAGCAGACAAACACAGCCCTTGATAAGCTTGGAAAAATTAGAAAAGGCCATGGCAGAGGCCTCTAATAGGTGGTGTTTCACAGGAAATCATTAAGATTGATACTCTTGAACTACCTTTGACTCTCTCAGAACCTGCAGTTTCTCCCACCAAACAGCTTACGAACTCTGATAGTAGGATATACAGTTCAAAGCCAGCAGGAGAGTCTCTGCTTTATGCAGTTATTTGCATATTCGGAAAGAGCCATGACTCTTGGTGACTTATATTTATGATGAACCATTTATATTGTGAAAACATGTACTTTACAAGGTTTATAATTTTCCCTGCAGAGCTTGGAAACAGTGATGTTTGAGACCTGCAAAAAGTATAAAATTCTTCAGACCTTGTGGATTTGCAATGAACAATACTTGTCAATTACAAAGCCTATGAGTTGTTTAACCCTATGTGTAAAATACAACTTCCTTCTCCAGCCTTAAAACTTGCTCTAGCTGGCAAACAAATCACAAATTAGTCCTTTCAGGATCCATACAAGAGTGAAAACCAACAATATGTAAAAAAACTTAGTTCTGAATTATATTGAAATAAGACTTCAGAGGAGCTAAAATCAAACAAAAAGTAAATAAAAGGTTTCACTTCCGAAATTGAGAACTTCAGTTTTTCTGTTTAAACAGGTTTTCTTTTTTCTCAGCACTGGGATACTCCATAGCAACATGATTACCTTTTTCCTAAAAGGGCATAAACCTTTAACACCTATTTTATTGACATGCAATTTGGCACAAAGGGAAAAAGAAAAGAAAAAAAGCACAAATAAGTACCTAAATTAATGCATCTTTAAAAATCCACTTGCAACATTATAATCCCCACACACCCCCCCCCCCCGCAATGATCTACAAAGAGCTCTATACAGTTGCATCCTTGTGACTGCACAGGATTGTGGCCTAAGTCAGCACTTCTCAAAATGTGGTCCCTAGGAAGCAGGCTGTTTCTTTCCAGTTTCCAGATGCTAAACTGCACTAAGAGAAGTACGATATACATTAAACCCTTTTTCCATGTAAGCAATTGCTGCCGGAATGTTAGAAAATTATGAAAGGAATGAAGGTCAGCACAATTTCTGAATGGGCAGAAACAGACTACTCGAGGCAGTCTTTCTCTAACCATGTGGCCTAAAAGTCCCAACGCAAGTATATTGGAAATGCAGATTTTTATTTCTTTTTTTTTAATACTTAGTGCTTGTCAGGCTGCTTACATGTGCTTCCATAGTTTGCCTACATTCTTCCAGTCTCCTAGCTTTCTGCTTGACTGCAGTTCCTTAGGGTAGAGTGAATTATAGAAGAAAAAGTATATAAATCAAAAGTCCTTGTATATTACACTGTGGGGAAAAAAACTAAAAAGAAACATAATGCTCTTACTGCCTAACTCTCAATTATAGAAAAATAACATCAGTGGAGAAAATGACTGCTTTCATAATTGCTCCTCTCAATAACTGTTTTTTGAAATCCTGTGAACAGCTCTCAGAGTGCATTTTAAACTTTGAAACAGTGAAGTAAATCAAAGCATGTGTATGTTTATTCTTTATTATTGTAGAACCTGTACAGTATTTGACAGCTACAGGCAATGTGAATTGTGTGAAACTCGTAGGATCATAACAGCAATAAACTTGAAACAGTGTGTCTTGATAGATTTAAATACAAAATAAGGGTGTAATATTGCCACTTAAATTGATCATGGTGTTTTACTCTCCTTCTCAGGCCAATCACACAGTGTTTTAGACAAAAAAAAAAAAATGGAAAAAAAAAAGACACAGAAAAGAAAATTATCTTTCTTTAGTCATGAAAAGTGCAGCTTTCCTGTGTTTTAACCAAAATATTTTGGGAGGAAAAAAATAAACTAAAGTCTGAAATGAAGAGATAGGAGGTAGGCCATGATTAAAGGGATCGATCACCACTGGATCACTGATGTGTATTGCTACATTCACTACTGTCAAGTCTTCAATACAGAAGTACTTCTACAGACAGGGATAAATCATAAGCAGGGTTAACAGATGACAGTATCTTCTTTAACAGAGAGTGTTGTAGAGATTGAAAGACTTTTTCTCTGTCATTCAGTGCCTTGAACAATAAGTCCATTTGCATATCTGTTTCTTCTAAGGCATGGCTACGTTTGGTAGAGCTGTCTCTGGAAAGAATGTGACCTCTTAGTGTCACTGGCTCAGCCTTTGCAGTGAAAAACTCATGGAGAAGTAAGATATCTAGGAAGATGTTTTGCCTGAAAGCACAAGTTCATCCTCTGAAGCAACATCTACCCTTTCCTTTGTCAATTTTCCAACAACAGCTGCTAGTTATCTGTCATATTAATATGCTTTCAATATACTGTGCTTGAAGCAGCGGGACCAACTTGAAACCATTTGAAAAACATGTTTATAGAGAAAGGCAAAGGAAATGACCTGTAACATTGTAGACACAATATGTTCCACATGAGAGCTTCAACAGTTGAGTTTTTACCAACTCAGTCGTTTTATTGTCATTCAGGATCTCCAGTTCTCATTTTGCTGCTGTTAGTAGGTCTGGGATGCCTCTGACTTCCGATCTGACTTACCAATATTTTCTGTGGTTCTTTAGTCCTGGAGAAGAAGCAGCAGTAAAACAGTGAACAGCTCCCCCACACACACACCCCACATTCCTGTGCATCTGCAGCAAGTGCAATAACTAAACTAGGATTTGCTTACCTAGTAGGCATGTGAGAAGAATGACCAAGCAGGTTTTTCCTTTCTTTTGTGGCTACAAAGAGACAAGAATGAGCTTCAAAGAGTAAGTGCTACAAAATGGTTCAAAAGAAATGGTCTTTTTTCCAAGCCACTTCCCTGTAAAATGCGACAGTTCTTCTGTAACAAAGGGCTCTACCTCCCTCCCAGCCACCACACATGCGATCAGAATTTAGTGAAATCGTAACACCTAGAGTGATCACAGTTAGAACTATTTTTTGGTAGTTGGGTCATATCTTAGAATGCAATGAAGGAGAAAGTTGATGAGAAGATCATTCCCTCATCTTTCGTTCTGTATAACGTTCTTAAGTTGCTCCACAATTACTTCCAGTAAGCTATGTCCCTTTTATTTCACAAGCTTTGAGGTTGACAACATAAATCTGAAAAAAAATAAAACCAACCCACAAAACAAATCACCCACAAACAAATATTTTCCCTACAAGCACTATATTTTTTTTCACATTTCATAAAGAAACATATACATACCTTTAAATAGGTATTTGATAAAGGAACCACTGCAGGCACACTGCTCTAACTTGGTATCAATAAATTTGAATGGTTTGGTGCTTTTTTCATTTAAATTATCAAGCCTAAATCAAACATTTACTGGAAATTTCCTTTGTTACCATGTGATTTCAAACTGGAAGTGATTAAGTGACCAATGGCATTTTGAAGTAATGAGTTATGCAAAGTGTCAGTTAACTGGAGAAAAGATTAAAGATTGACTAAATCACCCAGCCCTACACATTCCCTATCAGCTGACCTGCAGGAACACACTTGTTTCAGTTGTGTCAATACCAAGCTGATCATAAGCTTCCGATTCAATGCCATCACGGGAAAGCCCTTGCAATGCTCCGATGTGTGGCATGAAGAGCTGACAAGAGTTAGGAAAAGCAGTGATGCTATTAAGTAATGTTTCTAGTGGTTCCTCCTCTAAAATGCTAGTGTGGTTAGTCACAGAAGCAAAAGCTGAGAATTGAACAGCACAGAGCATGTCTCTTACAGAAAGAAAAAAGGCTTCTTTAATCCAGAAAATACTTTGGTTTGTTTAGTCTAGCAAAATAAAATCTAGCATGAGATAGGCTTATTCCTCGTAAATACATCACAAAAAGGAAAATGAGGCTCTTCTACAGCTAAAGGATAACAGTACTACATGAATAATTGAGTATCAGTTTATCATGAACAAATTAAGGTTATAAATTAAAAGGCATTTCCAACCATCAGAAGAATGATGACTAGAAACAGTTTTCCAACAGGAGCAGTGGGAGCTAAACAGACCTAAGGTGGCACTTGACATGTTTGTGAGCAGGATAACACAGTGGGGTGCCTGTAAAAGCAAGGAGCAAACCTGGTTTTGAAGCACAAAGATCCTGTTCCCCTGGCAAACTGCATTACACGGCTTCTGATTTTGATGCATTTGTTAATCTGGAATATCAAGGGAAATAGATATAAGATTTTTTTTTTTTTGTACATTGAAAATCCAGGAGGTCTGTAAATGACATTTATTTTCACTGCTTTTACTCTCTTCTAACAGCTTAAGGGAGTATTTATTAAAATAATACTGAAACATACAGTAAATAAATGTGGGAACACACACCTTGCAGAGTATCTGAGCATGCAAATATAAAACATTTACTAATGACAACCATATTTTTTTTAACAGAACTGCATCCACTAATGAATTGAAAATCTGCTGATAGTACAGTAGAGACAGAATGAGATTTTTCTAATGTCAGCCTCCCTTGCATCTCATATTCTCAACCTGGCTTCCCTTCCTATCATGCCTTCAAAATTCCTATCTCTGCTTTACATCTGATCAGCCAGGGGATAAACAAAATCCCGCTGGAACTCATCAACTTTAGTTTTTAAAGACTGTTTCTACAGCATCTTGGCTGAACTGCTTTGCCACTCAACCTGAACTATTGCTTTTCCTTGAATGTGCTGATGCCACATCTTACATAAAATGTTGGGTTTCCCAAACAGCTTTTTTTTTTTTTTTAGCTTAGGTATCCTCATTTTACTGATAGGAAAGCTCTAAGTGTGAGTCATAGTCTGCCAGGCCATACAATGTACATATATGTACAATGGACAAAGAGCACAATTACAGCAATCTTTAAGATACCAGTTTCATCTGAATCTGCAGAAAAATCTTCAGCAAGCTTGGATCAGGATTTAAGCTAGGAAATGTGCACTGCTTTGCCATATGCCATTGGCTTCATGAGGTCAAGAACCTGAAATATTAAGCTCAATTTATTAGTGCAGAGGGTTTATATGGGCGTGGAAATGTTACCATCCCAACAGACCTCTATGAACATTACCAGGATAAAAGTATGAATAGCAACTCACCTTGAAGACATCTGAGGGCTTTCCATCTGTAAAATGTCTTAAAAGTCTGTAAATCCACTTCTCTATAATATACCATGGCGTTCTGCACTGCAGGACCAACGGATCCTTCTCAGAATTTTCCGTCCAAAATGGAAATCAGAGAACAGCAGTAGGATAAGGAGAAGCAGATTTTTTTCCCTTGGGCCTATGTATGCTTTCAGCAGTGCTGTCAGTCATACTCCTTGACTACATACAAATTACTCTACCACAGAGTAGAACAGCCCTGGCCTATATATCACAAGAACTGTAGACATTAAACATAATTTTTTAAAAAAATTAAAATTCAAACATGATATGTTCAATTAATATGTTATTTCCATGTGTTATTTCCTAAAAGTATGATAAATCTCTCTAACAAATTCAACTCTGCACTTCCAAGTTTAAATCCAACATTAGCTGCTGGTAAATCAAGACCTCTCCTTTAATCTTAAATATCTCTACATTTTGCATAATTTGGAAAGCTCATTGTGGGACTGTATAAACCTCTCAAGGATACTTTTCATGCCTCCTAAATGTCAAGAATGGTTTGGTTTGTCTCACTCCTATAACATACACCCTGTTGGACTTGCTCTACATAGATTACTCATGAAGAACAGTGCTTTCCATTAGAACATGCTGAAGCATCGGTCTAAAGATCTTAAAAAGGGCAGAGGGAAAAGGGAAAGTTTGTGCATCTCATGAGTACTGTGATAGGGCTGAAAACATTCCTGGGTTTCGTTTCTGTTCATTAGCCCTGACAAAACCACTCAGTTTGGTTCCACACAGCTGGTTCCATACACTGCAGTAGCATGAATTTGATTTCTTATTATTTTTCCCTATGATGTTTCACAGATAAATAATACACTTGCTTAAATCAGACAGGTTCTCACCTCAGTTTGAACTTTGTTTACTTACATATTCACAGAGGAACAAAGAGTGCCAAGATTAACACATTCAGCTTAATTTGCTACTCAATACTTGTATAATGAGTGAGCTCTCACTGCAGTTTTTGCAGTTAGTGTGTTTTAATAATGCTGTCCAAGTACAGACTATTAGTCCAGTTAATTACTTCAGGAAGAGTTTTATGAAAAACCCTGGGTCTTGTGAAAAGGAACATATTACACAAAGAAATTGATGTGCAGAATACCAAATTTACTTTATTTGGACTCTTTGCTTTGGTCTTCTTTACACAACTTTTTGGTTGGCTTATTTTCCCTTTTTATAAGATGCTGGAATTCTAATTTCAAACTCTGGTAGACAGTAAGAAGGGAAGTAATTTTCATTATGTTTTAATGTATATTTTCTGTTTGGGAGGAAGCCAGAGAATTAGCTGACATTCTACTTGATCATACTGGAATTCTTTCTTCTGCAGCATATGAATTTGTGTTACTTTAATAAATGAACTGAAAAGCTTATTTGTTTCTAAATGGTGTTGTTTTTCTGAAACGAACTCCCTGACCTTTGGCCAAGTACAACAGGAGTTGATACAACCTGCCCTTCAGCAAAGGGCACCAGATTTCAATGTCATTCAGAGGTGAAGGTAACTATCCAAGCACTAAGACTTTATCAAGTCTATGGATTAAAACCGAATTTTACAGGGGAAGAAAAATGTTAATGACTTACACCATCCATGAAGGCCAACACATACAAAATCCAATACAGAAGAGTAAGTTACACAGCAATCTGTTAAAAAAATTTCATTTAGGCCTATGTGTGGAATCAAGCTGCTCAGTCCACTCTCCTCCTTGAACCTTCCATGCTGATATTCTTTTATGCATCCTGGACTCTCCCATTACCTATCATCTGTCTTTACTCCCAC
Source organism: Gallinula chloropus (assembly GCF_964237585.1). Lineage (NCBI taxonomy): Eukaryota > Metazoa > Chordata > Aves > Gruiformes > Rallidae > Gallinula > Gallinula chloropus. The sequence goes on from NC_140093.1 coordinate 9,543,401, forward strand.
TCATGGTGATCCTGCTGTGCTAACTCCAGTATAGCATCACTATCTGGATCATATTTAGCTGGATGAAATGGAGATTCATCTGTCTGTCTAAATCCTTCTGTTAAAACTGGAGGTGGATGATTGCACACCGACAGCCTGATTTACATCCAGCCCCTGCAGAGCCCAGAATGGGAACTAGGGGAATATTGAGGAAGACAATGTGCTAACAACCCGTATTAGATATCCTGGAGAGGTCTCAGTGGTGGGCAGATAGTCCTGTGCCTTGTTACAGAATAATTTTAGCACTGCCTCAGCAGCATCTGGTTCTGGCATTGCTGGAGACATTACACAGGTGTAAATGTTGTGCTGATCTACACCAGAAGAGAAACTCCCATACCCATCAGATACTGCAAGAGGATGAGAGCTGAAAATTTCCACTTTTTACTATTAGTAAGAGTACTGAGTGTCCAGTTAGTTGTGTGATTTTTAGGTTCTGAACTTTTTACTGTAGATGTGATCTCTCACTACATGCCACATGCTGATCTTGGTGCCGTAAAGACTATAAGGGGAAGAGCCTGGTGCTTTTTTCTCTCTTTGATCTGTTGCTGAGTCCTGCCTTGACAGTGCCAGCCTTACAGATGCCAAGGAATAGGCTTGAGTATGAGAACCTGTCACAGTCTTTACATGACAGAAAGCTCATCAAGCAGATGATGTCCACATCCAATGGGTGTGTGGGGAACCTGAATGTATATTGTATTGATCATATCATGAAGCTGCAATGCTTTCAGTCATTCAGTCTTAATCCTGACTAGAGGTCAATGGGAAAAATACAGTATCTATTTCACAGGAGAGAGCTTGGCAAAAAATCCACTGACCCTACAAAAGAACAGCCACAGGTTTTGCTCTTACTTACCTCATGAGCCAATGCCAAAAGTAGAAAAATATACCAAAGTCATAAGAGCTACCTTTTTTTGCTCCATATGCTAGATAGCATCACTCCCACTCTTTCCTCTCCTTATCGAATTCCTGTACACATATTAAAAACAGCATCTGCAAATGTGGGGGAAAAAAAAAGATATCTACATATAGCTACCAAAATAGTAGCATATGAGCATGTCCAGAGGCACTAAAGTGGAAAAGCCTTTGATGAATCAAAAGATGCAACATTAAAAATATATAAATGCTGAGAAAGTATAAACAAAGCTTGGAGCACATGCTGGATAGCAGATTCTGCTGATCCAGCCCTCTTCAAAGTACTCTCAAAGGTCTTTAGAATATATTCTATAGTATTACTCTTCAAAACTAAGGTTAGCACATATTACCTTAACAAATAAATGATGATTAGAGAGTCCTCATATTTCAAACACATGTGGCTGGTCTGGGGCACACATTAGGATTTTGCTACTTTACATATATAATTAGTGTTAAGGTTTGGGCATTGAGGAGTTTCTTACTGATCTTTTGGAACATAATTAATATCAAACAATATTAAGATGTGTTTGCCAACTGAAGATTATAAGAGCTGACAATATTTGATAAGTAGAAGATAACAGACTTCTTAAAATATAGCTGAACAATCTGGTTCAGGAAATCTGTATCCACTGCAACTCCTAGGAAAAAAACAGACTTTTGGACTCAGTTTGATAACAAATGGGATGACAGTCTTCACAGGATAAAGAATGCTTCTTGAAATGCTAACATTGATGGCTATTTTTTCTTTTTATCAGGTTGTGGTTAGCCTTCATAAGCTTTTCAAATGGAGCATTAGAGTACTTCTAGTTCTAAATCTCAAAAAATATATGTCATTACAAAAAATATATTTCAGATGGAATATAGCCATTATTAGTATCAAAACTTTTTATAGCTCATGTCACTAAATCTAGGGAATACCTGTCATGAGTGACATCATTATGGCAGGCTTATTTTTTAATCATCAGAAAAGCAAACTATACCAAAATTTCTATAGCTGACACTTTTTTCCAGTTCTGCTCACCTTAAGTATAAGACAATATACATGTCCTGAAGGAAAATACTATACATTCTCACTTTGGGATTCAGCTGTTGTTACTTTCTTGATGAAAAATATTAAACTTCCTTCTTAAACTTTTCAAAGATAAAGGTAATGTTAGCCTCTGCACTCAGCATTAAGCAGTAAAGACCAAGGTTTGCTTAGCCATGGCCAACTGATGTGCTGTTGGCTTGTAATCAGACACTAAGAAGAACAGATGGCTTAACCAAATTTAATTTGCTGTTTTATTTATCCTTATGTTGCCCCTTTATCATACAAATATTAAACATTCATATTATACAGTTAGAAAACAATGTTTAGAGCTGGTTTATGAGCTAATCTGAGAAATAACCATCAATCCTGAGATGAAAAATAAATCACTTAAGTAGGATTCCAAGTCATTGTTTTTTTCTGACCTAGTATGGGATGGAAACAGGAAAGACTGCCATTAGAAATTATAGTATTCAATAATGCTTGCCAGCTGAGTAGTTGATGACAGTAATGCTGTGTCAATGATTGGAGAAAAAAAAAAACCCAAACAAACAAAAAACCCCATCATTTTCAACAGCATCAAAAAGCAAAGAATTTCTTAAAAGTAAACTCAAAAATTGAAATCTGACAGCTTTCTACTTCCAAGATCTTTCTCAGTGCTCAACAGAGAATGATGACATCTGCAATTTGTTTGATTACTTCTTGTGATCATTTATTCATTGCAAGATCTGGGCCTGATCATCTCCAGGCATCTTATCTGATATGGTAGAACATCAAAAAAGTTAAAATTTCTTATTGCTTTTGCAGTATTGTTTTGGCTCCTCTATCAAAATGTCTCCTGCTGTCATCCTTCTAAGGATACTTGACTATAAATAAGATTATTGCTGGTCAAGTGCCTTCAGTGCTACAAATTAGGTCATTAATTGTAAGGTAAGATCAAACCTTATAATTTGGCCAAGACTGTTTTGTATAAATAGGCTCACTGCAGTTTTGGAGTCTCCTTTTAGGAACATACTCATCATGGTTCATATTGTTAAACACAAACTGCTGCATTTTTGGTACAGTGATTTAAAAAATATATTTCTAGGTATTCTGTACAGAAGGCTGCTGAAGATTTACTGAGTGGATTCCAGAGAACCTCACAAAAAAATTAGATGCAGAGCCTGATGCTACATTCATTCTTAAACTGGTCATTGACAATTCAAATTTCTGCACTTTGGAACTGTAACTATATATTTTAATCTGAGATTAATATATATTAATTTTCTAATAAATGTTCACATATGATATGAGATGAATAAATCCAGATTTCTGCAGAATAGTGGATGTGGAGTCAAAGAACGTCTTCAAGATTATCTGCATCTGAAGCCCTATAATTTGTCTGGTCAGTTAGGCACAACAGAAGACAGAACTGAGCTCATAAATTCCATTCTTTATATATTTATATATTGATTCACTTAGAGGCTCCCTGTCAAAAGCATGTCACCTCAGGACACAACATCAACAATGTTACATTTAATGCCAAGTACTCGTTAATGAAACTAAGCAGATACAAGCATAGTGATGCAAACATGATACTGTTTTCATCAGATAGTTTAGGCTCAACATAAAAGGTAAAACTAAAGATGCTTTTATATGCTTGCACTTCATTTGATTATCTTGGCCTACATGCAATACCCACAGTAGTGCTGAATGAACCTAAAAGATATTTATCTCTGATCCTTACATGATTAAATGAGAGAATATGCAAGAATCAGTGAATACATTATATGGGGTATACATACAACCCCACTGCAACTACATTTCTACATTCTCAGTTCCACATACTCACAAGTTTCGGTGAAGTGACTGAGAAAAGACCAAGGTCAGTACTTTTCTTCTCTGTTGGGGAGAAAAAAAAAATAATTGGTGCTTCCCAACTATGTTTCCTCTTCCTTTTTCAGAGCCAGCCCCATATTGTTCAGGAAGAGGAACTATGCTGTGTGATTATGACCAGTCACACTGCAGCAACACGTGATAGGTATCTACCATTACACAGAGTAACAATAAAGTATTGCAAAGTAACATTTCTGATCCAGCAAGCAAATAATTGGGAAAAAAAAATCTAATTTCACACACAACAGAAAAGATTAAAGTAAAATAAATCCATTTTTTCCTAACAAAAGTTTAATCCAGCTCAAGTAGCAAGACTCCTCAGCCAGCCCCCCTTGAGACTTTCATCTGTTTTCACAGGTGTGGAGTAAAACACACATTATAAATACTATGCAAATAAAACAAGGCCAAGGGAACAATTTACCAGTTGATCAGGGAGCTGTTCTGGTGTATAATTGACAAAATGCAGGACAAAACAGGCTATAAAAGCAGCACAGAAGAACAGAAATCCTGGTTGTTTTTTCTTCTTAAAAATGTGGGGGCTTGTGGTTCTCTTAGGTGTTGCAGCTGTTTCTGCTAACCTGCAGGAACCTGTCTTTGATGGGTAAGAACAGACAATTGTGCACAATTTCTTCTGCACAAGCAAAAGCCTTTGAACTGACTTACCTATTGCAAATCCAACCTTTTCTCCCCTTTCAGGCAGAAGGTGTTTCGTGTGACTCCGCAGAACGATGAGCAGGTGGCAATCATCAATTCCATTGCCAGCAACATGCAGGTAAAGAACTTGGGGAAGTGGTTATATTGCATTTAAAAGGAACATTTCTCCTTTTGTTCAACTTATATATATTAAAAAAAAAAAAGAAAAAATCAAGCTAGTGAATTAAAGACCAAATCTTGAATCTGTTCAAGTCAGCTGGAGTGTTACTTCAGAAGGAACAGGATGGAGTGGTAAAGGCAGAACTGCATAAATACATTCCAACACCTTCCTAAAAAGTCTGGTTAACCCAACCTGAATATCAAAATGCCCACCAGAATTTATTAATAGAACAAGTTAATCTGAAATGCTGTGTGCAGTATGGGGTGTTTTCAAAAATGTATTAGATAAAACATGGAAGTTACCAAAACTCTGACTATGACAGGCAAAACATTTTGCTAGTGTAAATAATCTACAAATCTATACTCCCAACAAACTGAACTTTATTTGGCCTCTAGTCTCATGTCATTTTTTGTCCTCTAATTTTCCTTTAAAGCTTCCTTTCTCTCCAACCAAGCTGCATGTTTCTTACTGACCTTGATGTAGATATATGATGACTTAGTGACATGAGAAAAAACAATAAAGACAGCAAATGTGTTTTCAATATTTCTCTTCAGCTTTGATGTTGCAAAATAGCTGTTGCTGAAAAAGACGCCATTATCTGTAGGATGAAAGGATGGTATTTTTAATGAAGTACAGATGTGGAGAACTATAATCACCAGGCTAGTATAGCATGCTGAAACAGTATTCTGTAGAAGAACATACTATTGGTATGGTGCTGCCACTATTAAAAAAAATAATTAATATACTATGCTTGCTTTTAAGTGTGTACCATAAAGGGATTGCTTGTTTTCTTTTTCTTTTAAGCAAATATCCCTGAATTACCATTGTTATACAACACAGTAAGGACTGATGTAACTCTGTATCCTGGAATAGTCATCTCCCTTGAAGACACATAGCTCTTGAATATGCCCTCCAGCCCCGATTTGCTTCATGCTCACAGGATGAAAGGCTGAAAAGGCAATGGGTTGGCAAATCAGCTCTGCTTTCCCTGGGCTTTAAGAATGAGCTAAATTCAGAGGTCTGGAAGCTGAATGCAACAAAAATCCATGAAATAGTAATAGCACTGTTTTTTGTCCACCCTGAACCAAACATCTTCTGAAGGCACAGGTTCCTCATACCAACATCAGTGAACTGAGTCTTAAAAGTGCTCATAAAGACAACAGTCTTTCCCAGCTGCTTTATGTAAAGTATTCGTGCAGCATCCCTCTGCTACCAAGTTAGGAGCCCATTTCTGTCCATGGCTATAGGCAAAATCCTCCAGTGAAATATGTATGAAGAATGAAAGAATTTCTAGATAGTTCTAATATATACAAGTCTGTATGCATTCAGACAGTGTAGAATATCTGCAATTTGCAAAACTGTCATTGCCATCTCCAGAATTCTGCCATATAATGCTGGGCCTAAGAAAATCTTCTTAATCAATTTTCGTTTCAAATTGAGGTTGATACTTCTCACAAGCAAGGTCAGGTATTCAGTGTATTAATCACAATCATCACCATCGTGTATAAACATCACAGCCATATGTGTGTATTTATTTGTTTATGCATTCATTTGGCCTTCTTTCAGGTTGACTTTTGGCAGCCAGACACTGTCACACTGGTAAAGCCAAAAATGCGAGTTGATTTCCGAGTTGAAGCTGACAAGTCTTCTGAGGTTGAAGATCTTTTGAAAGCAAGTGGAGTGGAGTATAGGTAAGTCTGTTCTCACTACTGTACTTTGAATAGAAGGGGATTAAATACTGGGGACAATGTGTTTGATCTTTTCATATTGGTCAACTGATCTTCCTGTCACAAAGTTCATCCCTGCTGCGGATGCCTCTACTGGGCTCAGCCTTCTGTGTCAGTTCAAATGGGCAGTAGCTGCTCTACGTTACAGGCATGAGGTGAAATGTTGATAGAGGGAAGAGACAGGAAGTAAAGACTTACTAACAGGACTTTCTCTGAGGTGAAAACTCAATGCAATATACAAGGGTGGAGTATAGAGGGGAAAGAAAGATTTCCCACTAAAGATATAATGCAGCAAAGGTCTAGAAAGAGCCAGAATGTAAATCAGACAGGTTTGCATGATCGTATCGGGGAACTGAAGCCAGAAAACAGTGAGCCCCAAGGGTCACCACGGGGGGGCTCCCCACTGAGTTCTCTAAGTTGTAGGATAGCTACAGAGGCAAAAAAAACCCTAACTGGTGACAAGGAGAACACAGTTTCCAGGTGAAGGTCCAAGGGAGTGGGGAGAACAGACTCCCAGGCCACCCTTGGGTTTAATGAAGTCACACAGCAGATTGATGGCAAGGATTTCTCCAGAGAGCCCTTAATTGGCTTAAATATTTTCTAAGTATATTACCCAGAAGTAAAAAAAAACCCTGAGTTTCCACGACCAAATACAAGCGCAGCATAAATGGGAGGAACATACCACACTGCCACATTATGCATCCCTGGCAATAAAAGCATTTTACTGAGTAGCACTAGTTAGAGGGTAAGGAGAAAAGAGCAGGACCAGGCCACTTGCCTACAATCTATATCTTCCAGTCATTATGCAAGCATTAATCAAGGATGAGAAGTTGACTTTGGGCTGGAGCAGATTGGGGTTGTCTTGTCTTTATTGTTCCCTTAGCTCCACCTGAGCTTTGCAAATTGCCTTGGCCCAGCTTGATTATCAGGTTTCTTTAATGTGTAATGGATATTCTGTCAACATAATGTACTCAGACACTGAAAGTCAGTATTACTTGATCAAATTCTCATGACTTCATTTGGCTGAGTTGAGAGTCTCACAGATCCATTGTGGTTGCCACCAGACCAAACTCCTTCATTAGACACCACACAGTTCCCACCAACTTTTATGATCTGCTAAATCCAAGGATAATCCATCCCTAAACTTACTGGCCTCATGCTAACCGTGTCTGATCTGGATGCCGCTGGGGGAACTGAATCTAAAACAAATTTTAGAAGAAACAACTTTCAATAATGCCACAGCCCATGTACAGCACAGGAATCCAATTTCAGTGGAATTTCCTCTTTGGCAAAGGAGGAGTTACTCTACATGGGTTAGTTTTTTCCTATAATATTTATGGTCCCTCATGTCCACGCAAAAATCCTTTGATTGCAGCAAAGGCCGTTATGTCTGCAAGATGTCCCTGACAAACTTGAGTGGAGTGTCCTTGTGACAACCCAAGCTCTTACAATTCTTTTGAAGTGCAGCTGCAAGTGCCATGACATCATGTCAATGTAGTTATTTGCACTGTTTGTTCTGAAGGCTGGTGGTGCCTCACAAACTGGCCTCCCGCTCTTCTATTCAAATCACAAATGATCAAGGACATATCCTGGATGAGCAAGATTTTGAAGACTGTTAGCACTGGAAAAACATGAGGGTTTCATTTTTTGAAATATAAGATTGAAATATAAGCAAAAAGTCCTCAGGAGTAAGCTCAGTGATGGTCTATGCCTTTGTGTCAGCCTCAGGGAAAGATGAATAGGAGAGATCCAACCAATCCAGACAGGATGCTGAGGTTTTCTTGCCAATGTGGGTTGTACTTTAACAGCCCACCTCACATGGCTTGGAGGATGCATAATACCACCTGCAATAGAGCTGTCAAACCACACCAAAATTTTGGAAGCTTGGATTGACAAAGAATTTAATCAGGCAACATCTCTAGATTGCTGCATGGGAGTGTTAAATTACTGCAGTCTAACTGTCCAGCACCATCAGTTCCAGAGAGCCCTTTTCATATCAAGGCAGAGGCAATCTGGCAACGTGAGCTCAGCCCAGAGCTCATTTTCTACATACACTCTCTCTCAGCACTGCCATTCTTCTAACACAAACTGTTGCCACCCTGAAAGGTCATTAGTATGTGAGTGTGTTAGTATGAGAGTTAGTTTGTTACTACAGGAGTATGTAGGCAGGTCCTCATTAGGAGGAACCTGTTGCTCCCTCATCGCTCGGGCAGCAAGGCTGAGGTGGGAAGCAAGTTGAAACTTGAACCTAATATGTTATTTTCAAATTCAAAAGGTAACCCCCTAAATTTTACTTCACACTCCTTGTGGCCTTTACTCCAGGAAGATCCCAAAGCAGGTACTTGGTGCTTAGCCTCCTGCTAGCAAAATTGTGCTTCTCTTTACATTGTTCATGGTGCCTTATTGCAGAGTTCTGATTGACAACCTGCAGGCTGCTCTGGATGCTCAGTTTGACAGCAAAGTTCGCACAACCGGACACAGCTATGTGAAGTACAACGACTGGGAAACGGTAAAGTCTAGAAATTTGTCACATTATCAGCTCAGTACCTTAGTTTCTGTAGTCAAAATGGCTTCTGACATGCTTCCAGCCTTCTTCCCTTTTCCTGTTCTGTTCCATCCACTAATATGATAACTACATCTCCAATCTCTCCTTCCTCTTCTCCTTTATTGCTCAGTACTGAGGTAATCTATCTGCATAACCCATTCCCCTATATCTCTGCTTCTGCTCCTGGTGCTGCAAAGAAACTGACAGAAACCCTGTGACCAGCCTGAAGTGCTTTGCTACTAGTTTGCTCTTTCCTTTTCGCTCTCCCATCTCATCTGCTAAAATCTTACTTCTAGTCCCTACTCCAACTCCAGCTCTTCATCTTCTACCATAAGCTCTCCTATCCTCCCTCCTTTATTCACAGCCATGCTCATTTTTCCTGACAGGTAATCTTGACCACAACACTCTTTGCAGTGGCTCCTTATTATCCATTGCATCAAAGTTCTTGTACTTAAAAGCGTGACCATCTCCTTTCATGTCTTCCCTTGCAAAAATCTTTCTTTTTCATGCCAATCATTGCCTACTAAGCACCTGTTAAATTTTCAAGCAAGTAAATTTGTATTTTCTCTCTCTCCTAACAAAAAGTCTCCTTTTACAAGCCTGTTTAAAAATTAAGCACAAAAGCTCCTCTTACACTAATGCAAAAACCCACCAATACCCACAATGTCAGCCATTATTTCTAATATTTCCTTGCCAGTTTGTCTGGATCTGTCTGCTGTCTCCTGTCTTTATCTTACTTCATAGTGCTTTGGGCATGAAATGCTTTTTTGAGTGGATGTGAGAAGTTTTTTGTGAATTTCTGAAGGCACCCGTAACAAAGTGAATCTGTTCCAACATTAAATAAGGGCTGTTATTGCTTCCTTTAAATAATATAGATTGAAGGAGATTTTCTTTTGTATCTGGCATTGGTGAACCGTTCCTACAAGTCCTTGTCAAGCACTACTGTCTGTAATTCAAGAATGATGATGACTAAAAGGACCATGAAACTGAAAAACTTTTGATCTACAAGTTTTAAGGCATTCAGTCTTCTTTGCTTAACAAGAAAAGCGGGTTTCTTTCTTTTGTTAAGAGAGTTTAAGGTCACAACTAGCTTGAGTAAGCATGGTTATATAATCCACCAGCCAAACTCCAATGATGGGTTTAGATAAACCCGTACTAGAAAAAACTCAATTCAGACATGTAGCTCTAATACGAGTAGGAACTAATTCTTGGGAATCTACAAACTGCATTAAATATTAAGTTAGATGCTCAGAAGGACCATTCTGACTTGAAGTCTGTGAATTAATTACTCTGGACCTGAGGACGGAGACATCAGTAATGTAACCTCCTTATGACACAGATAGCTGCTTGGACTGCTGACATCGCCGCTCAGAACCCGGACCTTGTCTCTCGCAGTGTAATTGGGGAAACATATGAAGGTCGGCCGATGTACCTGCTCAAAGTAAGGGCTTTGACTTCTTTCCTCTACTAACATACACAAGATTATGAAGTCTATTAAAGCACCAATAATTCTAAGATAGTAATACACATTTTGCAGAAAATCTAGCACATTTTGATGGCTTCTATTATAAGCTTTTTGGGTCTTTTTTTAAAGGAGCATAATGAATTATTAGAAGTTCAGACATATAAAGTTAACCATACCCCTGAGAGCTATTTGAATGATCATGTACCTTTATGTTCTCTCCATCTGTTGTTTGTAAACCCATTTACTCTAAAGGGATCTATAAACATCAGTCTCTAGCAGTAGGCAACAAATTTATTTGTATCTCCATCATATATATTTTTTGGCATAACTCTTATGAATAAATAAGATATAATGAGTTAAAGATAAAGGGTAAAGATTATTTGCCCAACGTTGTATAAGCATTTACAATAATATATAATTCAAGCAAACAAGATCAACTCTCAGAGACACTGCAGGATATAAATCAACAGTGCTGAATAATCAAATACATGGGCGGGTGGGGAAATTATCAACATTAATAAAAATGAAATCATCAAGAGTCTATTGTTTTAACTTGAATATCATGTTCAGCTACAGCTGAGAGCATTCCATAGATTTCCATTTAATCAAGGAATGCCATATTTCTATAAAGTTCACTTTTTAGGTCAGCAAGCCAACTTGTTCTGCATACAAATTATTTTGTTCGAGACCTGAGGTTTTTGTTGTGGTTTTTTTTTTTTCTAGTTGGGGAAAAGTGGTTCAAATAAGAAGGCTATCTTTATGGACTGTGGTTTCCACGCAAGAGAATGGATCACCCCTGCTTTCTGCCAGTGGTTTGTGAAAGAAGTCAGTAAGCTTAATGGTCAAAAAAATATTTTACAAAAATGCAACTATATTTAAGAAAATGTTAAGTGAGTAGCAAGAGCAGAGGCCACTGCAGATTGTCTTTTTAGCTGTAAAAGCCTGTGTGCACATCCCTTCTCTCACCTAGGATGGTTAAGGTGTAGCTACTTAAACCAGAACTTAATGGTTGGACACATAATCTTTCAGCAGTTTAAGACTACCTAAAAGTGGTACTGACAGCTACAAGAGTTACTGACACAATCTGTACATTCCTTTTGGCACTGTAGTCAGAAAAAGGTGAGAGACAAGAAAACAGGTCTAGTAACACTATAAGCAGCCATGTATGTAAGGAAACTCATTAGCAGTAGAGAACATGGGAATTCAAGGACACGTCAGAAGGCATCTGAATGTATGTCAGAACAGCTGTCTTCCTACAGCTTCAGGTGCTGTATTCCCTGCAACCAGCTTTACTTAGTAGGGCAAAACCCACCCCTCAGCTGAGCACAGAATGCACTGAGAAAATGTACCCAAGAGAGGAAGAAGGCTATAGATGAAGCTTCCTGAACTCCACTCAGGAGGATGGAAATTCATAGACATCCCTTTGAGTGGCCACTTCAAGTTGTACAGAATGGTTTCTGAAATATGAAACTGTAGTCAGGAAAGAGCTGCACAGGTGAAATTAGCTTCACTTCAGGCTGGAATTCTTGAGACCTTGAATTCAACAATTTAATGTCCTTTTCCTTCTCCTCACCACCAACTGTTGTAAATACTGCAGTCTTCTCTACAAGAGAAGAGGTATATAATCCTTCAGTGGGAGCAGAACTCACTGTTTGAATCTCAAATTTTGTAAGAAATCCTGGTTGAATATTTAAAAAAACAACAACCAGCCAAACAAAACCCCCAAACCCAGGAGCAGCTGCTGGGATGTAAAACCCAAGGAAATGAAAGGCAAAGGACATGAATGAGCCACGCTGGCAGAAACACTGGTGGCAAGTATAATCTCAGGCTTATCAGACAGCCATGCGGTTTTGTGTAGGGAGCAGTGGAAATTGAAAGTGACATCTCAGTGGAGTCAATGGGAATGTGATTTCATTATCTCCTAATAAGGCTGCAGACAGTATGTGCTGCCATTTTTCTCTTAGCAATTCACGTCACTACAGCTGTCAGTTTCACTGTCTGGTCACTTAATTCATGGGTGTACCTGACACCAGCAGCGGCTCTGCTCAGTGGATCCAAGCGTGGATAGGCAGAAGTGCTTCAGAAACACAGTCCTCTGAACACCATCAGTGGTTCTGGGATTGCTTCTAGACCTAAAAGTGAAAAAACAACCCAAAATCTAGAGCAAAACATGATCAAGGTAGATTATCATATATATCTCAAAAAAAACCCTAAACAAACAAAACCCCTAAGCATTAAAAAAAAATGCCAACACCAAAACAAAAAGCAACAGGAAAAAGTACATTCTAGTGACATGAAACTACTTTTCTAGATTCTATATGCAACCTTCCCACTTGCTAGTTACAGGAAAACAGATAGCTTTCTCCATTGCACTGCTCCTGGTGGTGTCCTTCATAACTGTGTAGAATAAAGAAAATAGGGTGCAACAAACTTTTTAGAGCAAATTTCCATGATCACTGCAAGCTCCCTCAACACTGATAGAAATCTGTGAACAAGCATACAAAGTGTCAGGCCACTAACAATCAGGATATACATGCTCATGGCAGGAGCTCTTATGTTTGTTATTCAAAGTATGTGTCTGGAAAGGTACAGGATAAAGTCTGCCTCCCTGTGAGTAACTGCATCCACAGTATTATGAGTAGAAATGTGTAAGAATGTTCTTTGGGAATATTATTTTGGTTACTGATGAAATTTCCCTACACAACAGATATAAAAATGGGAATCATCATTTTTCCTTCTTACATACATTAAACTCAAACCTTTAAGGTGACAAGATGCAGGGAGAATATATAGGCAGGAACTTCAGTCTGTCTTTAAACAAGAAGCTAATAGATGGAAATCTCTTTCCAGTGATTTATCATTCTGTTCAAAATCAACAGTGCTTTACCATATAATTTATCTACCAGAACAACACAGCTTTCTAACAGCAGCATGGTTTGAGTCTGTGAAAGTACTTAAGATATCACAGAGCTGCCATCTCATGTGGTGGAGTGACCTGGATGACTATTCACCACATTCACTAATTCCTGATCCAGAGCCAGACCTTTCAGTTCACACAGGAGATACAGATCTAGGAAAGTGTCATCAGCTTTTTCTACTTTTCCCCAACTAGGCTGTCGAGACCTACGGAAAAGATACTGCCATGACCACACTTCTCAACAGCTTGGACTTCTATGTTTTGCCTGTTGTTAACATTGATGGTTATGTTTACACTTGGACAAATGTAAGTACATTCTTCTTTCCCAAGAACGGTATTGCTGGAAAAGCCAACTGCTAGCACTGTCTCTTAGTTCTGATCTACACCTCACCACTCTATTTCAGGACCGCATGTGGAGAAAGACACGCTCTAAAAATTCTGGTTCCCTTTGCATTGGTACAGATCCCAACAGGAATTTTAATGCTGGCTGGTGCAGTAAGTGTCTCCTAACAGCTGCAAGCAATTGTACAGAGGTGCAATAGCCAAGATGCTGAATTATGGATTTTCCCTACCTGATTGTTGGTCCAGCTCAATCTTGAGTGAAGACCACCAGTATAACATTGTGGAGTAGCTCTTGTTCAATTCTGGGGGCAGTTTTGGGCAAAAAACAGACTTAGGCTACTAGCGTGATCAGTATGGCTACTTCTATGAACATATGTGCATATATATACACATGTACACACACATGTATACTTCTACACACACACACCACCTTTCTGTGAGTTCAGAACAGAAACCAAGACAGTTTTATTTTGGTTGGTTTCTATCATTGGAGAAGGGACTCTTTTGAGTGGTTTCCACTTGGCTGTTTCCTGGAAATGTCCTAGAAATGGGGGAGATACGCAAGGAGAGAACTGTTAAGTACTGAAGTCATTTACATACTACAGGGCTTTACATCAATACTCACGTTCTTCTGACTCTGCACACTGTATGGGGCCTGTTTATTTCATGCTATGTCATGTTGCCCAATGACTTAACTATGCAATATAGTGTTCTCTCCCCCTGTAGGGCGTGCGTGTGAGAAGCATTTCCAAGGCTTACCTACAAAAGCGGTGCAATGTGGCTCTTCTAACAAGCAACTCTTTTCAGTAAATACTCATTAAATTCACCTTTATTCCCAGCACTTGGAGCCTCAAAATCCCCCTGTGATTCCACTTACTGTGGGTCTGCACCTGAGTCTGAGAAGGAGACCAAGGCTTTGGCTGATTTTATTCGTGAACATCTTTCTACAATCAAGGCATACTTGACGATTCACTCCTATTCCCAGCTGCTACTGTTTCCTTACTCCTATGCTTATAAATTACCATCGAATTACGCGGAACTGGTAAGTCTTCTTGTCATGTTGACTTAATGAAAAGAATCAGTAAAAATCATCACTTGCTACTTAGGTCCATTTAACTTCAAGCAGTTTCTTTAATGTCTGGAAGGAATCTGTACTGTGGGTTTTGAAAGTACTTCAGTTCTTTCATAGCAAGAACAAGGGAAACCACAATGGCTTCAAGATAGTTCGAGCACAGGATAAACTCAAGAGCCTTATTCAATTTCTACATACATGATGAATTTGCCAGAAGGTCAGGTTTATCTTCCAGTCATGCTCTACAGAATGCTTTGTCCTGACTGGAGAGGTTGCATATATATGTAGCTTTACTAGTTTACATAGAAACATTACATCCCCTAAGTCAAGCTAATAGCTTGATAGATTGTAGCTACTATGAAATGACAGAACTGGTCTCAGCAACAGCAGAGGAGGGTGTCTGTATACCACTTCCTACCAACCCACAGTTCTCAATGAAGTAGAATGCCAAAACTCCTGTCAGTGCAGGTTCAGGACAAGTAGGCGGCTTTTGTCAGCACTATAATTAGAGCAGTTAGATGCAAACCTGGTAAAAAGTTTCAGTTCTGAGGCCTTTCTAATCAGGCCTGGATTCCAACACACATTTAATTTGGAAGAGAGGATGAATGTGGTATTTTAAAGGACAATAATTCTTTTATCCATCCTAGAGAAAGGCCACACCCTAACACCATTTAAGTAAGATAATAGTCTGGAATACATACCTTTTTTAATCATTAAAAATAAGACAGAAGGATTAAAACTATTAAATATATATAAAAGCTGTAAACATTTTATAATGCCAAAAATCAACAAACATGAATAATAAAATTACTTCAGTTCTCTGGCATATTAAAAATTAGAAGCTGTTGGCAGGGAAAACAACATAGAAAAACAAAACAAACAAATCCTAACTCCCCCTCTTTCCTGGATGCTGCCAAAAGTCCAAGGCAACAACACTGTCTGTTGCTCTGCTGTGCAGGATTGACAGATTTATGAGTGGTCCCAAATAGATGTCATGAATCTGAAGCAGAAATACAAACTGGGGCCAACAATAAAGTTTCTTGTTATGTTTTCTACAGCTTAAGACAGGATGAAATTTAGATGAAGATTTTGTTTTCTTAATTAGTATTCCAGAAATCTTAAATCATAATTATTCCAGGAAATTAGTAATTTCTTGTCTTCAGTTTTAGAAAAGCGTCACTATTTCATACATTGCAGCTTAGTCTAAAGTAATAAACCACCACAAAACCCTTGAAGTTGCTTTCTTGTCAAGATCACAAAGTTCCCACATGTTAAAAATTTGCATGACATTCTGCCCAATTTTTTGAATCAAGAGCAAATGTGATGAAACATAACTAAAAGTACAGCATGTTTCTCACAGAGTTAAATGAGAAAAGCTTGCATTGACAGCTCATTATTAAAGCAATCCTTAGCAGTAAGAAAGAACCTATGTGCTACTCTAGATTTTAAAATTATTTTATTAATTTTAAAATGCATATTGCAATGTGCTATTCCAATACACAGTAAAATTTAATGATTTACCCATACTAAGGTTCTACCATTTTTATAAATAAAACCTTTCCTGCCACAGAGGACAATCCTGCTATTACCATTCAGCATAAAAAATACATAGCTCAGGAATGCAGGCTATATATTTCTTTTCAACCATTTGATTTCACTTTGTAAGTTAAGTCTTTCCAATATCACTTTATCCTATATTTTAAATCGGCCACGCTGATCCCAGAGGGAGTTCCATTATTTCCCACTACAAAGCAATCACAAATCTCACCACCGTGACAAGGTGACCTTATGAATGTTTTTCACGTCTTAATTAAGGAAAAATATTTCCTCTATTGGTGATCCCAACAAAAAGACAGCAGGATCCCAGAGGTGTTCAATCTGTGCAGCATCTGATTTTAACAAGGGAGGATTTCTTGCCAAAAATCCTTCTTTTGGAGAATGAGATCAGAGTATCACCCAACCAACATTGCCTCTACTTGGGATAATTAAACAGCAAAGGCCTAATTCACTCTGATGTCAGTGAATTAAATAGAAAAACTGATTTCAACAGGCTCTGGGTCAGGTTCAAAAGTCCAGCTTTTCAGGTTACTTCAGATAACTAAAACATATTAATTTAAGCTAGGACTAAAGAAAATTTAAGATTTTCAATCAACAATTATACTTGCTTGAAATGAGAAAGCTACCAGAAGAACTATTATTTTGTATGCCAATTGTGTTTCATGTCTAAAAGGTCTGTCTAGATTAAGAATTTAGAGAAATGCTGAAGAATGAGAAACTTGATTTTTAATAGGAATTGTTTGGGCAAATAAAAGGATTGTAAATCATTTTGCAAATGAAGAAGCAAAATTTATAGTGCCATTATCTTATCTTAGATGTTATTTTTACCATGACAGGTCTAATAAATTAAAGGAAATATAGTTGCAATTTCTTATCTCTCTCAGTGAGGAACTGGACATGTGCTTAAACAAAACCTCACGTCTGCTTAACATTAACACCATTCTGTTCCGTTGTATTTAATTAAAGGTAGCATAGTATCACGAGGCTTATACTGCATTCCAGTGTCTGAGATAGAGAAGGGCACAAAATTGAGTAATCTGAGATTGAAGACACTAAGTGTGCAGAAGAGAAAGACCTAGAGAAAGCTTGTACCTTCCTTTCCTGGAAGTGTACTGAACAGTGTGTCCTTGGGGCTCAAAAGACCTTTACTGTTCACAGCCTCAAGAAATCACAGGAAGACATAAAATTGTTCTGTTTGATTTCTCAGCTAGAACAGGGCACTCTGAGAATGCCAGACATCCCTTACGCTCCACTGCAATGTGATAGCAAGTCAGAAAAACCTCAAAGATACTGTAAATTACTTTGAGACTGGGATTAGAACTGTCCCTCAACCACCCGTGGTCCTGGGGTGTAAAACATGATGAAAGTCACGTATGTCCCATCCCACAACTTCCTATCTTCTCCTTAGATACAAGAGGATCTCAACTCCACAGCTCACAAGGACTTTCCCAAAACTTTTCTCCCTTTTTTCAGGGTTGTTTTGTTCTCCCCCTTGCCCTGAGGGTGTTGCACAAAACTTTCACTGTAATCCAAACAATACTTGAACAACAAAAATAAAAACACCCAAAACAGGAAAATCTAGGTCAGGAATTTCTCAGAAGTTGCACAATATTCTTGTGATGATAGCCTAAAAGAAATATGTACTCCTTTTAGTGAATCACATTTTGCCTGCTTCATAACCCTCTCTTGACTCATTCTTTACAATGCCCTGGAGGCTCCCCCAGCACACAGAATGCACACTTGAATCCATCTCCTACAGAGAATAGAAGCATTAGCTTTTCACAAAAAAACGTGCTTGGCAAGACCAGCATTTCTCCACACCCCAAAAAGATCCTTTTCATCTTTATTTTACTGGTCACATTTTTGTCCTCTTGCAATACAGAACTCTGTATTTAATCGCATTTTTCATAAACAGTTGAGCCTATATTTTTTAATCAGTTTGTATTTTGGCCTTAGCTTTCTGTTAGGTCATCACATGCTTTCCTCATTTTCAGCAGACAAATCTATCTTTATCAATTCTTGTTTGTATTTCAGTTGGCTTTGAACTGTGATTTGATAGAGCAGAGGAATGTGCATCGTGCCCTTCCTCCCTTTCCAGGTTCAATTCCGTCTCTCAGTTAAAGAACAAACTCAGTGCCAAACACATGTCTACAGCCAGCTCATATTCACTGCCAGATTACAGTATGGTGGCTGCAGAACGTTATATTCATTTATGACCCAATATAATTTCCCACATAAAGAATTTGTTTGTGTTACCTGAAGGCGTACAGGCCACACTGGTTATTAAGCTCACTGAAATTCACCTTCCATATCGGGTTGGCCCAGCATTTCATTTCCTCTTGAGTGCTTAAAATAGGATTTAACAGAAAGTGGAGATATGCCCAGAACCTGTGCAGCCCACAAGAAGGGTGAATTTCAAATATATTGCATGACTTTGGGAATATCAGCCTGATATTTAACCTGATGACTGAGAGCAAAGTCTTTTCACTCCTGACTTTATTCCTGAAGGTGTTCCAGATATATGAAAACCAAAAATCCTATCATCTCAGAGACTTGAACATTGCCATATCTGTACTGTTGCAAACTCCTGTGATTGTACTACTTTTACAAGTAAATATTGGTAAAGTCAAATGGGGTACACAGCAAACAGGGAAGTGGCCAAAAAAGCAGTATTTGGAGTTGGCTTCACAGGTCCTCTACCAAGTTTGCCACACCAGATGTCCCACAACTGAACTGCTCCGTATGGAGTCTTATAATTGTGACAAAGATGTTTTTCATAGCACCATCTTCCAGGTGAAGCTCAGGTATGAATCAGGCTCAGAGACAAGAGTCTCCAACAGATGTAGGGCATATTCACCTTAACTCAGTCACACCGGAAATCGTCTCACCTTTCTTAAACACTCTGTGAGACTGCCACAAACAGGCCTGCAAAGTAAAAAGGAAGCATCGTAGTAACATCCTCCACATGGCTGGATTCCCTGAACTCTTTGGGGAGATTCTTAACAATGAGCTACAACAGAATAGTGAACTAAATTACACAAGAGTCATGGACTCTTTTGAGGAGAGTCTGTTTTTACTGGCAAAACAAGACACCACAGAAGTTTAGCTGCACTTGGCTAAAGCTAACTTTGCAGATACCACATTTTCAGGCTTTCATTACACAAGAATTTGAGGGTCACTTAAGAAGTGCACGAGACCAAGGTGAAGTGAAAATACAGTTTTCAGCCTTGGGGCGATCAGTTTGCAGTTCAGAGAGGGAAGAAAGCAAGAGGTCTAGTCAGTCAATGGAAAGACTTCTCCAGATCACTGTCAGACTGTGATGGCAAAAGGAGTTGTGTACATGTGGCAGCTGCATAATCAATGTCCCTGAAGTGTTTCTAAACAGTCGCAATTGCTGACAAATCCAGCGTGATGATACAAAAGTAAAATGAGGGAGATGCTCCCCAAAAAAATACATATTAACACACAGAAGATGTTTGGCCAGATAATTTATCTTGTTAGTTCAAAACTTCAGATGCAAGCAGAGGCCAGTTACCTACCTTTCATTAAAAGCTAATAGCTGAAAAAAATAGGTTTAAAGGTTGTGAATTATGGAAGGTAAGTGCAACTGAGAACACAACCCTGCTATCTCACTGGCCCGTGCACTCTGTACACAAGATCAAGCAGAATACTAGTAGCTGCTGTGTAAACACAGATGGATGATCAGCGCAGGGAATACTCCCTTCTGCTGAACTGCCGAGCTCTGCAAGTTCAGCTGCAAGAGAATCTGAAAAGGTGTTTCTGCTCCCAGATACAAGGTATTAATTTGGAGTTATTTCTAAGGCTCCAGGACACCATTTTTTCTTTCTCTGCTACAGTGACTCAGCAGTTTTCCTTGCAAGAGAAAGATTTTTAATGTTAGAAAAAAAAAAAAACCCACCCAAAACCAACAAACTCCAAACAAACCACAATTCAGTTGAGCATGTTATGCAAAGA
This sequence comes from Gallinula chloropus, assembly GCF_964237585.1. Taxonomy (NCBI): domain Eukaryota; kingdom Metazoa; phylum Chordata; class Aves; order Gruiformes; family Rallidae; genus Gallinula; species Gallinula chloropus. The sequence goes on from NC_140093.1 coordinate 9,563,668, forward strand.
GACCTAGAAAAAAATCACCCAACAGCAAAGAGGATCCTCAAAGGCCAAAAAGACAGCAATGTTTGTCCTTTCAGCTGTGTTGCAAATAACATACAAGCCTGAAAATCCAGCTCACTTCTCAAGACCTAAATATCACTTTCCCTTTTGGCAAATGTTGGGCATTGTTTGTGTACCTCTGCATAAATCTTCATGTTATTTCCTTGGTTTTGAGTAATTGTGCTATTTTAAGAGTAAAAGGGGAAAAAATCCTCATACTTTATATTTATACTCAAAAGTATTTACTTAATTTCTATTATTACTGCCGTTTTGGTTTATATTATATGATATTATTAAAAGGTGACTTTAATTCCTATAGAGATTAATTTTTTTTTTTTTTTTTTACCTTTAGGCTTTCAACTATAAATCCATTAGGTAGAGAATCATTTAAAGGAGAAAAAAAAATCCAAACTTTTGATAAAAGCTTCATTTGATGATGATGTCATAAATACTCAGTAATGTTTTTCACTTAGAGGGGGTCATTTAAAATACTACCACGATCGCCAACCTGGAGAGCTTGAGGAAGTTGTTTATTTGGATTCCAGACTCTTAACAGCTGGAAATCTCAACTGCTCTTTCTACAAATCTCTCTTTTTACAACTTCCTGGTCAACAGTAAAAAAATCCCTCAGGTGAAGAGATTTCCTGCTATTCTTTCTCTGGTATCTGTTCTGGTATGATTTAAAGCCATCATGTGGCAGCTGAATGAAAAGAATGTCCTATTCTTCCCAAGAAGTAGCTCTGCTGTTCTATTGTCCCTACCATGCAGTTTACTAAAGAGAGAGAGCAAATACTAGTTATCAGTAAGTTCATACACAGTTTCAGACTATCTTTAGAAATCTTGCTTCTACTTTGCATATATCTTTGTGACTGGACAAAAGAGAGGCCAGACACCAAACTCTACGTTCAGATATAGCCAGTGTTATGAGTGGAAAGACAAGCTGCAAACACTTTTTATGCTGCCTTGTTTAAATATTCTTAACATGCTACTTGGCCACAAATTCCTATAGCAAACAGCCAACATTTGAGAATGGGGAAACACTTGCATTCTGGCAATAAAGCAGCCTGCCAGTGCTAATGCAAATGCATCTTGGTGCTGTTCTGTAGAAGATGAGGAAGCTCTCTCACAACCAAGATTTTCTAAACACATTGTCCAAAATGCCTTTTTGAGTAATTCACAGGAAGACTTGAAGCTTAAGAATGAACAGAGAATATTTTACAATCTGTTTTCCACTGGGAAATAAGCCAGAGTACAACCTACAAAGAAGGGGCTTGAGGAAGTTCATGGAATAGCAAGCCATTCAGCTGTAAGCTGTAAAGAAAGATACAGCAACCCATTGCTTACCCTTATACTGAACATCTGCTTTCAAAAATCACTCATGTTTATCATCTGTTAGTAATAGTTTTCATGCTTTGTTACCAACAAGCTGTATAATGAAGAACTGGAAAAGCCACACCTTCCAAAGAAAAGTCTGTCATTTTCCTTAATGCAAACATAGAAAGCTTTATAGTGCTACTGATGGGCCTGATCCAACCCTCCCTGAAATCTGTGGGAGTTGAATGAGTCCTTCTGTGTGAAGGAAATTAATTGAAATTAATGAGACTACATATGGTTCCAAGGTAATTTATGCTTTTTTCTGGCTGTTAATATTTATAAGACTTTAATCTGCTTCCACTTGTATCAGTGTTCAACTCCACTGACTAAACTGACTCTACTGTGAATTTATAACTGCAAAAACAGAAGGAAAAGAAAGGCTGCTGCATGTTGACAATTTACACTAGCAAGTTATTGCTATTATTCAAGATTCTCTTATCTATAAATAAGATTCCTTATTTAGTTTTAATCTTGTGCAAGTTTCTTCTAAGTATAGAAAAACCTGTTACCTATCCAAACTATGCTGGTCCATACAGCACCCTGCACATCAACAGAGCAATACACAGACTGGACTATATTCCATTAAAGCTTGGAGAAAGACCTTACTGATAAGCTCTTATCACAGCAACAGGACAAGCTGTGCCTGGTTAGCTACCGACATCTAGTCCTTCTGAGCACTGAACAAGAGTTTCCAAATAAAAACTTCTCAAGCCTGGCTTTTCAGTTTGTTCAAGAATGTTTTTGCTTAGATTCACTCAAAAAGCTTATGAAAATCTGCATTTATCATTCTTCTTTTCCTACAGAATTCCCTTGCTCGTGCTGCAACCAACGAGCTGTCCAGTTTGTATAACACTGACTACACATATGGCCCAGGAGCTACAACAATCTGTAAGTACTGGCCTAAATATACTAGCTGTCTACATTAAGTGCTACTAAGACTATCAAATCCAGTTTTCTAGTGATTCTTATTCCCCATCCCACGTCGTCCCCTTCTTTCTTCACATGCATATACTCAGAGGTATATGTGGAATCTATCAGTTCTAATATGTGGGATGATATATTCCTTAAGGATCCCAGGGAGTGTGTGTGACCCCTGGAAGACAGTGATATGGTAAAGCATTTAGGAATCCATGCTGTGAACATGAATTCCTAAATCATACAGTTTAGATTTAAACAAAACAAATCCTGACCCGAGATTTTCTGCATTTCCAGTATCTCCAAGTCAAAGTGAAAAGATGACGTGAAGCTTAAAAAAATGTCTTCCACCACTTTAGCAACACAGCTAATTATTTTTGCTTTGCATTGCATTTTGAAAAACATACTAATTACAATTCCACTCTTCTACCCCTTTTGAGAACTCACCTACCAGGAGTCAAAAGCAGGTCTGAGGTTGCCAAATCTAGATTTCTAGAACTTTACTATCTCCTATATTTAAGATTTCTTAATTTACTTAAATATGGAAACTAATGTTTTTTTCTCTTTCTCTTTCATTACATAATTAAAAAATAACCTTGAAAACCCAATTTCTCCCAATGTTTAGAATATTTATGGAGATTTTTCCTTAAAAAAATGTTTTGGTGATGCAATTCTGGAGGCCTCTCCCTTAGCAAAAGAGATGGCCTTCAATGCACCAAAGTGCTGGAACGGGAGGGCATTGTTTGTCCAGAAGACAAGTATGAACCTCTAAAAGTTACCCTGTGAGAGGGTATTTACTTCTGATACCAAACCTTTCTAAGCAATCCCATGCAAGCATGCTGTTCTCCTATTCCTTAGATACTCCTCCCATGGTCTCACCTCAATATTGACAAGGAGGGAGCAGTTAACCTTGTTTACAATTGCTTGCAAGCATCAGCTGGAACAAAACTCACAAATGGCCGAAAATCACAGCAGCTTTTCCATGAGCAGGATAGATCAATCCATTCACTATTGCTTTTTCCCTATCCTTTCTGCATTTCTGGCTATGTGACTTGACTCCAAGGGATATCACATTTCAATGCATAGCCACACTTTCCCAGCTAAACTTCCTTTCTTTATCAACAGATCCCGCTGCAGGAGGCTCTGATGACTGGGCTTATGACGAAGGCATCAAGTACTCTTTCACTTTTGAGCTCCGAGACACTGGTAGATATGGTTTCGCTCTCCCTGAATCTCAGATACAGCCAACCTGTGAAGAGACCCTACTTGCTGTTAAATATATTGCAAACTACGTGCTTGATCACTTGTATTAGAATGGAGTTCTAAAAACTATTAAAGAAAGCTTTATTCAAAGACATCTTCCTTTTTATTCTCCCTTTACAATAGGGTTTTATTTATCTCTACCTAATGTTTTTAGTCATACCCTTAGTCCGCCATAGGTTGACAGAACAGTAAGTCTGCCAAGAGATACTATATCTTTTATCAGTCAGGAGGGTCCAAAAAGAGCAAGCTTAATCAACCTAAGGTAAAAGTTGCTTTAATGATTAAAATTATCTTTACACATGGAAAACATGCAGAGCATTAGAACTCACACAGCCTGAATGCTAAACAGAATAAGAACAGCTAGGTGATTAATTTAAATGCACTTTCATCACCTTAATGGCAACAGTACCATGGAGAAGCTCACATCACATATTTTAAAAATTATGTTAGCTGTGATACTCTCTTGTGAATTTTCTCAAAACTCCCCTGGATCTGCTCCACCACTGAAAACTGGTTTGGATCTGAGGTCACTGCTAGTCCGACCTGCACTCAGAGCTGAAGCTTGTATTTCCTATCAGTATTAAAGACCCAGACTTGATACCAATCAAGCTATAAAGCACCCTACATTTAAGGCTCTCACGCTCACTACAGTAGCATTTCTCAAAATATTCTCTGAGTCCTGGTACTTCCTGGGGCCACACATGTTCCTACTGTCATGAGCGGAAGAATCGTGAACAGCCATAAACCTAAGCCTGGTGATAAAGGATTAACTGTTTCTTTCATGAGAAGCTGTAAAGAATTATCCCCTCCCAATCAATTTTCTGTATGGGTAATGTGGGTCTGATTGGGTCGGAGTGAGTGAGAGTGATAAATGGCCACCCTGGGCAGCTTTCTTGTGCAGCTGTGGAAAATGTGTTTGGCATTTATTAACGCTGTTTAGAGCTCGGCTAATATGGGACACACTCTGCAGAAAGATGGGGAAAAAAACCTTACGTCAACATAGAACCTGGCTGATCTCCCTGCCATTGCTGGAAGCTCTGAGGAGAGATTTCCGCTGTCTGTTGATGCTCCTGGAATTAGCACTGTTTCTGGCAGGTCCCTGGCTGATGGATTCAGAACAGCCCATGAAATGCCTCTTACAGAGAAAAACGGTTCTTCCAAGGAAATCACCAAATTCAGACCTGTCAAAAACTACACGTTCTTTTTTGCCTCTTCTCTGTGGAGGGAAACAGAAAGACAAGCTCCATTATAAAACACTTCCATTCGCATGTATGAGGAAAGGAAAGGAACACACTCCAATTAGCCCAGCAGCACTCAAATTAAACTAGTCCTCACACATGACTGATCCGTCTGCTTTTGGTCACTGGTGAAACTGAAACCATGTGTGAAAGTAGCACGTACCAGTAAAAAGACATGTCATTCTGTTTTGCAACAGAAGTTGGTGGGAAGGATAGTCAACATGACTAAAAATAGCACAGGATGCAAGCAGAACATACTGGCCAGAGCCAACCATGTCACAAAGGGCAGGAAAATAAATTTCTCAGAATAGAAAATATTTTGGCTAATTTTAATCAATATTAACAACCACCCAGGGACCATCCTGACCTTAAGTGTATTATTTGGGAAGAGGCCTTGCACTGGCCACAAGGTGAGTTGCTGGTACTTCAGCACCACTCATTACTAAGAAGGACTGCAGGCAACTAAACACAGTCACAGAACACAGCTAAGGGGCAGGTCAAGGAGGCCAGCAGCTCCAATGTCGTCAGCGTAACCACAGTTAACTTGAAACTGTGACTCTGCAGCAGCACATGGCACACATTTGGTGGCTTTGACATTCACAAAGTCAAATCACAGCAAGGCACCACTGCACAGTTTTTCTGTGCCTTCTCCACAGAAGGCCCTCACTAGCACCTCTGGGCAAATTAAACTGGTGCAGAGATGAGGAGCAATCAAACGCGATAGATCATCCACACAGCTTGGAACATAGAACAAAGACTACATGGGAGAACTTTAAGCAGGGAAGGACATTCTGCTGGCAGGTAAGCTGTTGGGGCAGAGACACTAAGGAGGGAAAAAAGAATCACAGAAAGGAAGCAAAGGTTCTTCAGCAAGAAGTCACAAAGCTTCAGATGTCAGCATTGCTTTCAAAAAATACAGAAAATCCACATGCAAAACTAATGGACAACATATTTTCAAAGATGCCATTGTAGTTACTTGGACCCAATTCCTCACTTTTAAAATAGTTGTTACGCAAAACCAAGACAGACGCAGAAAAACAAATAAAAACATATTATTTGGGTGGTGGAGGTACATTTTGACACTTACAAAATATGTGCTTTTCCAACAATTCTAAAAAAAAATTTCAGTGTTTTCCAAACTGTAACTTTTTCTTGCTTTCTAAAACCAGATAAATCTGTAACTGAACCATAAATCCTTTAACAATGTGAAAATACAAATGGAATCCACCTCACAAACAATATGGGGTTTTGCTTTTTCTTTAATTGCACAGTTTAAGCTGTTTACTGTGAACACCATAAGCCACACTGCCATTTTGTAGCAGGTAAAAATATTTTTAACCATAATCATGTCTATGGAAAGAAAGAAAGGAAAAAAAAAAATAACCCATAAAAAACCCCAGGAAGTAACTCCCTGACATGCCCAGGAATTCTGATAAGAATGGAAGGTTCTATCAAAGAAATACCAGCAATGAATACTCACAGCAAGGAAGGGCAGAGGTGTCCTGGGCTGCACTAGGCAGAGCAGTGCCAGCAGGTCAAGGTGATCCTCCCCCCTCCATTCAGCCCTGGTGAGGCCAAACCTGCAGTGCTGGATCCAATGCTGGGCTTCCCAGTGCAAGATACAGGGACACACTTCAGCGAGTCCAGAGAAAGGCTATAAAGATGACTGGGGGACTGGAGCATCTGTCCTACAGGGAGAGGCTGAGAGAGCTGTTTACCCTGGAGAAGTGAAGGTTCAAGGGAATCTTGCCTATCTTTGTGTAAAGAAGATGGAGTTAAGCTCTCCCCAGTAGTGATTAGCAACAGAACAAGAGGTAATGAGCACAAATTAAAGCACATGAAATTCCATGTGAACACAGGTGTGGGTGCCCAACTGGGACAGGTTGCCCACAGATGTTGTGGAGTCTCCACCCTTGGAGATGTTAAAAAATTAACTGGACATGGATCTGGGCAACCTGCTTTGGGTGATCCTACTTTGAGCAGGGGTTTGATCTGCATGATCCTGAGTGGTCCCATCCAACCCCAACTGCTCTGTAAAATTAATCTCTGACCGACGCAGGTCAACAAAGGACTGAGAAGAACAACTTCAGCTTCTCTTGTATGATTGATACTGCTCCTTTAATTAGATAATAGGAAAGGAGATTGTTTTCTTTGTTAAGAATCACATCAAAAACCTGACATCTTTCTCATATTAAGCTATTGTTTAGCTAAAGTAGTCTATTCATTTCAGTGCTCCAAAACTCAAAAGGGATTAGGAACTGATTAAGTTTTTAAAGACAATGTACTGTCCACGTGCCAGGTCTCACAGGACTGATATTGGAGATACCAGACCACTCAGAGAGGAAATGTCCCTTCACTACAGACCCACACCTGCAAAGACCAAAGGCAAAAATTACAAATTCTTGATTCTTTAACATATAAAATGTGTATCACACACACAACAATGAAGTGCAGTAAATCCTAACAGTTGGATGAGAGTTAAACACGGCTCCTGGGGAAGATATTTCCAACTTTGCTCAAAGTTCTCAAGCAGCTGCTGACACACAGTGGTAATTCTGAGAAGAAAACTTTTGTTCTTAATGATGCAGACCCAACTGCCTGAAACTGTGCTGGAAATTAAACCTTTGCTCACCAAGCAGCCTGTTCTGAACTCATCTTTGCTGACATATGGCCTCAGCATGCTTCCTGTCACTTTGAATTTTTCCAAGGACAGATGTGGGCTGTGCATTGAAGCAGGTTGCCTCTGTGCTCCTCACTGCACTCAGAACATCTGCATTACAGCTGCACACAGTCTTTTACCACAAAAGGAGAGGAAACAGCAGAATGACACTTTCGAGAATGGGATTGCCTCCCTCTCTTTTACAGGAAGGATGCTAGGCTCCTTTTGGTAAGCTTTGCAACCACAGAAAACAGGGAATTTGCTATCAATAGATAAATACACAGAGTTTAATCTAGAAATAGGTAGACAAACCTTATTTTACAAGTTTTCAAGAAAAAAGTGCCCCAGTTTCTTGGGAAGCTGAAATGTTTCCTTTCTGCATTTAGCAGAAGACCTAAGATACTTAACTCCACAGTTTTTCAATAAAATTATGGATATTGATTTAATGTACAATCAACTCCCAATTTCCTGCCTTTCTGGGGAAAACCCAAACATTCACGTTTCTCTTTAATACTGATACATCAGGTCATAAGAACCAGTAAAGGGCCTGCACTGGATTAAAAAGGGAAACAGTTCAGCAGGAATGGCTATCATCCTCACAGATCCCTGTGCTGCTGCTGACACGAGAGCAAGGCCACAGCGTACAGCTCAGTGTCTCAACAATCAACCAGTTCATGCCCAGAAGTGGTACTGCTCAGAGCGCCTCTGGTCCTACCAGTTAGTCCATAATCCAATCCAGGGATGCTTGTAAACTTTAAAAATACAAACAGAACTCAAAACACAAATATGCAGTGAGGCAGCACTGACATTATTGGTGACGTGTATATTGCATCATCATGGTCCCTTTTTCACCATTGCAAATGTGCAACATTCTTAGATTATGAAACTGTAGAGTAGCAGATGACAGAAGCCTGCTTTTCACTGGTATTTTTATGTCCCAGTTCATAGGAGGTGCATGCACAAAGATAATAACCTCATATATATATACAGTATTAGAAGGTCAAGTGTTCCACACACTTAGCAGAAATATTCCAATGTCCATGTTTGCAGTACATTCAAATCCAGAAATTGAGATCCTTCTCTCTTCAAAAATCATCCTTTGCACACAACAGCAGACACTCAGTTCACCTGTTCTCTTCCTAGGTCTGTGCACAGGACTGACACACAGTCTGTGCATTCACTCTTCTTCCACCCTGGAGTGAATAAAGGAAAAGCAGGTCCTGCTTGTGGTCTATTACCCTAATGAGTTCAGGCCTATTGAAATCAACACTGATTTCACTCAAAAACTAAACTGTGAATACCACAAAATATACTGGAATTTCATTGAGTTTTTATATTTTATAGCTTGTATTAATCCTTCAATGATTTTTTTTTCAATGTGCCCAGAAATTGAATGCATAAAGGATTCAAAAGGGGCTGTTCATTTTATACAGGCTTTCAGAAAACTATTCTTACGTTTTTCTCCACAAATGGAAATGGTGTTCATGACCTAAAGGCTTTCTTTAAAGATCATAAATAGAACATTCCCTATTTGAATGAAACTAGAATTCCTAATAACACAAGGATGTTTTATGCTTTCCCTCTTTCAATACGTATCTTTGAATCACATCTGAAAAGCAACAGTATAATCCTTATAAATGTGGAATACCTTTCCTCCATGTAGAGGAAGCCTGAATAGAAAACTATGTTTTATTTCCTAGCTTTTGTCCTCACTATTCCTTTGCAGTTTCAACCTCTCACATCTGTACTCTAAGTTATACTGTCACCAACAACAGCTTTGGCAACAACTTACTTGGCATCAAAAAAATGTTTAGAAATAATGAATTGTTTTAAAAGGTTCTTAACACAAAATGAATTTGTATTGTATGCTTTCTAAACTAGAGAATCCATTACACCTCAGAACTTAAAACATAAATTAAAACTTGCTTCCAAAAAAGCCCTATTATACTTACACTGCACCTTGTACAGGTATCTATTTTGGAAATCATGAAGAAGCTGATTTCCTAGGTCTGTAATGATACTCAGCTAAGAGAGGGGAACATCATTAAATTGCATAGCCCATTACAAACTGATGGCTAACACTGAAAAAGTCATTACTGAGGCAATTCTGGATTATATATGCACTACTCACTTCAAGTTTATTAAAACCTAAAATATCAAAAGCTGAAATAAAGATTCCAATGCCCTCACATTAACTTCAACCCAAGCTAAACTGTCTGAGGTTGCATCTGAATACCCATAGGACACAGAAAATTCCCAGACTTAAAAGCTGTAGTGAAATCCTCTTCCTGGACATAGAAGGCGCTTGCCATAAGCATTAAGAAAGGAAAATGATGAGCTTTGTTATTGTGCCATGTGTGCAGAGGAAAGCACCCCGATCCTCTACACAGAAGGCAGTCACTGCACAGCTGTCTGTAATCTCTAAAGCCTTTACCAGGTATACCACTGATAGCCCTTCAACCAGGGTGGATAAGACATGTCCTTCTGCAAATATCCAGTGAAAATATGCTTTCTCCAGTGCTGTATATCAAACCCTACAGTCTGAGAGTCCATTACAGTCCTGCGTACTTAAAGCTTTAGTAGTTCAAGCACACAGCTTTGTATGGTATGTTTTCTCTCCTCTCAGGACAGCTCTGGGTCTGGGAATAGTTAATTACCTTAGATTTGTCTGGAGTTGGACCCCTGGCTCACTCTTTCCTAGAAAGAGGTTAAAATTGCTTAATTGTAAGTTCTATTCATCTCCATATCGACATCAAATGCCCTGTGCCTGCGGAGGTGTGCATCACTCACAGAGTACTCCAGCCTGTGAAGTACTTGGCTCAAGCAGGAAGACAATTCACAGGGCACAAGAAGAAACCACACCACCACTTCATGTACATCAAAGGGATTTTGCGTTCTAACAGGGATGCATCAATCATAACAAACTCACTCTCACGTCAGTTTTAGTTCAATTAAATATCTTCAGGGGAAAACACATGATCAAACATAGACTCAACACTGTATCTGGGGGCTGATGATGAACACCATGTATTTATTTGGGCTACTGGGCCTTTTTTAATGTTTTATTAACTTTGCCTTAGTGAACATTTTCTGTCTAGACTCTGAGTTACTAGATTAGCACAAACCAGCAGGACTCTTCTCCCTTTTCACATCCTGCCAGCTTTCTGCTCTATCCACTCTGTCAAACACTGCACCATTTGATGGCCCTCATGGCCTTGAATTCTGAGAAAATACTGTCCTGCAGCTGATTCTGGACACTCACCCTGAGGGATTTTGAATCTCTCCTACCAAAATGCTGCAGTTACTTTTTTGAGATGCTGTTTTGCTCAGCTGCCCTGACTCACTTTGAGATACAACTCAGGAGTCAACATTGCTCCCACATGACCTTTCAAGAATTCTCTTTGGCATGTTAACATGCCTCATGTTTAGTTTATGAAGAAATAAGTTTGATGAAGTTCATTTAAAGCATATTCAGTGCTTTAGCACTTTGCACACAGAGCTCACTGAATTCACAGCAGATAAAACCAAGCTCTTAACAGTGCTGCACTCCAGAACACAATTCAAGTCCACCATGGCTCAAGGTGTGTGCCCGGGATCGGAGTGACTCACATTCTCTGCCAAGTTTCCCACTAGCAAGCTTAGACAACACCAAACACCTTCTCCTTACAGTTGTGTGGGATGGAACACTGCAAAGTTGTTAATTGAAGGGTTGGTTTGGGGGTTTCTTTTTTATATTTCAAAGGGGAAATTCAGATGGGGACATAAAAGCAGAAGTGCAGAGACTTTTGGATGTTCCTGGATTTAATGGGAAGAAGTCCTCTCCAGGTCCTGGAAACATTTTTCCTCTTACTGGAGTAAACTGGAGGGGGGGGTGGGTTTGGCCTACGAAAAGCCAAACCACAAACCTGTCCTTTGCCAGCAAACACGATCCTGGGTACTACACACCAAACCTTCCAGTTCTACAGTGCTTAGTGTTACAAGGCATGCTGCATCTCAGCGACCTTAAGGTACCTCTGCTGCTTCAGGGTATGTCAGAAAACAGTTTAATCAGACACTAATCACTTCTGTTTCACACAGAATCCTAATGAGAGTTTGTTCAAGACACTGAGACACCATGCTAAGCAGCGCGGTGAAATGAGATGCTGTCAGAACACAGCGTTCCAGAACAACCACCAGACTTAACTGACTGGACTGGGAGAGCACAATCATCCTGGAGTGAGACAGGGCTTCTCGTGACATCTTGTGGCAGCCCAGCAAGCTGACAGGGGTTTGTTTTTGCAAAACATAATTAGAGAGGTTGCAAAACAGTTGTATTACAGAAAACCAAACACACAACAAAGAGCATGAATGTATAACCGTATTAAGCTGAACAGACATGTTTTAAAGTCAGAAAAATTCCCCATAAAATATTTAAGGACACAAAGAATAAAATAAGACCATGAGTTTACAGTAATAAAGTCAGAAAATTGAAACGAGTTCAGTTTGAAGCACTTCAAACTGCATGTGAGCTACAGATCAAAAGACAAATATTATTATTAATACTTAGTATATTCTTACCTATTCTAATTAGAAAACCAGAATCTTCTTTTCCAGTCATCGTTTGCAGGGAGAGATTGGTAGGAAAAGCTTCACTGTCCAGAAACCTACTTACAAGCTGATTGAATTAGGCTAATTTATGCTGATATTTATGTTGCATTTAACCAGAGAAATATCAAAGTAGCCATTTTTATTTCCCCTTTTTTTTCCTCATTCAAAAACAAATGTATTTTAATTATACATGAAATAACACAAATTGTGGCTCAATACTATCCTAATTGAAAAACCATCAGTCCCAGGGGAGTCAATGAGCAGCCTACCTTGAAAAAGGAAATCAGAAGCACTGAAGAGCAATGTTTCTGGGAGGAACACGCAACAAGAACTTCTGCTGTTACTGAACTGTCAAGAAAGGGTTTTCAAAAGCAAATGTCTGCTGTGGCACTTTCAAAACAATAAATTACTGCACCAGGAATAACTCATATTTGGCCTCCAATTGTAGGGAAAAAAAAATTTGCACTTCATTTAGGTTAGGCAGTCTTAAGATATCTGCTTCTGCCAAATTCAGCCAGTGCACAAAGATGCAATGACACAAAGACATGAAAAGCCAGTCCATGCAGACTGTTCCCATTGAGAAGCACCCTCTGGAAATTCAGGCAAAAGACCTCCTGGGAGAGAAATGAAAGAGGTTTTAAAGACAGTCTTTTCTAAACTGTACTTCAACTGTAAAATGGTGCAGCAGTACCATCCAACTAGTGGAAAACTTCAGCAAAGATGCCTGCAACTGCTTTGGAAGGTATTAATATGAAGCAAAGAACATCAGTCCTGCATGGAGAGGCTTTGTTAACGTGTCTATGGCTGTTTGGTAAAGATGGTTTAAAAGATCTGAACCGTGTCCTGCAAATACTGGTCATCTTTCCAAACCATGTGAGAGGTGCACTTCTGTCTTCCTTACACTCACACGTTACCCTGTCATGAAATACCTCAGCACAGGCAGGAAAGACAGTCTTGTCAGCGCTAGGACTGAGGACACTGAGAATCTCAAATCCTCACCCCCAGGCCTGTCACACACAGCATAAGCCCCCTTATGCCTCAGATCAGAAATCTGTATGATAAAAAAGGGCACTTTCCCACAGAGATACTGTGAAGCAGTAGACCTTGAAGCCTGCAGAGTGCCTGAATGGCTACAGTAATTCCACAGAAACAAGACACATTGAAGACCCTGCCTACTGTCTTGTCAGGCTGTGTACAACCACTTTGTGTGCAGCAGGGGACTTTATCTCATGCCCTGCTCGAGACACTGCAAGAGTTTCAGCACAGGGGGAGTTGTTGGCACAGTTACACAAAACAGTAACAGGTCAGGAAACACATACTGGGCATCTAAAAGTCCAGCTTGCCTTCAGTATCATAGGTGTGCTTTTGGCAGAATCTGAAGAGGTTGCTCGGGGCAGGGAAAGAAGTCACCACAGACAATATCCAGCATCAAAGATAACTAAGCTGTTGCTAAACAGAGAAATATAGACAGGATACAAACCCACAACTCCTGACCTCAAGTTGCCTCCACTCTGAAAAACGGAGCACAGATGAAAATTCAGGATTTGTCCATTTTTACAAACACAAACCAAAGCGAAGTCTTGAGACAGTACAGTATGCAGCAGGGTACACAAAACAGCTTTCAGCCTCTGCCTTCACTCTCAGAATTTAAAAGCTTATCCATTCTAGTCACAAGAGGGAGCCACCTGGCATTTTACTTGTGCTGCTCCTCCAGTGTTCGCACCTGAGTTCACAGCTCTGCTAAAGGGAAATATTGTGTCAGACCCAAACACATTAAAGAGTAAGTGTTGCAAAGAAGAGTTTGGTCACCTATTTATCTTTTTTTCTTCTCTGCAAGGAACTCTTAACAGACACTCAAATAAGCTTCAGGTAGCAGCTAAAATAATCTTGGAGAGTATTACCTCACAGAAGTGTGTCTGTCTGAGAGCAGGCTGGGAAGCAGAGCAGCAGGAAGGTAATCTTCATTGACTGTGGTGCCCTGACAGAAGAATGGTTTTCTTCTGCTTTTGGAAAGCAGTCTCTGAAGGTCAGCAAACTTATCACCTCCATTTCATTTGAGAATGGTCGTCTTGCAGCACTTTCAACAAATAACCCAATTTTAAACCTGATTTTTATACAGAAGTAACTACTTGACACACAACAAGGACTGTCAATGTCCACTTCAATCAGTCAATAATTTAAAATCCGTTCTGCAATCCAAGAAGTACCTGAACGAAGAGCATTAACCAAACATCTTCCAGCAGCAAGTTAAGACCTGAACAAGACTGAAAACCCAGTCAAAGTGAAGGCATACTCGCTCTCCATCTCAACAGACACTAGAATAAAGGATTTGGGCAAGCCTGAACATAGCTCCTTTCACTCAATCTGTTTTAAAAAATTAACAATCCATTTCAATGTTGCAGCTTTATTTGAAAGTGACTTAAGAGTTTTGGTAACATAGTTTTTAATACAAAATTAATACAATGAAAAATAAACTTCAAAGATTTCCTAGAGCAGATTGCCAGTTGTTAAGTCATAAACAAATGTACTACATAGAAAACAGTAACTTTCTTCAAAGACCTGTATGCAGACCAGCACCAAGTGATTGTGAAAATATAGTTTTACTCCATGTGCAAAAGATCCCAAAAGTCACCCCAAACCTCACTTCCTAAGTAAGCAAAGTCTCGTTGCAGTTGTTCTTCCCCAGTGTATTTCCAATTTACAGCAACAGTTGTGACTAACTGTACATAAGAAACACATCAAGATTTCCAACAATATCTTCAGTGAGTAAAAATCAACTTTTACATACCTGGTATTTGAAAGGTTTTTAAGGAGTCATGGACAACAAGGTATTTGTGCAAAACTAAGAATTACCATTTCCAAAGAACACAGAAGTCCATGATGAAAATAATCCAAAGCCCAGTAATAGTTCCTTTTAAACTATTTAATTTTAGCAGGTCAGTTTCACAGATGTTGGAATCACTGGTTATTTTTATTTCTAAGTCTGCTTTAAATCCAAATCCCATCATATAAACTAGCAGCATTAATAAAATCCACAGGGGGTGGGTGGGGTGGAAATCGATATAGTCCTGCAACTGTTTTACCATTCTCACCACATGCTCAGTAGAAAGTGAGGCTCCTCCCAAACTCATCTCTTATTTATACCTTTGTCTGAATTCAAGTTTCTTCAACAGAAAGTCTATTTTGAGACCAAGCTCTTCTCATACCCACAGTTTCTCAAACTTTCCATTTTTGGGGGTAACTGTACAGCCTGGCTATATACTACTACCCTTGTAGGCACAGAGAAGATGCTGTTCCTCAGATACTACATTTGTAGAGAGCTACCAGACAGGAGCAAAATACTGCTACTCCAACTGTGAAAGTAACTGCTACTGTAATTCTTACACGTGCTGTTCTCTGTATCTCAAAGCAAAATGGTTCTGTACTATGCAATGTTTTGCAATCAATCACATTATACTTGGTAGAAAACTGCAAGGATTTGATTTCTGCTCTCTGCTAGGCTTGCTTCTCACTTTATGATTCCCAGGTTCAATCTGACTTATTCTGCCTGCTCATGTAGGTTATGATAGGAACAGCATCAGTGTAAAAGCATGCTAATGCAGTAACCCCAGAAAAATCAGCAACTCTAACTCTTCCTAGAAACTGGATAAGTTCCCTAGAAAATCCACTTCCTTTTCAGGCTCTGTGCTTTTCTTTCATCTCTGAAACATACATCTATCTTCCTTATTGCCACTCTCCACTCTGTGATTCAAATGTAAACAAAACCCAGCGATTAAATATAATCAAGTTTCGCCAGTGAAAAAAGCACCATACGTTAAATCTTTGCTCCTTTTAGTAGTTACAGCAGCATTTAAAGAAAAAAACATATAACAACCCCAACTCTCACATATACTATTGCTTAAAACCTTGCTCCAGGTCTGATGTACTAATGTACTTTACAATCCTTTGGATCCTGATATTAAAACTAAAGAGATATCGAACATACTATGTGATCACAGGAACAAAAGAGAGTCACTCTTGTGACTTTCTAACTACATAAATTTGTGTGCAACATCTACTTTGCACCTGGCAGCATTTACAATGCAGATTTAGTTCTCCTGTGAGGCTGAGGAGTCATTTGCTGTTCACTGACATTGGACAGTTTTGCCATAGCCACCTCTTCCAGCATCGTAGTCTTGCCGATATTCATCTCGGACCTTGGGGAGGAGGGAAAAAAGAAGTCCAGTAAAGACAATGCAAACCAATTTCTCCAAAATCTATTACACTTTGTGAACTCAAGTGGCTACAAGGAGCTGACTGACAAAACAGAAGGCAAAGTGCATCATGCAGTAGCCCAGAAAACAGCATAGACTAACTTCCTTTTTAATAATGTCCAGGGGGACTCTAATCAAGGCAGCCACAGTGAGGATGGCTAAGCTCATGCTTCAGCAGAAGCATCCACAACCGGCCCAACTTTTGGTAAACTAAGTGTTGTCCTTTGTGTTCTTGACAGCCTCACATTATCTGTGCTTAAGCATTACTGGCCAAAGCAGCCAAGACGTTTCTGGAACTACTTCCAGTGAAATATATGAAAGAGTTATTTATTCTTAGTGCATCTTTGACAAGATGCCTTACAGAAGAGTGCATACTGCTACCTTAAACATCTCCTAAGTTGCCATTGCTGAAGTTGTCCAGTGTGCTCATTGAAAAATAAATACTTTTGGAGATGTTCCCAGTCCCTTCAAAACTAGGCAGTACAACAACCTACCTGGCCCCCTGATCTTCCACGGCCATACTGTCTACCCTCCTTAAATCCCGCATCCCAGTCTGTCCTTATGATCCTGTCATCAAGCCTGGTTCCGTTGATGTATCGCATGGCGTTTTCAGCATCTCCTCTTGCATAATACCTTAGGTACAGGTTAATGAAAAAATAAAAAAGGGCTTCTACTGTCACCACTCAGAACAAAGAGCGGTATGAAACAGGCCCCAAAAACAAGTATTTGCTTGAATCAGGTTCCTGCCTGGTCACTTGTAACAGCATCTGCTTTTATGAAGCTACACGTGCTGAGAGAACTGCTGGCAACACAGAGCAACCTGCCAGAATCTGAGCATATTAAAAACGCTTCCACAACCACACTCACCCTTAGGAGCATCAGGCCCTATTATTACTAAGGAATGAATGAGAAGCCCCATACATGCTCCATTCACGCTGGAAACTTTCGGCATTACACTGAGCTCTCTGGGACCAGTAACAGAATGATCTTCAAAAAGACCTGCATGCAATCAAGTCAGCACCCGAGAGGGACGCAAGATACCAAGGGAGCCTTTACGCGCGTGTTTGAGAAACATCTCTCTTCTCGGGCACCGAGGATGTGCGGCGGCTGCGGAGCCAGGGGCTTACCGGGTACCCGGGTTAAAGCATCAGAGCGCCAACAGCCCCCACTCGACGCGCAGCGGGGACTTGCCCTCCCTCTCTGCACGCCCGCAGGCGCCTCAGCAACCCATTAACTGCACCCGGGGCGCCTCGCCCGCGACTCCGAGCCGGGGCTGCAGCTCACCCGCGGCCGGACCGCTCCTCCCCCGGCCCCGCGGCCCAGCGCGGGGGCCGCTCCCCTCGCCCGCCGGCCCCGCAGAAGGATACTCCACGAAGCAGAAGCCGCAGGCGGTCTTCTTCACTTTGTCCAGCCCCATGATGACCTTCTTGATGTCTCCGCTCTTGCCGAAGAGCTCGTGGATCTGCTCCTCCGTGGTGTAGAAGGAGAGGTTCCCCACGTACAGCGTGCAGCTCTTCCGCAGCAGCCGCTCCTGGTCGTACCGCGTCCCCTGAGCCGCAACGACAGCGTTACCCCCACGGCGGGCCCGCAACCGGCCCCGGGCCCGGCCCAGGCGGACCGCGCGGCCCCCACCCCCGGTAGCGGCGGCGGCGCCCCGCTCACCCGGAAGTGCTGGTCCCGGTACTGGCTGAGGTCAACGTAGGAGTCGCTGCGCAGGATGCTGAGCGTGCCCCCGGAGCACATGGCGGCGGCGGCGGCGCTGCCCCTCCGCGGCCGGCCCGGACGCGGCGGCTTCCCGCCCCTCGCTGCCCCCGCGCACGCGACCGGCAGCCAATGGCGAAGCGGGCCCCGGGCCCTCGCGAGAGCGGGCGGGGGAAGCGCCGTGGCGAGGTCGCGCGAGAGCGGGGAGGGGGCGGCCCCTGGCGAGAGCGGCGCAGGATGATGCTGCGGCGGGTGCTGTTCGCGCTCCTCAGCAACCCGCGGCTGATCGAGAAGCTCTCCGAGTCGCGGCCCATCCGCGCCGCCGCCCGCCTCACCGCCGGCGCCATCACCCGCAAGCAGCTCGGCGCGGCCCAGTCGCTGCGGGGCCTGGGCACCCGCCTGTCCCGCCTGCGCGACGCCTTCCTCGGGGAGCTCAAGGACGGTGCCCGGGCGCGGGGCTGGCCGTGGCCCCTCGGGCGCGGGCCGGGCCGGGGCAACCGCCCCGGAGCAACGCCCTGACCGCCGCGCCGAAGGGGAGGCAGTTGCGGAGCCGCAGCCCGTGCAGGATCCAGCCAGGGAGGAGAAGGAAACCGCGACCTCTTCCCTGCGCCAAGCACAGGAGGACGAACGGCTTAGAGCCGGCGGGTGAACGGGCCCCGCGGCTTCGGTGACAGGCAGCTGGTGACAGCCGGACCCCATCAGCCTCTCCTGAGCCGGGCATGGTGCGGCGCCAGCCACGGAGGACCCCAGCGTTACCCCGGCCTGCCCGTCATGGAGCACAAGGTGCGGACCTATGGTGCTTTTCCCACAGCATCCAGCCGTGAGCGGTTCCTGAGTCCAAGCATGACAAGGTGAAGCACGCTGCTTAGTGGTATGATGGATTTTCATTGCAAAGTCAGATTACACTTTCCACAGTACCCGGTAACAAACAGAAGGCAGGCTCACATTAAACATCATCCAGAATAGCGTGAAGGTTCTCACTTCAGATGCTTGATAAGGAAATTAAAATAAAACTGTGTTTCTCACTGGAGTTCCTTGAACCATTTCTGTCTGCACAACAGTAATAATCCACATTTATATGGCAACTTTGGTACAAAATGAGCTCTAAATGTCAATGTGGATGGACAAGATAATCTCTCATTTTACAGGTAGATAAATTCAGTTGCTATCCTAAAAGCACACCTCAAGTCTATGGTAGCAAGAAGGGCTGGGGGGGTGGGGAATGACCAATTCTATGTATCAATGTGGAAAAATATTTAGTCATCATATGGTATGAACTGGGCTGGTTTACTCAAGTTGCAGTATTTAAGAATGTATGAGACTAAAGCAGTTAACCTTCCTTCATAGTATGTTTCCCTAATTCGTACAGCTGACTACACAGTTACCTGGGGAGGATGATTTCCATTCTTTGTATCACCCCAGGTAAAAAGATACACAGCTTCCAGGATTGCTGGTAAAATTAAACCTCCCACTAACAAAGACTTAGGTGTGCACAGATGGAAAAACTGGATCTGTAGTGTAAATTTCAAATATCTAGCGTGTGAGACAAATGCAGATTTCAGTCAGAAATGGTATCTGTAGTCCAGATTCTCTTCCTGGCTCTATCACAGGTTACCTGTTCAGCAGTAGAGAAGTCATTGTGCCACAGGAATGGTGCTCCATCACATCCCTGAAGAGTTTCAAGATTACCCCACTGAGATTGCCTGAGATCATCAGTTTTATGAAAATAATTTTCAAAATTGAAAACCAGCTGTTTAAGAAAGCTGAAAACAGTAAGCAGGACATGGAATATCAGGTGTGGCACATGGCTATTGCCCAATGTAACAGCAAAAAGGAAAATTAAGTGGGAAAATACACTCGATGCACAATGCTTTCTTAATTACTTCCACTACTTTATGAGTCATCAGTATAAACGCTCATGCATCCCCCCTCCCCATAACCCCTGCCTCCCCAAAACACGCACCTTTAATTTACAGGCCTGTCAGCAATGAGGGATGATGGATGTAGGATGGACATGTAGGGGAGACAACACAAAATGCTTTACAAGAAAGCAAACAAGAGCTGTGTTCCTTAAAAAATCTAGTTTGGAAGATACAGGCAAATCTTTCACACAAGGATTATTCCTATCTTCCTTTAGAGCCTGGCATCAACCTATGTAATTCTTGTTTCTGTTGAAAAACTGGCTCATAAGAGCTTGTGTAAATCTGGGTGGATGAAGAATGGCAAAAAGCGTTACTGCCTTTGTGAGCTGAAAGAATTCGAGTGTCAAGTTCGTTTCAGAGAGAGAGAGAGAGATAGTTCTATAGTGGAAGCACCAAATTAGTACCTCCCTCCGTGTCGAGATGTTTTGGATCCAGACGTTTAGGCAGACAAAACTGGAAAT
The DNA here is from genome assembly GCF_964237585.1 of Gallinula chloropus. Classification (NCBI taxonomy): domain Eukaryota; kingdom Metazoa; phylum Chordata; class Aves; order Gruiformes; family Rallidae; genus Gallinula; species Gallinula chloropus. Next base: position 9,584,077 of record NC_140093.1, read on the forward strand.
TTGTAAGTTGTGCAGTGCCACTAAGCCTGGACATCATTCTCAGCTGAAGCTCAGGGTTGTTTGTATCCCGCTGTAAAAAGAGACTGCCCTCCACTGGAGAGCCAAGAAGTGATCTGTCATCTCCACCAAGCTGATTGAATGGGGAGCTGCTGCTGAGGGGGGGTGGCGCAGGGAATCTGGCTCCTCCCTTGAATCCTCACACACTCCCCTACAGCAGAACCGGTGGATCTCTAACCCCATAGTAAGCCAGTCTGGAGATCCGTCTGATCTCCAGACTGCACATACAAAGATCAAACCCCTGTGAGTTACCTGTTTTCTGTCCGAACAGCTCCTTGGAGGAGGTCCCTGTGGGGCCTGCTCTGCATCACTGCTGGTGCAAGATGTGCAGCTGGACTGTGCCAGGGAATGACCACCCCGTTTGCACAGCCAAACAACAGACATGCTTGATGCCATCGAAATGCAGTGTTCTCAGGCTGCTGTAACATGCATGTGGAGTATCTGCAATAATGGAACTGTGGTAAGAAATGCAGAACAGGCAAAATTAAGCTTGGATTTTATGATTTAGCACAAGTACTTAGGCTGAACCATCTTCCATCTTCTAAATCAGGTTCTATCAGGTCACCACTGGGGATTTTTCAAGGCAGAAAAGATATGGCACCTAAGAGCCACATCTGGCAATATTTCTGGCCTAATGATCAAGAGGAGGCTCTGAAGTTTTAAGAGCATGAAAATAAAAACCTTATGAAATCAGACTGGGTTTTGTCTAGTCCTGTAACCTCTCCAGCAGCTGAGGTAATGCCTGTTATCAGTAACAACACGCAATCCACAAACTCTCTGTCAGAGATTATAACAACTTTCAAAATAAATCACATGAAAAGAGCTAAGCTTGAATCAGTTTTGGTGGGCTCTGACATCCTCTCATCAGGAAAGTCACACAAGTTCATAGGAAACACCACAGGGGATGAATTGTGTGAATTTTAGGAACTGGCTATCCAGAACTGGCTATACTGGTGAGTGTAAGACCATAAAGAAATAGGATGAGGAGACTCAGGGGAGCTCCCAGTGCCTCCGCTTGTGCTGAAGGTGGGGCTGTGAAGAAAGTCTCACAGCACCTTTGGGCAGCACCCAAGTGAAGTGAAAAACTGAAACATTGTTCTAAAATCTAAATGCTCTGCTGATCTCTGTCCAGCTGAAGGATGTATAGTCCTAACTGGCTTCTCCAGTTTGCACTGAACAGGAAGGGTATTTGTGGTGGATCTTCCATCGATAAGTGTGGAAATATCAAAGTCTCGTTCTTGAACGAGACACCACATTTTGTAACTGTGGCTCTGACTGTACCAGGGATTATAACAAAAACATGACAGTCATCACAGGTAGAATGGTGTGCTCGCTGCCTTACAGTTTGGCACACGGTTTCTTCTTCTGACCCAGCCATATCTATGACTTCTATATGTGTGTCTCTCTTCCTGATATTAAGCAGAGACCTCGGGGGCATGTAGGTGTGAGCAAAGAGTAGAGTATAGTGTCTCGCATGGGTTGAGGACTCTGGAGAGCGCATGAGTTGCTCCAGGTGAAACAGACATGGTATCAGCCCTCCCTGGTGCAAGCACCCGAACAGCAAAGCCCCGAGAACATTGAACACAACAATGATGTGTTTCCACTTCACAGCTCTGTTCCGTGATGTGCTGAACAGGACTAATGGCAAGATGAGAGGGATGAGAAAACGAGGTTCTTGGTGACTGAACAGGGAGAGAAATGCCAGAGGAACAAAATAAAACAGGAGTAATGTCGGACTGCGCTCAGAATGCACCAGCAGCCCATGGTCATGGGCTTTGACCCGTAGTAATTGACAGATATATTTCTTTAACAGTTTAAAACCAGCACCAATGGCCAGGATATGCAATATCCCAAAGAGCATTATTCCGTTCACTGTAACGTGTGTAACTCGTGGGTGACTTCCATGCAGTGCAAGATTATGAGGATTAAGATTATAGCTGAGAAAATTGAAAGGGGTTACTATGATTTTCTCATTTAATTGACCTATTACATCAAGTAGGCTAGTCTTCTTGATGCTGTAGAGGTTGTCTAAGCCCATGGAGGTGTAATAGAAGGTGTCAGCTGTTATGAAAACAACAGCAGTAAAACATGCACATAGGACAAGCTTCAGTAAGTGGTTTATGACAGTTTTAATGCTCTTTTGAGAGTCAACGAATAAACCTGCCCAGTAAAGCAGGGGCATCAGAGCAAATGCCAGAAAGGTTGGCCGGTTGAAGAACCCAGCAGTCATTATAATACCTATGAGAGGGCTGCTTGTGGGCTCCGCTAAGCTGCCATCAGACTTCCTCGAGGACACCAACACCATGAGCAGAGCAAAGAGAAGTCCTTCAAGCGTGTTGGTAAATGTTCTTGTATAAAACACCAGAGTGACATAAGATCCAGCAAGAAGTACCAGCGCTTTCCACGGATCTGCTTCCCAGAGAGGAGCTAATCGATAAACACTATAGTCGAGCATGAAAGAAAAGACTGTAAAGAGAAGGCGAGGTGAGACAAGAAGGGTGTAGCTGTTGATGCAACGTGAACACACGTCCAGCTGCTGCAAAGACTTGATCACCCAGTAGGTAACTCCTGATGTCATTAATGGGAAAACAACTGTTCTGCAAGGAGAGCTGGAAAGGAACTCCCAGGGGTAATAGACCTGTAGGTTTAAAATATCTCCTATAAAGGAAGAAGAAAAAGAAAAAACCCATACATACAAACAAACATACACGGTGTACTTTATTCAGTACTTCAGCATCAGGGATACAGTGCCATGTAGGAGACAACACAATGCAGAGCAGTCCCTAAACTTGAGAGACTGGTGCCAGCCTTGACGGGTTTAGGAGCGTGCCGTGAACTTTAGCCAAGCTCCAAGCTCCTCTTTGGCTGTGCTGGGGACGGGGCCGCAGGAGGCACCCACCCCACCGAGCCCCGGCACGGCACACCCGCTCCTACCGGCTCCGCGGGAATCGCGCCCACGGCAAGGGCCGCGCAGAGCGGCGGCTGCGGGCGGGTTTCGGTGCGGAGCGCTGACCGCGACCTGCGGCGCAGGGCGAGGCCGCGTCCCGAGCCGGCGGTAATACGAGAGATGCGCCCAGACGCTGCCCGGAGCAGCTTCGCGTCCCCCGCTCGGGGGTCTCTCCGCCCCCGCGGCCCGGAGCGGACGGGGCCGCTGCCTCTCGCTCCCGCCGCTGACCCGCCGAGGGGTGACGGCCGGGGTAGGCAGGCCCGCTCCGCCCCAGCCCCGCCCGCCGCCTTACCTGCCATCACCTCGGGCGACTGGAAGAACTCGTCGGGGTGCAGGTAGCCGGCCTGGGGCAGCAGGCACCAGCCCGCCCGCAGCGCGGCCAGCAGCGCCCACAGCCCACGGGCGCCCATGGCGGCACCGGCTGCCACCCTCCCTTGCTCCGCCAGGGGGCGCGCTCGCCTGCCGAGGCGCCGCAGCGGGAACGGGGCGCGCATGCGCAGCGCCCTCTGCGCCTTTAGGACTGCGGCGTTCAAGGCACCTGCACTGGTAGTTGCCTCTCAGGGCTGGGAGCCCGCGGGCGGCGCCGGGGCGGAGGTCGGCTTGCCAAGCTCCGATGGGGAGCAGCGCGGGGTCTGGTACCCTTATGGAGAGCATTAAGAAGGGCCCCGAGGGTACAGCCGCAGCGTGCCTCCATCCCCCCCATCCCTGCGCAGGGCATGAGCTCCCAGCAGCCGCCCTGCACTGGAGCCAGGCGACGGGGGAGCCGCCACTGCTGCCCCTTCGCCATCGCACTGTGCACATCGGAGGCGTTTGCTAAGCCGCGTTGCTGTAGCGCTGTGTTCACAGGGGTAACTGTAGGAGGAAAGGGTGAACATGGAATTACTACACCATTCCTGGCTACGGAGTCCTTCCCTGAGAGGAGAGAGACGAAGAACCTTTCCCACAGGCGCTGCGAGGAGGAGGAGGAAGGCTCCTTGTGGGGCTCTCTAAGGAATGGGGCAATCTAATACATAGGTCTGTAATACATTAACTATGTACTTAGCAGGTAAACCTAACCCAGCACATTCGGTGGTAAACAGACTGAAAACCACAGCCAAGAGCTCAGAGCCAAGGGCTTAAATCCTCTGCAGCTGGGGGCTCGGGTGCCCCCGCATCAGGTCTCTACTTGCTATTGCAGACACAAATTAAAATGAAACCACTCTGTGGCCAAAGTCAGGGTAAATTGAGATTGTTTCTTGTGTTTATTTGGTATTTCCACTTAGTTACAAGGTGGGGTTTTTTTATTATGGTGGATGCCTTTTCATCCCAGTACGGTGAGGTGGTAGGTGTAGTCAGGAGGATGGTGCCTGCCAGCGGCACAGCAGCCTTGGTTGTCACTGCAGCTAGGGATAAAAATAACACCCAAACCCTGCAAAAGCCAGTAGATACAGAGAAGTTAAACAGATGTGAATACTTTGTTTCACTAACAGCCAATACAAGTTTGGTGCCCCAGCACTCAGACAACCCCATCTAAGAGGGGGACAGCTGCAAGTTTCTTGCTGGGGGGATTGCTCAAATTAAAGATCACAGGGCAGATGATATTTCTGTCAAGCAGTGGCAGCACTGGTTGTGGAAAGTCAATCACCTCACTGGATGCAGACTGGCTTCATTCTTTCCTCTGCCAACAGGTATCCATCCAAATCCCTCTGGCTGCCTTTTTTTCATTGAGTGACTTGGGAGATTCCTCCTATTCTCTTTTCTGCTGGAAGGTGGAGGACACTGTCCATGGCAGAAGCAGCATTATGGACTGCGGGGTCTCTCCGTCGACAGCCTGTCCATCTTCTCTGCACTTACCTCTTCTGACAGCAGAGCTCAGGAGAAACTGTTGCCCCCAGCAAGGGTAGGATGGGATCAGCAGAGATGCAGGAGTCTGAACCAAACCAGCCAGGAGGCCAGAGAGGATTCACTGGACAAGATTTTTGATACTGCCTTCCAAGACACAGAAATTCTTCCAGAAGTCAGAAATTCAGGATCCATGTAACAACACCTTGGAATCCTCCAGCCCAGGGTGGTTAAACATCAGCAATGATAGCAGAGATGCACCAGTTTTGGACTGATCTTGTAAACCATGCTGACACTGGGTTGCTGGCCTCTGCCCCAAATTCCTCCCCATCCACATGAATAGGGGCAGCTTCCAGCCTCACCCCACTCCCTGATGAGCAGGTGCTTACCCGGTAAGAGGCAGGAAGGGGCAAGCAAACATTAGCACAGCATGTTCTCCAAAGAGCAGCTTATGTGAAGAAAAGGTGGCAGGGCAGATGTGGTTTGGAAGTCCTGTTTGGTTCGTGCTAGTCCAAGCCTTGTATTTGACATAAAGTAAGAAGGGGAATGACAGCAGTCATGAGTAGGTATTGCCTTATCTTGTTACCTGCCCCAGAGCACTGTGGTGTTTGCATCCCTTCAAGGGACTCAATATATTCATTCCCCAGCCATTCTGTGTATGTTCTTTTCTCTTCTACCGGCACAATCGCAACAGCAGAATCCTTAAACATCAGGTTTTTTCCATGAAAAGTTGAAGAATCAAACATTTTGAATCCATTTCCATTGCTGCTGTTTCCAAAGTAGACCTGAAAACAATGCAAAGTTCAGTATTTTGCAAGGTTAAGTGCCACATTCCTCTCTTACAACATGAAAGATGGTAAGAACTGTTCTGGAGATGAAAAGTTCATACACAACTGGAAAATCTATATTATGAGCTTGCTTTTAAGATGCTTCAGAAGATTAGATACAGAATTCTGCCACTGGCAATTCCAAGTAGAAAATTTGTTACTTGGATTTGGGTTTTTTAGTAACTGTTTTTACATTTTTAAAGAATTATTCTGTCCAAGTACTGGTGTGTAATACAGGGTTTGGCCACACAAGCGCTACAGAAATGACTGAAGCCTGGCACCGAGGCACCCAGTACTGCTTCTGGAGTGGTTAACTGCAGTACTGACAGGAACCCAGCTGGGGCAGCCACACGTGGTCTGCCTGGACACTTTATCATGTGCGTGGTGGCTGCAGCAGAAACAGACCCAGCAATGTTCTGTTGCACTCCTAGGACAATTCCAGGATGGAAAAGTGTAGCATGGACTCTACTTCGGGTAGGCTTTTAAGTCATGCACTTTGGGAAAAGACCTTAAGGTCCAGGAAAATTACTACTGAAACCACTGGCTGGGCAAAAAGTTGAAATCCCTTGTGCACCAGGGTGACTTTACTAGGAGAATTACACGGGGTGTGTTTTACCTCCTCCATCCCAACCCAACAACAGGGCTCTGCACAGGCACATGCTGCCAGCCCCATGATACAGGGGACATAATGGTCCTGCTGTCTTTATCCTCACTTTGCATTAGACCATACATAACTCCCCCCCAGAATAAACAGTTAGTTAATACCTGGGCTTTGTCCAGCAGTCCATACAGAGCAAAAACACTGATATCTGGGTGAACCATAATGGCCTGAGCTGGCACACGAGCCAGGTGACACTCAGCAAACTGGGTGACTTCAGCACGGGCACCATTTGGACACAGTAACTGGAAATCACTGGACTTCAAGTTTTGGGCCCAACTGTCAGTGTTCTTACCTGAAAGAAGGAAACTGGTCAGTGTCGCTCACTGAGTGCTCTACAGCAAAAACATTCTCAAAACATTACTGAATCATAATACAGAGAAATGTAAAATTCTGTACCATCTGTGTTCTCAAACACAGTCGAGTGCTTCACAAAGGCCACGTCCCCAGAGCCCTGTGCCAGGCACCTTTAGGAAACAAGAGAGAAATGTTCAATTCAAAGCATCTTTATGTCATCCACCTTTTTTTTCTAGTAACAGACAGGCTCAGAATTCAATTTTCCTTACATACATTCCTGCAAACAGAGGCACTGGACCCTAAGGTAATAAGCAAAACCAGAGAAACTGAGCATCTTGAAAGGAGACAAAGCCTCTTTCCTAAATATTAAAGTAATACTTACGACTCTGAACTAATTATTAAAATAACACTAAATACTCTGAATTAAGAATTTTAGGAGAACAATACAGCCAGAGATTATTCTTAAAAACAGTGTGAGAAATAACAGAAAAGGCCAATGTTAGAGCAAAGAAACAGAAGATACATTATGTGATACTCGGTGCAGTATTCCCCATATACTGACAGCCCCTTTCACTCCTTCTTAAATCACATACAAAGTATATGTCAGTAAAATGTTTTAAAATAAAATCATTTGAGTGCGTAACCCAAGTGTCTGTCAGATTGTGCATGTGATCACACTCACTCCTATGCTTTATTTTCCCTCTTTCTTTTCAAGTTCAAATGACCTCAGTGCTCCACAGACTCTGCTTTTACAGTCCTGCACACTGGAGATAGCCAGTGTTCCTGAACTCAGTTCCCTTTAATTTCCTGAGACAGAAGCAGCCCAACATGCCAAGGGCACCCTAAAATCTCCTCCTCTCCTATGAGTGCATTTCCCACCACAGAGTTTCATGGCAAAGCTGTAGAACAAAGCACCTTCACCAGCATTTGTTGTTCCCACGTGACATTGAGCTCTTGTCTAGCTCATGGTACAACAGACGCCACAGACTCTGTGGGTAGGGCTGAATTACCAAAGTCAGCAGGTAGAAGAAACGTGGTGCTTCTTCAGAGAGAGGGGTACACATAACTAAAATCAACCTCACATCAGTGAGCCGGGCGAGCTAGCAGAGAGATGTGACTTCCCAGGTATCCTGGGTAGCAAGTGCTGGCAGAGGATCGGTGGGCAATAGGGTTTAGTAGCAGTACCTTGTAGTTTATTCTACAAGTGTTTTCACAACACATTTCCAAACCCAAGATTATTAAACTCACCAAGAAGATGTAACTCTGTAACTGAGCATGGTTTACGTAGTACAGAATGTGTGGGGGAAATTATTATTGCTACCAGTTATCCAAAGTAAGTACATTTCACATGCCCCTGCTCAATGTTTATAAGTATCTGAAGTGTGGGACACAGGGGGACATGGCCAACCTCTTTTCTATGGTCTGTGGGGACAGGACAAGGGGCGATGGCCTCAAGTTGGAGCACAGGAGGTTCCATGCCAATATGTGGAAGAACTTCTTCATGGTGAGGGTGACAGGGCACTGGGACAGGCTGCCCAGAGGGTTTGTGGAGTCTCCTCTGGAGATATTCAAGACCCGTCTGGACACCGACCTGTGCGACCTGTCCTAGGGAACTTGCAGGGGGGTTGGACTCGATGATCTCTGGAGGTCCCTTCCACCCCCTACAATTCTGTGACTCCTGGTTTGACATGAGCAGTTAGAATTAAAGTTCTTACCACCTCTGTCACATAGAGAGCAGAGGACTCAGGGATGCTCTTCAGCACATTTCCCATCAGAAAAGGCTGCTCCCAGTAGGTTTGTCATTACTCTGAGTGGTTAAATTCACCCCAGGCAGTGGGATATACACAAACTGAATGAGCTCACATACCTCTAGTCAGGTTAGTCTGAAGATACCCAGAGTTGAAGGAATCTAAAAATTTGAAGCTGAACTTTAAGGTCCTATGTCACTTCCCATATCTCATTGTTCTTTCAGAGAGGATCACAGCCAAACCCACCCCTACCTTGCAGAAGATAACCATTTTTTCACCCAAATCCTAACCTTTTACAAACTTTAAAATTTCCCCATCACTCAATGAATTAAACTTCTCTATTTTTTAAAAAAAAAGTAGTGATCTCCATATAAAGTTTGGGCTGTACAGGCACTACCAAATGCACAACCTTAGATATGAGCAAGGCTCATACAGCCTGTAACAGCATTTGTGGCTTATTCCCTTGGTGTCCAGTAGCTGCTCTGTTAATCTAGGAGGCTGAGCAGAGGATCCAGAGCTTGCCTGCAAGGCATGTACCGCAAGAGCAGCTGGACACAACCACACAGATTTGCAAAAAGTAGCAGTCTAAGTCTAGCATTTCAGTATTTACTGGGCAGCTGCTGTGGGAGTCTCCTTCCCTGAAGGAAAAAGCCCGCTCACTGCCAGTTGTTACATGCACCATTACATCCAGAGGTGAAGGTCAGGAAAAGGAAATGCTACTTCCAGACGTATGTTTCACCGTCTTTGAGTAGGGCCCCACACGTAGATGTCTGCTGGCACACAACGTGTTTATTCCATTTTTACTATTGCCCCACAGAACCTGTAACATCTTGTTTGGAAAAGGATCTGATACTTGAACACTGGCCATAGTTGTTTGCACTGTTCAGAAACCCACCTTCACCTGCAGCCATCAGCGAGTACAGACAGTGAAGACCCACTCCTGGCTCCCTGTCACTAGCCTGCCCTGCTCAGCACGGACTTGGAGCAGCCAGAGCCTGGCTACTATTCATCTGCTTCCCTGCTAAAGCTTTTTGCAGATGACCCCACCACTCAGGGCGGCAGGCTGCCTGCCACTCTGGGTGAGAGCAAGGCTGGGAACCGAGGCTGGGTCCTCACTAGCAGGTACCCACTGCTCTGTTAACAGAGACAGGGATGCGGCTGGTGGCCATGGGCTGGCTGTGGGCCAGCTGGCACGAGGCCTGGACATGACCTAAGGTAATGCCTTATGTAATACCTGTATCGCCCAGGACATCTGGGGACACTTGCCACACTGCATTTCAGGCACATACCATCTAGCTGTAGCAACACTTTTTGCTGGCTGGGATGGAAAACAGTTCCTCCTGGCGTTTGGATCAGCTGCCAGACTAAGCACCACCCTAGACGTTAATTACCTGAAGGCTCCACTGTAGCTGTAGTAACGTTCTTGGCTACTTGCACTGCATTTATTGTTCCCACTATCATCTCCAATGCAGAGCTGACAGAGTTTTGAGGGGTAATTGTCCAGATTAGCTGAAGGCACGCAGCTGGCAGAGAAGAACTCGCTCACGGCTGGGGAAAGACAGACAAACCAGTGTAAGGAAGGAAAAGTGTGAGCTCTTCACACGAAAGGCAGTTACAGTGTCATCAAGTCTGAATCAATGCAGGTTTCAGTGGAACACCAGAAACAGGAGTTCAGCTGCCTTACTGGAATTCACAAACTAAAATTTCTAAGATCGTTTCAAAGCACCATTTAGCTGATTGCTAATGAAACCCAAAGAGCTTCCTGGGAGACAGGAAAGAGGCAAGGAAAATTCAAATCTGGAGTCCAACAGTCATAAATCATTTGCTTGATGTGCTACATGGCTCCATTACTAAATACAGCTTGAAAAGAAATGGAATAACATTCAGGACAGGGACACATCACGTACTGCAATGACATCCCAGAGCTGGAAGTACCACCTGGAGGGGAGACATCTGCACAGGCAAGGTGAGTTTCTGTGGATGTCCTATTATTGATATCTGACTTGGGTCAGGATCCCCCAAGCAGGACCTTGGAGAGCAGGATTTTCAAGACCACACAATAAACTCAAAGTTGATTAAATACAAAAAGCAATGGACTCTGCAAAGGCGTTGCTGAAAGCCAGAGTAAACTTTGGCACTTCCATGCACTGGATGCCAGGGCTGCCACAGATGGATCTGGACAGGCTCCAGAAACAGGCTGACAGTGACACAAACCTCAGAGTTCAAAGGCAAATACAGAATCCTGGTTTAAGGACAGAGTAAGACCATGAAAGGCTGGGAGCTGCATGCTGCACAACAGCTGGCAGGGGGATTGAGGAAAAAAAAAAAGGAGGACCTGGGGATCTTTGCTGAGAGAGAGCAGCGTGCTTTTGTGCCAGTGGAGGCTAACAGCATACTGCACTGTGCTAGTGGAGAGTCAGGGGAAGTGATTATTCTCCTCTGACATCTGTCTCAAGTTTTGAGCTCCCAGTGCTAGAAAGACATTGATGTTCTACAGCAAATCTGGTGGAAGGAGAGTACGATGCCTAGAGGGCTGGAGCACGTGCTGTACCAGGCTGAGAGCCTGGAGGCAAGACTGCCAACAGGGTATTGCTGCCTTCATTTACACAGTGGGTTTTTCGGATGCCAGAGCCTCCTCAGAGTCACAGAGCAAAAGGATTAGAAGCAACTGCCTGAAGTTATGAAAGGAAAATTCTGATTAGATACAAGAAAAAATTATTTATACCCAGGATAGTCAAACACTGGGACAAGAGTCCAGAGAGGTTGTGTGTAAACTCCATCCCAGGAGTTACTCAAAACCTGCCTGGACATGGGCCTGGGCAATCTGTAGCATCATAGATAATAGTGAGTTGGAAGAGACCAGTAAGGATCATCGAGTCCAACTCCTAACTGATCTAACTGAACCTGCTTTGAGCAGTACGTTGGACTTGGATCTTCAAAGTCCCTTCCAAGGTAAATTAGCCAATGACTTTGTGATAAAGCAAAGAGGGAAAGCAACACTCTTGTGTTAGATGTAACATTCTCAGTATGTGCCTCCAGTGACAAAATGTCAAATCGTCACATTAAAAACACAACAGCCCTTCATAAACAGATCAGCTTAATACTGAGCTATGAAACACCAAAATCCCCCATGAAAGTTTATAGTTAGACTGTTATTTTTGTTGCATAATACTGTTTTCTTACCTTGAGGAATATTACAGTCCCTGGTCTTAATAAAACCGCTCTTAATTAGCATGCCAATGGGGATATTCCACCCAGCAGTTCTTCCCAGTCCTGTGTGGCAGGACTTCTTCCCTTTCAGGTCACTGATGGTGAATGCATTGGACAGGTTTCGTTTCACTAATACCACAGCATAGTACGCGTTGCTGTTGTCGTCAGCTTGCAGAAAACAAACAAAGAAACCTCATATTACACCTTCCTCTGAGAACTCCCTCTGCTTAATGATCATCTACAGACCCATTACCAACAAAGGGCTAGCCAGGAAGTATGAACATATGTGTAACTACTCTTCACTTGTACTGCTTCACAATGTTGTGTTCACTTACAACCCGACAACGGCTACTGCCGCGCACGTGAACTCAACTATCTAGAGGCAAACATGAACTGTTCTTGGTAAATACAGCCCTCAGAAATGCCTCCCTTGGAAAAACAACATTTGGGGCATCAGTGGCTGAGCACAAGGGCTTTATGAACTTATTTCTATGTGAGAACCTCAAACCTGTATGAAAACGTCCCTGAGTGTTGCAGCGTATTGAAATGCTGCCTTGGTGACACAGCGGGCACAAGGCCTCTTTTCATCCGTCACCCTGAAGCAGCCACATTGACAGGAAAAGGTTGTTTCTAACTAGAAATTCTAACTAGCTCATCTCTGTATTTTTGCTTCTGTTAAAAATACATTCATTTTATGAGCACTAATTTTTTCCATTGTAAATATTATTTTTTTTTCCAGAATTGGAAAGACAAATGAAGAGGTACAAGTCCCAAAACTGCCCAAGGCTCAACCTGGTCTTTGATTGGGTCCTGCAGCAGGACAGATAAAAGTTGCCACAAACTCACTGTAGGAACCCATCCCATACTTATTTTCTCCTCTACCCAGGATGTGAGGCTAGTAATTCTCATTTCCTTTGAAAACAGCTTTCCCAGCAGGGCTAGGGAACACAGGCTGTGCGGTTAGAGCTGTTTTCAAGCAACCTGGAAAAATAAGGTCTATATTTATGTTCCCTGACTTTCTTACCAGAGTAACTTTCTCCAGCAGCTGGTACAAGGCCATATGTCTTCCCAGCTGTGTAAATATCAGCTCCACCCAGAACTACAACATCACTTTCCTTCTTCTGAAAAATAAAATTTAGGATTTCTGTGAAAAAAACAGCAGGTACCTGCTTTCTGTTACAATGATGACAACTCTACATTACACCTGTTGCATCTCAAAGGGCAAGTGTGACAGTACGCTGCTGAAGAGAACCCCCAACACCTGCATAAAGCATCGTCAGTGAAACAGCGACAGATTTCACACAGAGAGGCTTGAGCTAAATGGGCAACAATCCCAGCAGAGGATCTCCAGGGTTCAGGCCTATCCACACCACGTGAGCTACAGAACCCCTCCTTGAAATCCAGTTTTCCTACCAGTCACCTAAGTGCCCATCCCTCTGACCCCACCTGCTGCTGAGAGCAGCTCGTTGTGCTAATTTGGGTAATTGCACAAGGGTTGTAGCACCTACCCGGGTCAGCTCCATGCACTGCTCCTTTGTCTCAGCTGAAATACACTGAATCGCTGGTTTCAGATTCTTTTCCCGAAAGGCAACAGCCATTTCACTACACTTCCAAACCTCCTCAGTGGATACAACACACCAGTTCAGGGTTTCTGGCAACGCTGCACAAAATGGGAGAGAAAATACTGGAGTTCACTTCCTCTGGCACAGACAGGGCAGGACACGTGCCGCTCACTCGCTCACCTACCACAAGTGTTAGTAAACTTCTGTGCTTCTCTCCATCTCAGACTTACACCTGACTAGAGACCACAGAGCTCTCCAGATCAGCTGTGTGCCCACACTGCAAACCTGTCTGCACCAAAGGAACTGCTGGCCACTGAGCGCAGCCACGTGTCAGTGGAGCGCAGCACAGATGCACCCCGAACACAGGCTTCCTCGGACCCGAGAGTCCCTGAGCAACCCCTGAAGAGACAAGTCCTGGAGGTGGGGAGCTTTGCCACAGCACAGAGCATGTCTGGGTGGCTCCATTGCCATCATTATTAGGCTTCCCAAGGCAGAGACTCTTACAACTGGAGTTTCTGACTCCACCAGAACACAGGTCAAGTAATTTCCATACTCTTCTGATAGTGTAAAAGACTGGAACATTTCGGTAAAGAGCAGCTGAGGGCTTCTTCAGCTTCAGGAGAAAACTGTCTGCTAAGAACCCATTTGTCCACTCTTTATACACACACAGCAGCACATTGCTATTTTCCCTTGCTAGCACATAAGAATGGAGTACCCCATAGCAGCTCACTAGGTGAGTGCTTCTTATACCCCAGGAAGGGCAGAAAAAGCCTGCATTTTATAACACAAAGCGGGCCAATCTGCATAGGAAAGTATTCTGCAATGTGAACTGTTTCTAGGGCAGAGAGAGACGTTTTTTCGTGCTGAAATCTAGGCTGGCATCCTGCCACAACCCTCCAGAGCCCAACCAGAATAAAGCAGAACAAAGCTGGTGTCTGTTATCAGCTCTCTTTGGTTTTGGTTATGAACAGGGATCTAAAGACAACTTACTGTTGGGGTTGCAGCTCAAAGCTTCCATGGCATGAAGATACTCATCGCCCAGCCACACCTGGTAATTCTGAGATGTGATCGCAACGAGCTCTGTGGTGGAGTCTCTGAACAGAAGATTCTGGGCACCGTAGGCTGCAGAGTCAAACATCTGAAACTTGCTGCCTGCCCCGTTAAATCTTTGCTGTAACGTTAAAGAAAGGAAAAAAAGCACCTGTCACACCTGGCTCTGCACGGGACGTGTGACACCCCATGCTCTCTCAAGCCCCACAGAACTGAAGGTGCCCGGTCTTCAACTCAGCAAGACACAGGGGAGAACCCCTCTAAAATGCAACACCCTGATGAAACAAACGGTGTCCTACTTGTCCCTGGTTCAGAAGCTGGAAGACAACCGTCCCATCTGTGTCAGGCCTCACAACCACGGCACGAGCTGGGATTCGGGCCAGGTGACAGGTTCTCCACTCCGTCACATCAGCCGTGTCGCCATTGCGGCACAGAAGCTGGAAGTCCTGGGAGCGAAGCCGCTGGGCCCACGAAGACAGACTTCTCCCTGAAATCGGGCAGAACACGCTTATGGAGCAGACAGCAGGTGGGGCTGAGGCATCGGGCTCCGTACCTGCTCCAAGCATCACATGCAGCTGTGGAGCAGACATACATCTCCTGAGTGTGAACTAGTCCTGACAGGAAAATATACCCCATGCTGCTGTCTGGTCCTTCAGCCTTGTGTCTCAGATGAGACAATAAACAGCTTAACACCTGTGAGCCTGCATCAGGCTGTACCGGGGTCTGTGGCAGTATCAAGGGCACCTCTACATCTAGGATCACATGCAGTATTTTGGGGAGGGGGGTTACCCTGTAAGCAATGGCCAGACAGGCCCATGATATTAAAGGGACGTTAGTGGACATTTCACAAAGAGCCAGGCAGGGCATGCCACACCTTGTCACATTTCTGCCACTCTCTGCTGAAATCCCTGGGCAGGCAGAGCAGTGTAACAGCTCAGGTCTCTATAAACTAAGAGCTGAGAGGTATTTAAGCTCTCTGTCTGGAAGCAGTTTAAAGATTCCACCTCCAGCATTTACTGAAACTTTTTTTTTTTTTTAAAGCTATTTAAGAAACCAAAGGATCACATGGCCTCCTCTATCTCCTGGTGCATTCATCTGTGGGTACATCTGGGTTTGGTATTAGAGCACTTTCTGGTGATCCCTCAATTCCAAGTAAATCGAACATCTGACACTGTACTGTCATCAGAGCCACTGGATTACTCACCATCTGTATTTTCAGGCACTGTGCTGTGCTTCACAAAAGCGACTTCTCCAGCACCTTCAACCAAGCACCTAATGACCAGAAATCCAAGCACAAAGATGCATCAGAAAGCGGAGGCCCCCCCCTCCCTGCACTGGGCAGTGCTGGCTGATGGACCGAGGGCTGTCTGCTGCTTTCCATCAGCCACAGACACTGACCTATTTCCTTGTGCTCAGAGTTTTGCTTAAGGCAGGGACTAGCGGCTGTTAGAGCATGAAGTAAACTATCCCTGTCATCTGGTGCACACGGACAGCACGTTCAGTGCTGCCTGGGACAAACCCCATGACCTTCTTTGTCCAGGAGAGTTCCCTGTCTAAGGCAGCTGCACAATCCTTTGGGGAACATGCAGAGAGGAGCAAGCACTTCACATGAGCAAACTCTGCCCTTGCTCTGCCAGTGCTGCGACTCAGGGATGAGGAGCTGCAACACAGGCAGAAGGAGGAGCATAAGGGAAAGGACAGCGTGAGCAAAGGGAGAGCTGAGCAATGGGTAATTCAGTGCAAGTGAGGGAGCGGCACTGGAACAGCACGGCTGAAATAGCGGAGTAGGGCAGCAGATCAGCTCCCAGACTCCAAAGGTCATCAGGTTTTACTGAGAAGGATGCAGCCTGCTGAAACACACACTCAGACTTGTGTCAAAAGCTGCTGGACAAAGCAAATAGCAACGGGATTGCTCTGCCCAGTTTTAGTGCTAAAAATCCATTTGGTTTTAATACTCGGGTATTAATACCTGAAATAGTGGATTTAGAATCACTTTTGCTTAGGCTCTAGGTTTGAAGCATGGTTGTCCTAACACAATAGCACAATTTCTAACAAGATCAACTAGAACTTCCCTGGCTTTGATTTCCTGTCAGTGAAGCCTGGACAGCCAGGAGGGCCACAGACAAAAGCACAGCAGTAAAAGGTTAACAGAGCCACAATTCTTACCTGAAAGCCCCGCTGTAGTCATAGTATTGCTCTTGGGAGCTTAGCTCGCATTTGTTCTGCCCAGCTGCATTCCCCTTGCACAGCTGACAGAGGGATTTGGGGTAGTTCACACCATTGGCCCCAGGAACACAGCTTGCACTGAAATAGTCGCTTACAGCTAAAGGTGAAATGAGAGAATTTTAGCTGTGGATAAACAAGATCCCACAATCTCATTGTAACACATTCACACAGCACATCTCTAAGAACATTTAGAAGGGAACAGTCACTTTGTTCACAAAGGATGGTTTGCAAGTTTAAAGAAAACCAAACCAAAACACAACCCGTCCATCTTCATCAGACCTCCACTGGGTCTGTTCCATCTCACAGGGAGCATCAAAGCCAAGGAACCAGCCTGCAGCTAGAACCACACATTGCCATCCAATGCAGGGTCCCAAGACAGGCTCTGCTGAAGAACAGCTTGGTCCCCAGACTCTTACCCCTCGGGAGGTCACACCCCATTGCTGCCAGGCGCCCGCTGTCCATCAGATATCCCACTGGCACATCCCAGCCTGCAGTCCTGTTGATGCCCGTGTGACACGAGCGGACACCCTTCAAGCTGTGGATGGTGATGCTGGAGCTCTTATTTACCACAGCCACGGCGTAATAGGAAGTTCCAATCTCTGTGGGGCAGGAAAAAAGACAACAAGCACAGTAGCCTTGCAGCAGCCTCACAGAGAAGTACACTGCTTTGTGGCTTCTTGTGCCTCCCCACCCACACCGGGGGAACCACACGGGGAAACCACACGTCACATTTGGTGATAACTGAGGATGTGAGTCCTTTGTGCTATTTTTAGTGTGACGTTGCAGCTAAAAAACACAGGCCACTCTGCTCTCATTTTGGTGTTCACCCTGCTTTGCAAGGGAGGAGGGATGAAAGACATACAGAGGTTTCTTCCAAGAAGCAGTTTTATATGATTCTAAATTATATTTTGATTGAATGGAAACCGATACAATTAATATTAAAAAAGATACGTATTCCTTAATTTCACCTTAATTCAGCTTAGCAAGTTGATGTCACAAGAGCATCACAGCTGATTTCATTCTCTTTGTTTTACAGTCTGATATAACTCAGAGACAAGAGTTCAGTGTCTAAAGTGACCATAAGGTCATTCAATCTGACATTACTTAGATCAGAAACCATTAAATTTCACTCATTAAATTAATTTCAAAATAAAATTAAAACAGTAAAAGTGCCTAAGAAAAAGCTCACACCAAGTAATCGAGCAGCTGTTTAGTCAGAACGTACCTTGGTCATACACTTCCCCAACCACAGGTTTCAGACCGTGCTCCTTTCCAGCCTGGTAAATCAAACGGCCATCCAGGGTCACCGCATCTGCCAAACCATCCTGTGCAGACACAAGGGCAGAATGCTGGATGAAGCTTATTATGGGTGTTTCTCAATGGCCACAGCACAGCCAGCAGAGCACCCACTAATTTAAGAGAAGAGCCCTCAATCTGCATCTGTGAGTTTTCTTTCCTCCAAAAGCTCTTGTAAGGGCACTTTTTTTTTTTTTTTTCCTCTCTGAAGAACAACTACCAAGAGGAATTTGAGACCTTCAAAACCACATTCCTTTAGAAATAATGCAGAAACCAGTCCTGGGCTGTGATGGTCTTCACAGTCCAAAGGAATCTTAGCTCTGTGATGAACCTTCAGGCCCATCAGTTTGGAGATTCAGTCATGTCTATATAGCTAGTGTTCCAAAGCTTGAAGATTTAAATAAAGTAAATGTATTTTTGAGGTCATACACAGAGAGTTTGAAGCAATGTCTTCTGGGGCTGCAAAATCTGAATGCCAACATGTGCTCAAAAGCAACCTTAAGGCACGCTGGCGTGCACCCCAGTGGGTGGGAATCCTGCTCTGGATTGCTCTGGATAGCACAGGGCAGGACTTCCCACAGAGCAAGGACCAGAGACCTGCTGCTGAACCCAGCTCTCACTCTGTACTGAGCCGAGCAGAAACCAGGAGAGGGCATCTGGCACAGCCACATGATACTGCTGAGACAGTCAGCAGCAGCTCCACGTTTTGCATTTCTAAGCTGATTCCAAGTTTCTTATCAGTTTGCTTAACCTCTGGTTCAGCACTGGAGGGGTAATTTAGTTCACCCGTCCCTTAGCAGTTTGCTGAGCATGGGGCAGGGTAGGGCTAGGACCGGCATACCACAGCAATTTCCCACAGCTGAGCCATACAAAAAGCTTGACAGCAGCATGCAAATCTAAAGTCGCCGTGTGAACAGAAAGCTTTGATGTGGCTCAAGCTAGAAAAAAACATGATATCGTTAACTAGCTGAAGTAATAAATGCCTTGAGAGTTGCTTCTCATGAACAAGAGCTGAGCAGAGCTCCCAAGGAACCTAGAGAGGTGTCGGGGCTGGGAGGTATTTGCATCTTAAAGAATAGGCAGCAGCTTTCTGAAGTAAGCAGATCTGATACTCCTCTGGTGGGAGTCAGAACACAGGATGACACAACCAAATACAGCCTGTTGCTTCCAAGGGACATCTGACAGTGTGAGGAAAAAGAGATGGTGGGCTTTAGAAGGATCTTATCCTTGGGGATAAAACCAAAGTCAGCCTCTAGAATTGGGGGTGGACAGGAAACAGAGCAGATAAAATGTGAAGAGCTGGTCCCAGAAGAGGAGGACTATTACCCAGGCATATTCACACACGAGACAGCACTTTTCTGATGGGACAGTTGAGCTTCTGAGCTCTCTTCAACCAAATAGCTTCCTATCAACAGCTTGGGTATAACAGAACAAGACAGGAAAAAATGCCAAGTGTTGTATTTCATGTGGAGTAGCTCACAGGCTACAGACCTCTCCCGTAGACACAAACCATCACACCGAGGTGGCTGTCAGCAGCTGTGTGGGTATGTTGTTTTTTCTGTAGCGAGTGTTTGCCAATAGATTTAGCAAAGCATGGGATTATTCCACGTATGAGCTTTTGATAAGTGTATGTGCAACAGCAATACCCTGTTAATTATTTTCAGAGGGACTTGATTTCTGTGTGTCAC
Source organism: Gallinula chloropus (assembly GCF_964237585.1). Taxonomy (NCBI): domain Eukaryota; kingdom Metazoa; phylum Chordata; class Aves; order Gruiformes; family Rallidae; genus Gallinula; species Gallinula chloropus. Next base: position 9,603,464 of record NC_140093.1, read on the forward strand.
AACGTTTGCAGGTTACCTGCAGAAGTGTTTAAAGACCTGCTGAAGACCAGCTCTGGTCACATTACATATTGTCAGGCTCCCTGGTTTAATATTTAGACATTTCTCAATTTTTAAACACCTTCCAAGACAAAAGGTTTTTTACTTTATCCTTCTGCTAACACATTCTCAGGACTAAGTCCGAGTTATGCAGCACTATAAAACTGCCTATCTCTGCCTCCTCAGCCTCTGCGTCGCAGTCCCGCTGTGGCCTCAAAGAGCAGAGTTCAGAGCAGATGTGAACTCGGGGGTTCCACGCTGTCCTGCAGCGAGCAGGCTGGCTTAAACAGCTAGCAGATTATTAGCACATGAGGGGGGGGAAAAAAGAGAGTTCTGAAGGACAAAGGTGCATCTGGGGCCTTACAGCGAAGTTCTTGCTGTCAGAAAGCTGCTCAAGCCATCGCCCCCAGGTTTCTGAGTTCAGCTAATCACGTCCTGTATGAACCCAGGGCTTTAGCTAGGGGCCTGCTGCTGGCGATGGCTTACAGAGGCAGTCCTGCGTGCCCTCTGCTTCAGAAGCAGCCACTCATCAGCCCTTTTAATCCCCTTCTTTGCAGAGCCTAACAGGTCCCTCTGGGGAATGCAGCAATCAGCCAAGCAGGTTTAGGAAGATCCGACAGTAAGTACTTCCCAACTAATCCCGAGGCAAGATCCACATACGTATCGATATCTGCTCCTAAAGTTCCTCAGTGCAGTGTTGATGCCCTCACTCAGGAACAGTATATAGCAAAAGGCAGTGAGGTAGCTTTGGGGGTCAGAAACCCTTCTGCTGCTGGTACCCAAAGATTGCAAGATAGCCTGTTCGTAAATCTGTTCCCTTTTTCTGGCCACACAACCACCTGCCTCATCTCTCTTCAAAGTACCCTCTGGGCCTCATTCCCCAGATCTGAAACTCCTGTCCTTGAGAGGCTGCATCTCCTCCACAATCCCTGATTTTTGGGCACATCTACACAGGATACACAAAGAATATTATTTATTAACACAACCAGCCACCCTCCCCTTCCCCTACGCTCTGCCAGTGAAGATGACCACGATTACCCACCCCCACATTTCCTCCAACATCCACTTGTTGCCTCCCACCCCCTCCTAAAGAGGGGATTATTTTCCATACATCATTTTGCAAAGCCATATGTCTTTAAAACCTTCCCCAGAGCCAAGCTCCTTTTGGAATCTGAGCCCACTCTGGCCAGCCGAATTAATGCAGCAGGGTTTGCGTGCCCTTTGCTCACCCTACTTGCTGCTTTGTCTCTCTCATACTCTGTTCCTGGGAGATTTGATTTGGCTTTACACTCATCTTATCTGTGCATGCAGTGATTTCCATGATGGGACCCCGAAATGGGAGTTTGATCCAGAGTTCATTGAAATACAATCTACTTACAGGCTCAGCTGCACAGCTTTAACTACTGTGGGCATCTTCTAGCTCTTCTTAAACAACTGCTAAATAAATCTGACACAATTCCCAAATCAAAGATTAGCATCTGGGAGGAAATATTTAAGACCTTTGCTGTGTTCTTAATGCCTGGCCACATGTGGCTGGCCAAAGAGACGACGTTCAGACATTCATGTTCACACGTACCTTTATGCCTTCTTTAAAGAAAAAAAGGTATGCTTTGCCTTTTCAGAGGCAGGGACACCAGGAAGCACATGGCCAGCTGCCTGCATCCTCAGACACTCACCACGGAGCTGGGTTCATTGCCCCTGGGTCATTATCAGGCATGTGGGGCAATGAAATCAGTGATGCCGCTGTCGCACTCAACTCACCTTGATCATGTGGGTACAGTTAGCAGCTGACCCCCCCGCTGTACACTCCAGAGGGGGATGGAGGCCAGCCTCACCAAAGGCCTTACTCATGTCCTTACACTTGGCAAGCTCTTTCTCAGAGACAGTGCACCAGCGGATACGTCCCAGGCCGAAAGCTGCAAACACAACACCAAGAGAAAACATAAAGCACATGGGAGCCTTTGTAAGAGAGCTCAGCATGTAACGGCTCCTGGAGAGCCAAGCTTTCATTCCAGGCCTCCTCCCACACCACAGAGAAAATCAGGGCTCCTTCAGCACAGAGTCTTTAGAGTGAGGAGGTTCCCACCTCTGTTCAGATTAACACAAATACTGAAGTTCTCTGGCCTGGGAGCAGGAAATGCTCAGACTCAGCACAGAGACCCAAGGGCACTTGTTTGTGACATAAGATACACAGGTACCACAGAATAGGTCAGGGTGTCTAGGCTGTTCTTAAAACCTTGCAGAATGCACCATCCTTTTGAGTCAAAAGTGTATAAAATCATTATGTCAGATGATGTGCTAAAGAATAAGAGCCTGTCCAAAAGACTGCTCTGTGTCAAACATTACTAGTTGGTACCTGGAGTCCTGCCCCAGCCCTTCCCAGCTGGATAAAAGAGCAATCCTAGGTGCACAAGAGCCTCATCACTAGGTTGGCTGTGACAACCAGGCAAGTAAACTTGTCCCTTCAAAACACTCTTTCATAAGAGGCGGTTTCTACGGTCACCAAAAGGGGAGGGCGGTTCCATGAATGAAAACACTTGGGTTTAGGAGTGGAGATTCCATTAACCAGTGAAGAAAGGTCTCTTTCAGCAGGCCCAAGCTCCACCCTTCTCAGCACCAAAGCTACGGACGCTTGGCTGCTTTGTAAGACTGTGTCATCCTGTGTCACTGCACATAAAGTTACTCCACCAACACTCGAGTAATCACACAGGCTGTTGAGACTCACAGCAGTTCTTTGATCAGCAGACTGCTAGTTCTTTGATGACAGAAAGCTCCTTTTACACCGGATGCTGCAGCAGAGCATTGGGCTTGCTGTGCTGCTGACACTCTGGGCTGTCAACAAACATTGAGTCAGGCTTGGAAAGCTACAGAGGTTTTCGTGGCAGCATGTGCTGGCAGAGGGAGAAACAAGTGCCCACCCCAGAGTTGCAGGGATTTGAGAGCCAAGATGTTTAGAGCACCAAAGTCACAACAGGGTCGTGGTAAAAAGGTAGCTCATGGAAACCCAACGTCTGCCTCATCTGCCTGGGAGGAATTTTCACCAGTAATTCTTGGGGCAGGAGGAAGAACACAGTTTTTCACTGAGAAAGGGGCTTGGCATTTTCTTCTCCTAAACACAAGTGAATGGAAATGAAATTGGGGTCGCAGCAACTCGGTGCGTGTGGGTAAGTGCCATTCTTCAGCCTCAGCAGTCTGGGGTGTCAACACACAGGGGAATCCATGAATTGTATGAAGAAATCATTAGCTGTATCCACCTGAAACAAAGCTCATTTGGCTCCCCACTTCAGCCAAAGAGTGAAACAGCATCAATCAATTGCTTTTCCCCCCCCTCACTCATGTAGAGGAGACAATTAATTTGTCCTTTACCAAGCTGCTGCACCTTGTTGTTACAGCAGAGCCATCCTGGGCAATTTCCTGTTTCCTTCCCTCCAAGTTAAGCCCCTCAAAGTGAACTCAAGCACAGAGGAAGTCTGTAGCTCTCCCCTCTTCCTACTGCCAACCAAGGGCACCTTAAAACAGTCAGCCAGTCTCTGAACCCAAGTTTATTCACCGTTTGCCCATCTGTGTATCTGTAGGTATACATGAGGCATGAAATGGCAGGAGCTGGCAACACCCCTTTGAAATATGCCCAGGGTCCTAAACACACACAACTATCACTGGCAAACATCCCATTAACTCCTCTGCTGAATGCAGTAGTACCACATTGTGTAGCATCTTAGCAAACAGCCATTAATACAACTACTAATGCAAGCTCAGGGGCTTTCAGCAGAAACAATGTAAAAGGAAAAGAAAAGAGTAAGCTGGGATCACTTCTTTTTGAAGAACTGGGAACTGCTTCAGAAACACCTCTGGTGAAATTAAAAGCATTCACCATTAGATTTTTGGAGTGACAGGAGCAAGGCAACACGTCACACAGAGGGTGAGCAGAATAAGGCAATTATTTCTATTTGTACAAAAGAAGCATCATAGAATTGATCACACTTGTGAGAAACAGACACCCCTGAACCCAAAGCAACAGATTCCATGCTGAGGAAACACAGCATTTGACACCGTGAGTCAAGACAAATACATGCTGTTCAATATGGCTTTTTCTACTTAACTATTTTTTTCCTATTATTCTTTTTTCTTCCCCTGGCCATATGAGATCGGCTCTGAAACGGTTCTAGTTTCCCTCTGCTCTCTCATATCACAGAGAAGCCAACCCCAAAGACACCATACCACAGCAAAAGCTTCTGGAGAGCACTTACCAGCATGAAAGCAGAGGAAATAGAAGACATTTCTGAGGCTCCTCATGGTGAAATTTTGTTGTTTGTGCTTTTTCCAGCCTTCAGAGCTCACGGAGATCGAGGCTTCTGCAAGCGTGTTCTCCCCTGCCTGCTCTTTGGTGAAATGAGCAGCAGTCAATTGCAGGTGTACTTTGCTCACTGGTTATCTTGGCACATGACATCCCATACTGACTGAATGAAACCAGTGAAAGAAAAACAGTCTGCATCAGTTTTCTCTGTGGTTTCACAGAATCACACAATGTTGGAAGGGTCCTTTGAAGATTAGAAAGTCCTATGCTAAACCACATCCCTAAGTACCTCATCTACCCTTCTTTTGAAAAAAGACGCAGTGACTCAACTGCCGCTCCGGTGCAGCCTGTTTAAGGCCCTGAGAACTTTCAGTAAGTTGTTTTTTCTAATAACCAATCTGTCCCTGCCCTGGCCCAGCTTCATGCCATTTCCCCTTGTCCTATCTTCTGTCACCTGGCTGAAGAGACCATCACCCACCTCTCTACAACCTCCCTTCAGGTAGTTGTAGGTGGTGATAAGGTCTCCCCTCAGCCTCCTCTTCTCCAAGCTATACAGCCCCAGCTCTCTCAGCCATTCCTCATATGATTTGCCCTCCAGCCCCTTCACCAGCCTGGTTGCCTTTCCCTGCACTTGCTCAAGGACCTCAATGTCCTTTTCATGGTGGGGAGCCCAGAACTGCACACAGTACTCAAGGTGTGACCTCACCAATGCTGAGTACAGGGGCACAATTACCTCCCTAAACCTACTGGGCGCACTGTTTTTGATAAAAGCCAAGATGCCATTGGCCTTCTTGGCTGCCCAGGCACACTGCTGGCTCATATTCAGCCTGGTGTCAACCAACACCCCCAGGTCCTTCTCTTCCTGACAGCTCTCCAGCCAACCTCCCCCAAGTCTATAGTGCTGCATGGGGTTATGTCCCATGTGCAGCACTGTACACTTGGCCATGTTAAACTTCATCCCGTTGGTCTCAGCCCATGGGTCCAGTCTGTTCAGATCCCTCTGAAGAGCCTCCCTACCCTCAGGCAGATCAACACTTCCTCCTAATTTAGTGGCATCTGCAAACTTACTGAGGGAGCATTCAATCCCTTCATCCAGGTTATTGATCAAGATGTTGAACAAGACCAGACCCAGGACTGAGCCCTGGGGGACACCACTCGTGACTGGGCTCCAGCTGGATTTGGTTCCATTCACCACCACCCTTTGGGCCCATCCATCCAATTTTTAACCCAGCTAAGGGTCCACCTGTCCAGGCCAGTGGCAGCCAGTTTCTCAGTCAGAATGCTGTGAGCAACCGTATCAAAGGCTTTACTGAAGTCCAGGCAGACACAGCCACAGCCTTCCCCTTGTCCATTAAGCAGATCACCTTGTCATAGAAGGTGATCAGGTTAGTTTGACAGGATCTACCTTTTGTAAACCCATGTTGACTAGGCCTGATCCCCTGGCCATCACACATGTGCTGCATGACAGCTCCCAAGATGACCCTCTCCATGATCTTCCCCGGGACTGAGGTCAGGCTGACAGGCCTGGAGTTCCCCGGATCCTCCCTCCGGCTGTTCTTATATATGGGGGTAACATCTGCCAGCCTCCAGTCGAGTGGAACTTCCCCAGTCTGCCAGGATTTCTGGTAGATGATTGATAGGGGTTTGGCTAGTACATCTGCCAGCTCTCTCAGCACCCTAGGGTGAATCCCATCAGGTCCCATTGACTTGTTAGTGTCTAACTGGCCATGTAGGTCGCTAATCATTTCCTCCTTAACCATGGGAATTATGCTATTCTCCCCCTCTCTGTCAGCCAGATCCTGAGGACGAGTACTCAGGGAATAACCATCTTTACTATTATAGACTGAGGTAAAGAAGGAATTAAGGACCTCAGCCTTGTCGTTATCCCTTGTCACTAATGTTCCCTCAGTATCAACAAGGGCTGGAGACTCTCCTTGATCCTCCTCTTACTGTTAATGTACCTATAGAAGGACTTTTTATCATCTTTTACAGAACTGGACAGTTTGAGTTCCAGTTCAGCTTTAGCCCTTCTGACTTTCTCCCTACATGATCTCACTAAATTCCTATAGTCAGCCCAAGACACCTGCCCCTTCTTCCAAAGGTCATATTTTTCCCTCTTTTCCCAAAGATCTCCCTGGATGTCCCTGCTCAGCCAAGCTGGCTTCCTTCCTCGCTGACTCCTCTTCCCACAGACTGGGACAGCCTGTTCTCCTGCTGCCAAGATTTCCTTCTTGAGGAGCAACCAACCCTCTTGGGCTCCTCTGCCCTCAAGGGCTGCCTCCCATGGAATCTTATTGAGCAGCTTCATAAACAGACCAAAGTCAGCCCTATGGAAGTCTAAGGTGCTTGTTCTGGTGTCTCCCTTTCTTACTTCTCCCAGTACTAAGAATTCTATCAACTCATGATCATTATGCCCCAGGCATCCTCCAACCTTCACATCCCCCACTAGGCCTTCTCTGTTTACAAACAAGTCTAGCAGGGCACCTTCCCTGGTGGGTTCATTCACCAGCTGGGTCAGGAAGTTGTCTTCCAAACATTCCAGGAATCTGCTAGACTGCTTCCCCCCTGCTGTATTGTACTTCCAGGAGACATCCAGTAAATTGAAGTACCCAATAAGGATCAGGGCTAGTGATCATGAGACTTCTCCCAGTTGTTTAAAAAACAACTCATCAGCTTCCTCCTCCTGATCAGGTGGTCTATAGTAGAATCCCATCACTGTATCTCCCTGATTTTGTCTTCCTCTGATCTTCACCCAGAGGCACTCAACCCTTTCATCATCATACTCCAGCTCCAGGCAGACAAAGCATTCTGACATACAGGGCTACCCCACCTCCTCTCCCACCCAGGCTGTCACACCTGTATAGTTTATAACCAGCAATTGCAGTACTCCAATCATGTGAATTGTCCCAGCACGTTTCAGTGACGACAATCACATCATAGTGTCCCTTAGTAACAAGGGCTTCTAATCCCTCCTGTTTGACTGTGGCTGAAGGCCCGACATCCAAAGTCAATCACTTCCCTTTTTAGTTGGACAGGGCAGAAAATATATGTAATTGGGAGGTTCAGGAGCTGAGATAAGGACAGGGAGAGATCATTCCACAGTCAGTGTCATGGACAAAAGAGACTCAATGCAGAGTGAAGGAAAGAAAACGCTCTAATTTATGGCACTGCCCTGCACCCCCAGTGACACCAGAGTCAGATAGTGAGGAGGGCAACCAGATCTTAAAGCACCTTCCCCCATCCCTCCCTTCTTAGCAGACTTCATTTTAGTCAGGATTTCACTTCCTTCTTCCCCCCCATTGTGGCATGGGGGTGGGGTGGCAGGGACTGGGGGAATGCGGTTTCAGTCAGTTCCTCACAAGCTGCTTTCCTTCTCTAGATCTTAAAACACCTCTACCTCCCCCACCTCTCCCTTCTTAGCAGGCTTTAGATTTTGGTCCCTTCTTCTGCCCCCCCTTCTCCCCACTGTGGCATGGGGAATGGCAGGAAATGGGGGTTTCAATCAGTTCCCCACGAGTTTTTTTCCTTCTTTGCCAGGGGCGGGGAGGGATATTCCTCATACTCTTCCCCTGCTGCACCGTGGGGTCCCACCCACAGGAGACAGTCCTTCACAAACCTCTCCAACGTGAGTCCATTCCCACAGGGTTTCAGCTCCTCACCAGCTGCCCCATTGTGGGGGTCACTTCTGTGGGGTGCAGTCATAAATCACTGAATGTCTCTCAGTCCCTCAGGCCCAGACTGCTCCAGCCTGGTGCTCCACAGGGTCACAAGCCTCCCCCCAGCAAACCTGCTCCGGCGCAGATCTGTCCCTCACTCATCTCTGTGTCTCTGTCTCTCTCCACAGGCTGCAAGTGCTGGCAGGGGCTTGCTCCAACGTGGGTCACAGCATCTTCTCTGTCTCCACCTGCTCCATCCAGTGTGGCAACTCTCCTCGGGCTGCAGGTGGGGTCTCAGCCTTTTCCATGGGCTGTGAGGGGACGCCCGCTCCACCATGTGTTTCTCCATGGGCTGCAGGGGCATCTTTCTCTCTGGCACCTGGGGCACCTCCTCCGGCCACTTCCCCAGCCTTGGGGTCTGTACACCTCGTTACATCTTCTCACTCCCTTCTTTGGCAGCAAAAAGCTGCTGCTTGCTTTTTTCTCATTTCTCTTAAATATGATTTCCAGAGGTGCTTGAGCCTGCTGGTGTTTGCCCCCTGGGCCCTGCAGAGAGCTTCTCGTCGCTTCTTGCAGAAGCCAACCCTGCAGCGCCCCCCTTCTCCACCTGAATCCAGCCACTCAAAATAGCAACAAGAAGTCAAGGTATCAAACCCCAATGAGGTTGTGACTGCCGAATGGGACAGGAAGAAGTCACAAAGTATCTGAGGCACCAGGGGGTTGGGGTTGTTACTGCTCAAGCACCACCTCTAGCCTTGGATAAACAGTTATACACAGACTCAGAGGGCAAGGTAGGGCTGTGTAAAGAAATCCTCATGTATTCCCTGTGTGCTGGGGCTCAGGAACAAAGGCAGAGGCAAGCTCAGACCTTTATCCCACAGCGCCCATGGTCACCTTTTCTGCAACACACTCAGCACTGCCACGAATTTCATAAAGCCCTAACAAGGCACCCGGGATGCTACACCAGCCATGCCTGAACGCTCCACAGGTGGTACAGCATGTGCCAGTGCACAGCCCCTGAAATTCAATAGCCAGTGCTATGGAAGAGCTGAACTGCTTGTTTTTTTAAGGATCAGGAAGGCTCTTCTCTCACAGAACGAGTAAAATCTCTGCTGATAACAGCTCCGGTACACACTGCCATGCTTTCAGTGTCACCTTCACAGAACAGCCCTCACTCCTGCTGCCCTTCACTTCTCACCAACCAGCAGCTGCCTGTAGCACTGGGTTCAGATAAAAGCCCTTCACTGCTGCTGTCCAGCTGTTGCTCAGCTCAGCATCCAGGCACCACAGAGCGAACGGCTGGGCTCCCCAGGAATCTTTTCCCCAGGCCACACACCAACACGCCACCTGCGCGCGTCCTTCACAGCCTGTGTGTCCTTCACAGCCTGTGTGTCCAGTGGTGCTGCACGGATGCTCTCAGGAGTTGAGTTATGCAGCTGCCTGACTGCAAGTGGGCCAGGCTGCTAGCTCTAACATCTACTAGCACCTGTAGGACAACAGCTGAGTTTCAGTTAGTTAATTAGATAATGACCCTTCCAGACCTCCTCCTCAAACACAGCCTTGTGTCTGAACTCGGATTCTTGGCTGTCTGGATCATCTGGAATTAGTTGTCCCTGTGTTATCTACAGCCGTTAACACCCTGGCACCACTGGAGTCCTTTCCAACTTCTGTAAGGATTCATTATTGGGACCCCTCCTGTGCCCTTCCCACCAGCCAGATAAACCTCTCAAGCCTTCTGACGGTTGCAGGCAACGTAAAGATGACGAGACTGATGCAGGGCCCTAGACCAGTTGCTTAAGGGCAAGATTGAGGAATTAATTAAGTGCCAGGCCGCTACTGTGGTTCTGGAAAGGTGGAAGGTAGAGGAGCAGCTTTTCAGTACAAGAGAATGCAACCCCCTCTAATCCATCACACAAGCACAGTTCATGAAAGTTTAGCTCCTTTTCCTGTTTTAGTCATAACTCTGTGAATAAGTGATGCCTTAAGGAGACAGGAAATTTCTTAACCTAACTGTGAGCATAATTCAGTAAAAGTGACCATAAAGGAAATGATTAACATAGTAATAGAGAGCAGCAAATACTTCATCATGCATGCTTTTGCAGAGCAGTTACAAACAGTTGCACTGGCAGGCAGGGAAGGAAACCCATGGTGCCTTCACAGGGCCAGCAAAAGTAGGACAACAATGCATCAGTATGACACCATTCAGACTTCTTCATTACCCTGGCTGTTAAATTGAAAGCTGTCAGAGAAGTACCCTCACTGTAAAACATATCTGTAACATACAGGAAGTAACGTGTACCCCTGAATCAGACACACACAGATCCCAGTACTGGAAAAATGAGATCCAGAGAAACACTAATTAATGCAAAATCCTAATGATGACAAGATAAAACAAGTCATCAGGGCTGGCAGTCAACTCTTCTGCCAGGGCTCAAGGGCACCCTCTGAAAGAAGCCAAACCAAAAATGCAAAGAAGGTACCCCAGAGTCCTCTGGGTTTTCTCAATCCAAGACGTGTTTTCGCTCTAGTGTGACAGCCCCGAAGGGAAGTACTGTGGCCTTCAGCCCAAGCGTGGCATTTGGTGACACCTGGCTGGTACAGGACAAATGCCTGCAAGAAAAGTTCCATGAGAGTCATTCAGACATTCCCATATACCAGAGGACAAAATTCCTCACCTGCCTACTCAACTGGCTGGGTAGAACAAAAAGCAAAAAAGAAAAAAAAGAAAGAAAATTTAAAAAGGGAAAACAGCACTTGCAGTGCAGAGGCTGCTCGTGCTGTTACGGTTTGCAGGTAGCTGGGATTTAGATGCCCTTATTTTTTTTAAGTTGATCTGTTTTAAGGTGCCTCATTGCATACCTCAGATAATCGGGCACTTTCAAAGAGGCAGGCTAGCTTTCACTTTTAGCTCCTTTAAAAATGTATGACGTCATTTACCACAAGTTGCATCAACCTTACATACCTTGCACTCCCAGACAGGAGTCCCAAAGACAGCATTCCTGCTTCACACATCTAGAAAAGCAAAAATTATCTTGGGCCTATACCAGCAGCCTGCACATGCTTGTAAACCTTACAAGCACTCCACAGACCTCCAGCAACACATGTGTCCCAAGCGTAAACCTGCTTCTGAAGTAGTAACTTCTCTCTCCCCAGCGTGGTCCTCTGAGCACAGTACCTCCATGACCAGTCTGAGCCACTTGAGAGTGTGGCACCACCTGTAGTTCTCTTGATTAAAAACACACGTGACAAATACATTGTACAATAAAGTTTATTAGCTGTTCTCCTCTTTCTAACAAATGGAATGGATAGTGTTGATAATTCATTACAAACCAAAGCTAATCTGGTTGTGTGGCTGCCCCGTGACTGCCCTAAGCACATCCCTCTCACCAGCAGTTCCGAAGGAGCAACCGCAGGTACCACACAGCGCGGGCATCGGACTCGCCCCCGAGGCAGCTCCGCGCTCGGCGCAGCCGTTTGTGCAATCCCAGGTGAACAGGTAGAGAGACATGAGATGCATCGCTGGCTGGGGCTGCTCCCTTTGGTTCCAGACACGCACGTTCCCAGGGCGGGGAAGGGGAAGACAGACACCTGAAATTCCGTAGGAAAGAGGAGAACTCGCAGGTATTATTCTTTGTAACTAATAATCCCTGGACTTCGTGTGCCCAGCCACCGCAGCCCCTTCGATTTCTCATGATTCAGGAAGGTAAAGTCTAATCGGTATTTTTATTCAAAACAAAAAGCTAGGAGTAGGTGGTAAAAGAAAAATATATATTTTATATATATATATTTATACGTGTGCGCAACTATGTAAAGAAAATAATTCCCATAGTTACAGAGTTTAGTTAAAGAAAGTTTAATATATATATATATTTATTATAACAAAATAGGCAGTTATCGTGGGTAAAATATTCATTAAAATCTGACCCCTAAGAACACACATTTTTAGGCTACGAATCATTCTCTCATTGCCCTAATGACCATCTCTGCAGCTGATTCCTGTATTACTGCCAATGGAAACTTGGCATTCCTCTGGAAAAGACACGGTTTCCTAGCACCTAAACGTATTTTAGGCTCAAAAAGTGTGATGACCATTATCTATAAACAATTTCTGTAAGACACTATAAATAGTGTTTCACAAGGAAGATTAAAAACATTACACATCTTTGTCCCTAGCAATTTTATTGGCAAAAAAATGAAAAAATAGATTATAAGAATATCCATATGAAATTATGAAAATGAATACCCCTTGAGGAGTAGTAATGGGAGTTAATGGAAATGTTAACTCAAAATTTGAAAGTTTCTCTCTAACTGCCTGGAAAGAAAAAAAAATAAAAATACTGTGAGAGTAGAATTTCTCTCAGAAAATAAAACCTGAAATTGATTGCCCTGACCAAACCATGCTATTGAAGTTAAGCGTGCAAAGTTACTCATGATTTACAACTTCCTTGAATACAACTTTTCTTTCAATTGTTATGAAATTTTAAAAGAATGTCTATAAAGCTTTTTTGAAAAATCTTTGAAAGTTACTTTCCCTTAAACATTAAGGAATTTTACCAAGCAATTCCCTCCCACCCCCACCCCAAACTAATAGCTGGTCAGGCCATTCCACTGTCATGTTTGAAAAATGGCAAACCAACAACACACAATAATACAAATTATTTAAACTAAGAGAGACACCAAATGTAAAGCATTATGGGAACTGCAGAATGTGAACGTTAGGGTATGAACCACGCTGGAGAGAACTAGAGGCAGGCTCCACTGGAAGGGCTTAAGAGTCGTCAGATGTAGTAGGTGATGTCAGTTAGAAAGTGAAAAATAAAAATCTGTTTCATAATTTTTCCTTTGCTGGAACCCAGATGTAAGGCCCAGACTGTTCCTCTATGATCTGTTTCACTTGGGTGTAGATTTCTTCCAGCGTGTCTCCTTGGACAATAGCTGCAAAACACAATGTGGCAATCAGCAATCATCCTTCCCAGCTCCCTACAGAAACCAACATGCTCCAAGCCAGGCTGTTCCTTTCAGAGCTCAAGAGGATGTTAGATGGCTGAGGGAACGGACACCCACTGAGACTTCTGGTTGCTGTGCTGGAGTGACACACACAGCACCATCACTTGCTTTGCGCTGTACTACAAGTACACCCATACCACCGAGGAGGCTTTTCTTTGCCTCCATGTGGTTAGGAAAACCACATGTGAAGATCTTGCCTGAGCCAGTTCACATCCTCCACTACTCTTTTTGTTCGTGTTTCCTGCACAAGGGGTGTCAGAGCTCAGGGCTTGGTGCTCCTCAGCCGAGTCCTGACACTGGACAGCAAGGCTGGCTGGCCTGGGGATCGCTCCCTGCTGGCGCTGCCCCTGCCTGAGAGGAGCAGCAGCTCACAGAGCCTGCTGCCCAGCCAACAGATCCAGGTTTTATAAACAGGCTTCCTTAGGGAGTTAAAAGTGTCACTTATATTCAGGTGGTATAAATCAGATCTATTTTCTCCAAGGCTACAAAATAATTAATATTGAGCCACTGTGGGCGTGTTCTGACATCCCAAGGTGAGGCATGGTCTGGTGGGAACGAGAATGAAGTTTGAGCTGTTCTCACCACACTTCAGTCTGAAAAACCAATCACCAGGAGATGGCAACTTATTTTTCATTAGGATTGCCACCTCAGTGCTGATAACCAAGGAAACAGTTTAGCAGGAATGGTAATTTTGGAGGCAGGCCAGACTCCCTCTTGCGTGCATCAAGAAAATACTGCAGCTTGCAAGCTTTTCTTTCATGCAAATTAATTCCTTCTTGCTCCTACTCCTCGCTCCCATCTCTTACAAACTTTCTCCCCATCTGCAGCCCATTGTCACAGTGCATGTGGGAGGAGGCTGTTAAATTATTATAGGTCAGTATAATGTTCACAGCACAACAGGACATTAGAAACATTTAGAAATGCCTTTGCAATGCAAATAGACTTCATCTTCTCGCTGAACCACACCTCTTCCAAGCTCCACAGCCTCAAAACAGAAGATGGACACGTTCTTCATGTGCCTCAGTGCAAAGTTTAAAGTCTGTTTAAACTTAGCCTACTGATGAAGTTGACTCCATTTATCCCACACAACGTGGTACTTGTTAACATCTTAGGGAATGCTCACACATTCTGTTTTAGCAGATGACTGTCCTGGGTGGCAGCCTCCAAACTGTAAGCAGTAAGTGGGATTTGGCACATCTTTGGGTATCTCAAACAGATTCAGAAAAGCATTTCTACCCTGAACTGGATTATCAAGGACAGAAGCCTGACCATTGCTAGCCTTCATCAACAAGCCTTGTAATTCTGAGAAGGAACATGGCCCTGAGCACTAGAGCTCTTAAAAAGGCCCATAAGTTTTTGATCCTTCAATTTCCTGAAAAAGGGCCCTTTACCAGCTACTAATTAAATACTTAATTCCTATTTATGAAAATGCACTCCTTCATTTCTTGAGCAACAAACCTGACACATTTGCAAGTCACTGGGACTGTACAACAGGAAGAATCTGCAATATATGTCAAGAGCCCCATGACTTTCTGGTGCAGAGAGAGAGCTATGGGAAGAGTGGGAGAGCTAGACAGAGTGTTGGGACAAACTGACAGTGGGCAGGAGGCAGACAGAAAGGGATAAAATCAAGCTTCTCATTGTGTGTGTAACACACAATGCAGAGAAAAGTCTGCAGAAAGACTGGGGCAGGCAGTTATCTTCCACATGAAGCCACCACTCCTCCTTGTGCCCCTGCCCAGGTGGAGCAGACTGTTGCATTCACAGCTCTGCCCACACAGGATGTGGAAGGAGAACTTGGGCAAAGGAGCTGTCACAGAAAGGAGATGAATGGGGCAGCAAACATGGAAATCCTGCAGAAAGGAGCATAATGGGAAGGAATGAAGAGAATGTCTGTCTAGGCACACCTCTGTCCAGAAAATCCTGACCTGATCAACCTCCTCCTCCTGCAAGCCAGAATGCAAATAATTAGCACAGCATGAGTGGTTGTTGCCCATCCCTTGCTGTTGAGTTAGGTCTGTGGCATACACAAATTTGATTTGCTAAGTACCATAATGCTGTAGTGCAGAATTTCCAGAGGTTTAATTAATGGCCATCATATTTTACTGCCTGATTTAAAAAAAAAAAAAAAAAGGGGGGGGGGGGCGGCACATAATTAAGCATTTTCTACAGGGAGCTTTGCTGGGCAATCTCAGCTCTGCAGATGAAAAGCTTTAAGCATATCAAGAAAACAAACATTATAATCCATGGGAAAAAGGTAGAAAGTCACATAGTTTTTTAAAACCTAAATTAAGCTCCCAGTAAATTTTTGCATACATTGAATTAATTGATCAAACTGAATGCAGAGCAGAGGTGCTGAGATGGCTCTATGCCTCACAACAGTCAGATCAGCCAAAAAACAAAGTCTAGTGTTATCTCAGCAGTGAAGCAATTACTATTTTACAGCAAGCAATAAAACTTCAACTCTGGCAAGGTAACAGTCCCCAGCACAACACACCTGTGAAGTGTTCAGTAAATTCCTGCTCCAGTTTCATGGCTCTCTCAAATGTCTTCTTGGCTTGCTCTTCTGTTAAACGTTTATTCATTTCCCTGAAATTGAAAGCATTAAACATCTAAAAAGTACTATCAAATACCTGGAGTCTTCTGAAATCGGTTTTAAAACTGCTGTCTGAGTACTAACCCCGGTAAGAGGCAGTCTCCTACATGACACACTTAAGCAAAGGCTGCAGCAGGAACAAGCTGTTGTGATGCTGTGTTACATGGAATTTAGTGCAATGACATTTGTTCTCAAGCATTTTAATTGGGATTACAAACCCCACCTGTAAGTCCCCAGAAATTAAACTCAGGAAATTAAACAATGTTTAGAACACAACTGTTATAGCTGTCTTCATATAAATTGACTGGCTTTTCAAATACAATGAAGTCCAACAATGTAGCTTGAGGTACTTTACATTTACTCACATGATATTCTCCACAGCTTTGGGTTTAATAAAAATGGAGATGGGGTACAGCTGGGCAATCTGCAACCTTTTGATCGCATTGCCAGAGACATCAAGAATGCAATGTTTACCCTGGAAGTGAGAGAGAAAGGA
This sequence comes from Gallinula chloropus, assembly GCF_964237585.1. NCBI lineage: Eukaryota > Metazoa > Chordata > Aves > Gruiformes > Rallidae > Gallinula > Gallinula chloropus. The sequence continues at coordinate 9,619,549 of NC_140093.1, forward strand.
AAATGGCTCTCAGCAAAGTGTAAGTCACAGGGCTGCACAGCTAAGAATTTAGAAAACACATCTCCACCACAGACAACAAAATTAGAGCACAGGCACCAATGAGATTATGATTTCACCCCTCTGGCCCAAGGCCCCAGAATGCTCCTCCGTCGGGACAGCACATCAGTCGAGATGCTCCTGACCCTTCCTCCTCTCCTTCCCTGCCAAAAGCTGCAGCCCAATCAGCAACACAGAATCATCCAGCAGAACACCACCAAACAGTATTTTTTGTGTTCCTAACTTGAGGATCCATTAGGGAGGTGGCCACGCTGCAGAGGCAGTTGAGGGAGGAGCCAGATGGGTTAGCTGGCATAGCCAAGGGAGTCACCACCCAGCCCCGAGGGCAGGGAAATAAGCATGGCACCATCAAGGGTCTGAATGCAAGCACTCTCCTCCCCACCAGTACCACCCAGTAGAACACAAAGTTTTGACTCCATGAATGAATTTGGGCTGATTTTTTTTTTTTTCCTCTTGAGAAACAATAGTAACTTAACCATTCCCTGGGCAGCTGGAAGACAATGTGGCCGGGCTCCTTTTCTCCCCACCTCTATACTGCCACTATGAGCAATTTTCCACCACTTAGGGATCTATCATCTCAAAGGCTCTTCCCTGCTCCTCAGCTCCTCCTGTCTCAGATATGCTCATTTCCACCTTCCATTTGTATTCCTTTCTTTTCTGAGTAGCACAGCAGTAACTTGGCATGCCACCATCTTAGAATGGAATGGGGGGAGAGAGAATCAGAAAACCACTGTCAGGTGACTCAAGAAAGGTGTTTTCCTTTAGCAGGAGGCCAGTGTGAAGGGCAGAATTCCATAAGCCAGGATACAAAGCCCACAAGCACCATAAAACCAAAGGTTACTCAGGTTACTTCCTGAATTCCTGGGAGATCACTGCCGGAAGGCACGTTGAAGAACAAGAAGTGACTGCAGTCTGAAGCCACTGACACCCTTCTGGCAGACGAGAGCATTTGGGTCATTTACCTTTGATCTCTTGTGCAACAAAAGCACTGAATTTTATTTCAGGAATTCCCAAACAGAAGTGTTCCTCCCACATAACAGTGTGTATCTGCTCGCTTTCAGCTGACAATAGCTGTTTTCTAGCACAGCATTTTACTGCATGTACTGACCTGTCCACACCTTTCAAATGGCTTCTCTTTGAATGTGGCACATGCTCTGGGAATCGAGAGCAAAGAGCGTCACCTGGTCCATTTCCCTTTTGGGGACAAAACACTTCCTATTTGCTGTGTTTGGCAAAGGGCTGAGGACTGGATCATCAGCACCGTAGCTGTGCTGGACCTTACAGGCTGTAACTGTGACAAGTTATTCCAAACTGATAACGAACGTGCATTAACAGCAGTGTGGAAGCTGCTAGTGTTTCCAAAGAGGACATGACAGTTCCTTTCAAGTGAAGATTTGGAAGACAAAGAAATGCAAGTACCTCATGATGTAAAGATGTTTTCATCCAGGCAACCTATTTTGCATTTAAGCAATACTTTACATGTTTTTTAATTCCTTACTTGCACTTCTCTGACTGAGAAACACAGCAGAGAGCTTGGTGTCTTTTACAATACAATGACATCAGAAAGCATCTTTAGCCGTGTTCCTTACAGGTAAGGAAATGGAGAGACTGGGATCAGCTGGAAGCAGGTGTGAATGAACACAATGTAAAGCTACAGCAAGAACACAAGTTATTTCTGTTTGGTCTACTCCTGAATTCATGACAGACATCTTGGAAATGATCTTTTGTACCCTAATAAGACCCACTGAAAGAACTAATCTCTTAAGCAAGATGGAGAGAAATACAAGGAGGGAGCAGCCCCAGATCAACCAGGCTGCAGCCCTGTTACGATTCTGAAGTCAAATTCTGAAGGACAGGCCATTGTTCCCCAGAAAAATAACATTAGCTGTTATTTATTCTGGAACTGAGAAATTGCTGCATCTCCCTGAAGTCCCATGGTGCCTGTGTAAAAGATTTAATAGCATGGAGACATCTGGTAGTACTTCGTTCTTCACATCAGTTTATAAAAGATTCACAGTTGTTTTGTACCTTACTAATCCCACTAGATGGGCAAAAGACAACAGCCAATTTCAGGTTTGGGATGGAACTGAAGGATTGTATCTGCGCTATCAGGTGAACCCACTGCTGACAGGTTTATGATGTTTAAACATATCAATCATCATTTAGCCACATGTGATAGTTTCACAACTTTGTTCAGCCTCCCATAAGAAGTAATGTTTATTTACTTTAACAATTTTGTAATTAATTTTCTTTACTTCTCTTGCTACATACCATAGGGCCATGTCCTATCCCACAGGGTGAGAAAGTCATCAGAAGAAAACTTTATGATGAACCACAGGATCTCACTATGTTCTTCCCCATGTTCATTCCAGTAAATGACACTTGCAGAAATAGCAATACTCAGCCAACTGGCCAAAAGGGTCTGCACTGTTTTCTGGGGGAATAACTACACCCCTGTCCCTGCATCACAAGGGCTAGCCACACACTTCCTCTGCAGAGATGCACTTTCTTTCCGGACTGAAAAAAAGTGCTCAGACTTGTGGGTTCCCTCCTAGAAAATAGCTGTTTACTCTCTCAAACAGACTAGATAACATTGTCGACTGTAAACACACTGTATCTGTAAGCAGCAGAGCACCACTCACTCATTAACCAAATATGGAATCCTTGCGAAGAATTTTTTTTAAAAATAAAATATCATCTTTAAGAACAGGATGTAAGAAAGTTGTTTCAGAGACCTCAACTAAACTTCCCTTTGAATTCAGAAATATTTAGATTTTGGAAGAAATAGTTAATTCAAGATTGAAACAGTAAGGTCAGTGTTTAAAATGTAATGGTTGTTATGTAAAAAGTCTTACTAAAGTTTGAGTTTATTCCATTCACTCTTCTTTTGTCAGCTAAGTCCATGAAGGGCACAAAGAACAACAATTTTAGAGGTTTGCTTCTGCGTGGGTCTATATCAAATGGATCATCATACTAACCAACTGCACCACCACTATTCTTAATTAAATGATCTATGCATGTGAGCTAGCCTTATTAGCCTGTAATTCCAATTATTTCTTCTCTCTTTTCTTTTCATAGGCAGGCACAAACTAGGGTTACTCTTTTCCCCTAATTTAATCGTGATGCTTTCAATATTCCAAAGCCTCATTATTTCCCTAAATGCATTCATGACAATGCACTCTAGTTTCCAGCTTTGTACAAATGGTTTTTAACAGTCAGAGGGTTCCTAATGGCTTCCTGCCATTCTCCTCTTTTCCCCTGTCAGCAGAGTCAGACAATCACCTCAGTAAGAGAAAGTAACTGGCACGGACTTACCTTTTCTGCTACCTCTCGCACTGACTGCACACTTGTTCCATAGAGATGGTTATTGTACTGGCCAGCTTCAATGAACTTGTGATCCTGAATATCCTTCTCCATTTGCTCTCGAGACGTGACGAAATGGTAATCGCGCCCATCCACCTCATAATCCCGCTTTGGTCTGGTAGTGTCTGTAAATAGAAACGAGTCATTTGTGAAGCAAAGCAAAACACAGCGACTTTTTTCTGTACAATAGCCAAAAAATACTCTCCCATTTATATTGCAGAATTGTCACAAGCAGAGATGACTGACAGCTAAGATACATTGTCTTAACTTTGTGGAGCTATTAACTTCTTTTAACTCAACATACACAGGATGCCTATTAAGAAAAGTAACATAAAAATAACGTAGAATTGCTTCAGTATTTGCTGAGACTTACGTGGAACACATGAGCCAAATTTGTCTGGAAATTCAGAGATCAGATCATCATTTATTCTGTCTTTCATGGGTCCCAAGACAATCACAGGTCGAGTGTAACTGACTATAAAACATAAAGGAGTAACATGAGTTACATTTCAGTATGACTGCTAACTTACACACTTCAGCAAAATATGCTTTACCACATGGTAATGCGTTTAATACCTAAAGGAATATGGACCCCTAAAGAGAAGAAAAGCATGGTGAAGAATGCATACCAATTAATACTGTAGTGATAGTTAAGATGTTAGACCTTCACTCTCAAATCACTATCCTGGGGAACTGAAGATGTATTAAATGTCTTGGGAAGAAAAAAAAATCTGTTCTCAAAGTATCATCCATGAAAACAGCAAAAGGAGGATTCACTTTTGTACAAGTGTTTTCACTTCAAAAATGTACCTCAGAAGTAGCAGAGCTCATGACATTCCAGTTCTGTGTTGGGAAAAGCTGCTTTTTTCCTCTCTAAGACCACAACATAAATACTCATGTATATATATAATGTAAATACTCATACATAGACTATATGTAGCTCCTGTAACTGTTAACACCCTTGTAAACAGCAGCAGCATATTTTAAAAGCAGCTTAATTTTTTTACAAAGTTATAAAGGGCTTTTGGTTGTAAATTAAGCTTAAGCAGAAAACAGCTGATTACACCTCAAGAACCATAAACACAATGTCCAAGTATCTTGATATCAGCATATATTTCAGACAGATGAATTTTAGTGCTAGGTTTGATCTGCCTTTATTGTGTGAATAAATAGAAGTTAAAGCCTGACCAATAAAATAGATTTTAATTTGACTCCTGGAGCTGTTTCCTTTCAGGGGTATTAAAGCATTCATAAAAGGAATGTCTGAGAACCAGTAACTGTCAACTTGTTAATGTAACGATAAATATCTTTGTTTAAAGACTAAGGATGGCTGACTAGTGTCTCAGACTCAAGCATCCTTCAATCTATTTAAGTCATCTCAGTTCTTTATTCCTCTGGGCTTCCTAAAGCTAATAAAAATATTGTGGAAATGAATTAGTGGACAAACGCAGGGAATATGCAGGGAATGTATTATTGCATCTAAGCAAAGGAATGAGGTGCTGGTTGTTTTCTGGTCTTCCCCATGTACTGTGTTAGACTCAAAGGAATTTGCAGCCACATGTTTAAATGCCAAAGCACCTGGCTTCCCAAAATCCTTAGTTTTACAATATGGTAGTTACTAAACCATCGGCTTGTGCAGAGTCTCATTCACAACTTTTTCTCTTCAACCCTGACATTAACTCACTTGATATTGCTATAGTTCTCACTCAGACCATTAAGCTGTCAGAATCTAGGAGGCTAATGGCAGCTAAAAAGAAGTTTCTCAATTTGTGAGATGGCCAGTGTGCACACCTAACACAGCTGCTCCTTCACAGGTAACGAACCTCAAGGTCCACTCCTTAAGCACAGCTTAGGCAGCACATCGAAGGGGGGCCTACCACTTCCTCACCTCTAGCACAGCATTAACTCATGCATTTCTCATCCACAGTTTTCTTAGGAGCCTACCAAAATTACAAGTTACACGATATAACAAGTGTAGTTTGTGTTACTCCTGTATAACAATTATTTTTTGGAAGTTTCCTGATGAAGTGGAGCCCGTATCCAGGAGTAACCAGGTGGAGAGGTAAGTCCACATGGGCACACGTGTTCCACAGTTATTAAAAGCAACTGAGCTGTGCCAAGCTGTGCATGAAACCAAAAGTGAAATCTTGGCACTCAAAATTCATGTAAATACATGAAGCCTATTTTCTTCAACTGCCACTTTGACAGGTGATAGATACCAACTATTCCCAAAGGACATCCCTTTTACAGATTAATTAACAAATGTATCAGCAAAGTAGCAGATAATCTAAGGCAACTGCTAGCACCTGTGGTGGTGAATGGGAACACTCTTAATTCTGTATCTGTTGTACACTGTGAAGCAAGATCAGGACCAAGGTGAAAAGGGAATGATGATGTTATCCCATGGGAAAATCAGTGAAAAGCCTTTTATTTTAAATGCAACTGTCAGGAAATATTTTCTCCTATCAGTTTTCATTTAATTCCATTTTTTTCCTGACAAAAATTTCCTGCCCATAACTAAACAAATCAGCCCTATAACAACGTCACACAGAAGTGGGAGACTGCCATGTTTTAGAGACATTTCAATTCAAATGCACTAAACCAGACAACTGATCTACTTCACTGTGACAGAACAAAGTAGCTGCAACAGTGAGAGTGCTAAAGCAACATGAAATAGAAGAAAATTATCATTTTTGAATTCACACTGATGAAACTCTTAAACATGCCATATTTTCCTTATGTTCTAGAAAGGAACTTACTGTGTGTGGTTTAAGCAGCACACCTTTGGATTGTGCACTAAATAATTCAGCAGTTACATTTAATAATTGATGTCTTTATGCTTTATTCATTTGAATAATGGCAACAAGTTCAAAACAGTGAAGAAGTTTCAGAAAGGCACATGAAGCAGTCCAATAATTCAGATTATGTTCATTTTATACTTAGTGAGATCTACAAACCTTCTTGTTGATTGACTGGTTCATATGACAAGACATACTCCTCTTGGCCACCTAAAATGTAAATGCAAATACAAATCTATGTATTTTTTTTCTAAATCAACATATTTAAATTGAGTCATTCAATGAACTGTAACAATAGACATTCCTTAGCAATATGCATTACAATGATACTGATGAAGGACACTTTTCCAAGAGCAATGAATTATAAAACTCACAAAGATAAGCCAAACACAAAATTTTAAAGCATAAGACACATACAGTATAAATAACATCCTGGCTTATGTTAGCAAGTCAAACTGACAGCAAGCACAAGAATTTTAAAGCATTATTGAAATGCTCTTACACACGTTTCCCTGAACGAAATGCATGCATGCTATCATTCACTGCTAGAGGCAATGCCACCTTCATCATCAACATTCAACATACTCTGAAGCCAGCATTTACAAGAAGATTTTCCAGTTGCTGTTGACTGACAGTTACGTATGTCAAGGTGCACGTATCTGCCATTAACTTCATCACGAAGTGGCATTTACATAAACACCATCAATCACTCTAATTCTACAAACTTAAAAAACTAAATACTATAGTTTTAGTATTTAGTAATTATTTTTTGAAGATTAACTTGAAAACAAATAATGCTTTGTATTGTTCTAGAAAGCACATCAGCAGTGAATGAATCTAAAATAACTGAATTTTGACCTTTGACAGCTGCAGCCTTTTCAAATGTTAGTGAAAGCACCTGAAATATACCTCAGTTGCCGTCTCTCTATAAGACAATTTCTAGCCTAACAAGATGCCTCTGAGTAAGATTTCTTACAATGGAATCACTACAAATTAAATGCACAACAGCAGGGAATTTATAATCCTGAAGATACAAGCTTGAATTATCTGACATTACTATGAACTTGGAGTAAAATGCAGCCCTTCAACTCAGCCGTGTAATTTTAGAATGTACTTTGGAGTTCACAGGCCATACTCATAACAGGCAAAGGAATGTACCAAAGCTATACCACAGCTGTAGAGAAACAGATTGCAGAAGCAGCCTTTTAGAAATTCATATATTGCTTCTATAGATGCTTTGTTTCACAGTAAATACCATTGATATTTTAAATCTAAAATTTATGATTTCATGAAGTATTTCTCTAATTTGCTTGCACTCTGTACTGTACTACTGTAATACACAAATCAACATTCATAATTTTTTCAACTATTGCAAGTGAGGAATATGTAAGACAGACACAAAAACATGCAACCTGTACATTTTTTTATCTTAAAAACTTACTCATGCAAATGGATTTTAGGAGGACAGTATATACTTTCAGAACCCCTTTTAGGCTAGGGAGAGGAAGAGGGAATCACCGGCTATGAACTCATTTATTAAAGATCCAGCTCACATTTAAATTAGATACTTCTTTGGAGAAGTCATATTGCTATAAGGTCAAACATTAGTTCAGCAAACTATTAAGGAGATCATAACAAGTAAAAGCATCCCCTGACTGAGGGCAAAAAGTATATATTGTCACCACTTTTCAAATACTTTGAAAAAATGAGTATTAATAGAATGAACCTTTTGAACAACCGTACTCATCTGTAATCAAGATAACTTTCATATTAGACAGCAGTAAGAAGAAATTTTAAAAAAGTATTTTAATAAAAAAAGTGCTTGGAATTAGACATTCAGATAAGCAAGTCCGTGACATTCATAATAAAATCAGGGCTTCTCAAATAACAACTGAGTAAAAAACTAACTAGCAGTACCAATAATGAGCTTCAAACATAAAGCAAAATCTGAAAATAACCTTGGGAGGCAGGGGAAGAGAGGAAAGCAGCAAATTTGTGAAGAAACAGTCATAGCTTGTTAGTTTTAATGGTGTGTCATTAAAAATGGTTAATTTCTTAAGTTTGTTGTATTAGCAAAGGAAACTTCCCCACATGCTGAGTTTTGTGTTATTCTGGAGGAGCACAAATGCCTCCCCAGTTGGTTTCTTTTCAATTACAGTCTATGACATTGTTAGCATTTTATGTATGTGTATAAATTCTCTCCTTGAGTGTAAACATCTGGAAGAAGAATGTGCATCACTACCTCTGAGACGATCTACAGCTTCCAAACACACACATCTGCTAACGAATCACCTTCCTTACCACCCTGACATAACCGATCCCCAGTTAGCAGGCAACCCGGAGCTGATCAGTGCCACACTGCATAACTTCCACTGCTCCTTCTTTCCATATCCCTTTGCAAATCACCAACTTCATCTTCTTGCTCTGTTCTGTGCTGGGTACCAGGTCTGGACCACACAAGCTTACTGAGGAAATGCTCACTGGACATGACCAGTGGGACTGAAGTTCTGCTTCTGGTTTAAGAGATTTTAAAGCACTGCAGATAAGCATCATGCAGCTGATTACCCACTATGAAGAGGTACTACTCTCCTTCACCTTGGTTAACAGGAAACAGTACTGTAGCCTAGGCTGGTAAAAAACCTAACTCAGTCTAGTACTGAAAGGCTACTATGTCTTAAGAGGGAGAACGTGCATGTGTGCCTAGAGTGCCTATTAATCATAACTGACTCCAGCAATTCTTACTAAGCACCCACACTTGACAAAATAGATAAATGAAAGCTAAAAGCAAGGGTAAATACATGTTTACTTATCTTCACTTTCATTAGAAGTATATACATATTAAATCTGAGTATCAGTTGTGAGAAATTGCACTATTTAACAGATTACACAGTTTAGTTATGCTTCCAGTATTAAGCTCGACTGCATATAATCATATTTGTCAGCATTAAATTTACATTTAGGTTTTAATAGGTCTAGCTAGCTCACATAATTAAAAAAGAATTGGAATTGATTCAAATTAAGCTGAACTAAGACAATCACAGATCACAATAAAAAAGTCCATAAAGGAAGCTTTGCAATGATTCTCTCCAGTCAGTTTGCTAAAAAAGAAAGACACAGAAGAATTTGCAGTACCCCATAAACACTTGAATTCATATTGGGTCTGAAGGTGAGTGTTCTATTTAACATGTAAATACCCAGAGAAAAGACAGACAAACAAAACCAAAGAAAGAGCTATTAAACAAAAGGCTCTAAATAAACAAAGAACTTAAAAACACTTACGGTAACTACTTTCACTATCGCTGGCATTAGAGGTTACATGCTCTGAAATTGCAACACAATGGGAAAAAAAATGAGAAACATACACTAATGGCATGAGTCCAAAAGAAAGCAAATAGACACAAAATAATCCAGATGAAAGACAATACTGATATCAAAATGCTGAAATCAATACATACTGCAGATAAATTTTTAAGGTACTTCTCATAGCTCTCAGGACCAAGCTTAATTTCATACGAAAGGAATGGATGTTAATAAAAAGAAAAACATTAAATAGCACATCAAAATAAGATTACAAAAGGTACACTAATTCATAGTTCACATGTAACCCTGCAAGAGCTTAGGTTTTCACTTCTTTGAGATGAATTTCGTTGTGTAAAAACTGTGGGACAATGCATTTCAACTTTTATGCAGGCAATTTATTGATCATATTGAGACTACATTGCAGGAAAAACAGTGTAGCACATTCAGTAAGAGACACTTTCCTAAGGTCTATTAAATAGTTTACTTGAAGTGCAAAGCTGAATTAAGATTTGGGGCTTTTTTCCCCCCTAGTAATGCTTTAGTTTTCAAAAGCTTCTGACTTTTATTCTGGGCTATTGACTTTCATGCCTTTGGCATAGTAATCAATATACTTCAATAGCTATGAGGTGTTTGATATTCACTACTTTAAACTATGTGTAACTGTGTTAAATATGTTTGTGATAGAAGTGAATGCAATTCAATTCATTTTGTCACCAAAAAATTCTGCAAATCTGGTGAACAAGTAGGAACTTTGGTATTGCTGACCTTTAATGTAAAGAATTAAATTTCCTGCCACCAATGAGTGTGTCTATTTGTAAGGAGAAACCGATGTTTACCTATAAAAAATTAAATGCAATTAGCATGAAATTATATCCCTAACTGTGTGCATATGATAATACACATTGCTGTCATGAGCAGCCTTTACAATGCATTAAATTCAGCGTGGTTCTTCCCAAATCAGATTGAACAGTAGGACCAATCTGACTCTAGAAATCAGAATACAGTTATGAAGCAAGTTTGTGTCTAGTGATTAATGAACGTGAAAAAATTCTTAATTGTACGTATACATTTAACCTTCTATAATGTTTTTGGGTAAAGTGAACTAATATCTTTAGCCCACAAATCGCTGACTAAACTGAACACCCTCATTTCATTTCTGTGCAGGAGGAACAGACAAGTGTTTCCTAATGTCTTGAGTACTGGCAATTTGGATCTACTTCTGTTTTGTTCTCTTGTCTAAGAAAAAGAACATCCACACTGGCAGGGAAGAGGGAAATACTGATGTTTAAAAGCCTCATGGTAGAACATGAAAGGGAGATATTCTCCATTGAGAACGTAAGTGTTGTGATAGTCTGATAATGAGGACAATCAGTGAAGATGTAAAGACACCAGGCCAGCAAGAGCAGCAATCTTCAGTCTTGCAGAGCCCAAGTAGCACAGCTTGCATTAACTGTGGTAAGGCAGTTTCAGAAAGTCTGACTGTGCCAGCAAACAGGCGAGAAGCCATTTGGTTTTGTAGCAGAATCACCTAGTGCCACTTGCAGACCATAGCACATAAACTAGGTATGACCATAAGGCCATAAAGGCTGCTTTTGATCATCTGCTCTAAGCCATAAGGCCATAAAGGTGACTAAGGTCTTCTGCTTTAGTCCAAGGATTTCCTTGAACCTGGTTATTGCAGAAATGCATAACTAATGTTACAGCTACTGGGATTTTTATGTCATGATTGAGGGCAAGTATAGAAGTACATGGCTTCTTACATGTAATTTCAGAAACACTGTGAACAGTGATGCCCTGGGAAGAATAGTTATCTTTAATGACCTTTAGTCATTATCTTTAGTGACTAACTTTGAGATTCCATAAGCATGTAATAATGCAGGTGTTTAATATCTGTCAGGAAAGCAAACTATTGGAGTCTTTTATTTGTCATTTTAGTGTACACAGACACCGTCCGTTAAGAATACTCCACAACTTTCATATCTTACTGTATTTAGGAAGTATGTCCTGCAGAAACGTGAACAACAAAAGCATCATAAGAGTTCAAGTCAGACAGAAAAAACTCTCATGGTGCCTGTTAGGCAAAGTTTTTTGTAGCTGCAAACGTCAGTCGCCTAGAGAGAGGATTGAAAACTGCAACTAAAGTATCAGGGCAATGGCTGTACTGTTGCTGTAAAAACCTATAGGTTATTTTAGAATAAATAAAATCACAAAGACAAGATAAAAGTAACATAAAAATAATTACCAAATTTAAAAACACAGTACTATCAAGGACAAACACAGAAACGCTGGTGAGCTTCTGCACAACAAACACCACATCTATTGTGAGAGTCACGTGAACTTCAAGTGACACGTTCCTGAAAGCAAAAACCCCCAGAGCATTACAAACTAGGAGAAGCTATGAAACATTTTTAGAATCAACCTCCTTGTGCCAGTAGAGCACCAGCCTCAAAAAGACCTGTTAACGGGAAAAAAAAAAAAGTAGTAATTTTTCAGATGGAGGTTAAAATAACTTGGGAGTATTTTGATCACTTACTCAGGCCTTTTGATCCCATGTCGTCAGGGACCTCCTGCAGAGTAGTCCCCAGAGGGCAAGCAATAAAAAGACAATCACAAAGAAAATAATTGTCAGTAATATATAAAATTGGCGCTACGACAGGAGACAGTTCCCAGAACATCACAGGGGAAGATAAATCTCTGGGATTTGACCTGACTGGCATGTGAAGTGTAATCAGTGATGCAAATGGCAGAGAACACAGTTGGTAGTAGACTCAGTCTGCATTAGCGAACTTATGCGATGACTTTTTGAGAAGACAATTTTTCTGTGTTGGAAACAATGATGAAATCCAAAGCATTCATGAGGAAAAATCTCTTCATTAGGAAAACCGAATTAGAATGGAATGACTTTGAAGAAACCAGTCACAAGGGACTGATTCCAGAAGTTGGTATGCTCTGGTACGCTTTCTGGGGTGCTCTTTACTCTTCTCCCAGTCAGAAGTGAGGAACCATCACTGACAGCGCTGGAAGGCTGTTATCTCCTCCAGTTATGCACACACTGTTACTCAACAGTATTGCCCAGTTTATTGCAAACTGGGATACCCTTGGGTTAAATTTTATTTTAGCAGCAAACAAACGGTTTTATCAGTGGTGTAGATTGGTTTGTAGTCAGCATCTCTTAGCCTGTTGCAGCTCATGAAACTGTCTCCATGGTAACACCCTACTGCAATCTAGCAGGCCCTTCTACATGTGCTTTTCTCTCCATCAAATGCCACATACTTACGGTCAATATCACTGGTTTCCTGCTCACTCTGGTCCTTGTTCTTGTAGAAGGGAAATTTTCGGGAAAAGAGGTTCTTTTTACGCTTGTCATTGAATGACTGCTGAAGAAGAGAAGGAGGGGCAAAACAAAGGATGTCTAATGTCTGTGTGAACAAAGGCCCCGACCAGCAGCTTTGTGGAAGCTGACTCCAGTAACCACATTATGCAGTGCATATTTCAGTTTAACACCATCATCTTAGCTCATTAGCAGTCGAAATTGGGATTCATGGCTTTGCTCACACCCTCCATATTTCACATCCTTACTACTGAGACAGCTGGCTGGCTGGTTCATCCTATGTGGCCTGACCTGTATTTGACAAATTTAGGTTTCCTTGGAGTGTAAAAAGATGTGAAAATCTAGGCTGCTGTAAGAGAGCCAAACCATAATTAACTCCAAGTTAACTAAACCACTGATATTGTCCATCTATGGGGTTACTGTATTTAAAAAAAAACATGCTGAGGTTTTACACATGCTTTTGCAAACAGCTGACATCACAACAGCACACCAGACATATCTGCCAGTCTTACCTATTTGCAAAGGCAAAACTGTAAATACTTTGGTGACAACTGCTAGATAACATCATACAGCAAAGAAAAACTGGTATTGTACTGAATGTTCTTATAATTAAACTAAGAGTGAAAGAGGACAAAAGGAATAAGAAAAATATGTCTAAAATATCCATTTGTGTCAGTATTTGTTTAAGTCTTTCACAATTACAATTCACTGAAGTTCACTGAAAGAAATTACTTTGTTCTACATATGTCTGCAACCCAATATAAAGATTTTTTTCAAAAGATACAAATGAATTTGTTTGCAGTGGCAATTATTTTTTTCAAGGATGCATTTATAGCAAATTACCACATGAACAAACCCTGTATGGCCAGGGATCATGTTCAGCAGCTTTCAACATTAACTGCTTGTGTTGATAATTTCTGCTTCGCAGTCGCAACAAAAATGTCTCTAGAGTTACCTATGGAATTTGCCATGTTTTTGTCATTTGGTTTGCAGAGACTCTATTATGGGAAGGATGGCAAGAGTAAGAAAATGCCTAACTTGCCCCTGAGATCCTATGCTGCAGAGTGACTGTTTATTTCTAAGCAAGCAGAGCCTGTGTGCAGCAGGAAGCGCTAAAACTTCCTCAGAGCCATTTTTTTAAAGCTACTGAGGAAAGAACCCCAAAATATTTTCAATTCATACATTAAATATTCTATTATCAGATATTTCTAAAATTTGGAGCATGTTTCTTTCAAATAATTATCTGTCTTTAGCCAGCATGAGCTTGTCATCCTCTATTATACTCAATACAGTTATAAAAAGATATTATCATCTTTTCCACCAGTGTTAAGTACAGAATGAAATGTAGGAACAACTGGGGCTCAATAGGATGAAGTTTTTCTCCAACAGTGGGCCACCTTGTTTGGTTCAATTACAAAACTAGCATTTGGCCTTCCTAAAGAGAATGCCTGGAGTGCAACACACGAGCTGCATCCTGCTACCGTATTAAGAATCCTTCTGGCCATCTGTTTTAATACAGACTTGCTGGGCAATATTAGATACTGAAACCTCCAGTGATACTGTCATTACCATTGGTTGCTTCTTTAAAAAGAAAAACCCAACTTATAGTCACCAGGTACTAAAGAGCCACATGGTACCATGTTAGCACGATCAGTGACACTGTGCTCTGGAGATAGCAACACTGTGTTATTGGAAGGAACTCCAGAAAACCTTTAATGGGTTGGCATCTGTTTGACTAGAGCTATCACTCCACTGTAAGAACTGGTAAATTATCAACCTGGCATAGGGACAGAAGAACTGGTTTCAAGCCAATCATATGCTTGCAGGAACCACAGTTGGCATGGGCCAGGTTTTAGGTTATGGCCCTCCTGACCTTCTTTACCCGAAGTCAGTAAGTCATTGCAATTGATTTCTCATAACCAGAATGATTAATATAATATACAGAACAGGGCAGTTTAACTGAGATGCTGAGACCCTGCATTTTGTAGAATTAAAATAACTGGCTGATTTATTGTACTTTATAAAACATAATAGTTTTTTTCATTTAGTTTTGAAAATGTTTCATAACAATAATTATCTTAACTTGCTGTACAGTAAATCTTACTGAATATTAAATTTTACATACTGCATGTATAATGGTCAGAGTCAGTTCCATTGCCAAAACAAAGAGAAAGTAAAAGTAATATTATACTGATTTTGCATAAAAGATTAGCCAAAAGATTACTTTTAAAAGATACTATGATTATAAAAAGCTAGAGAGAATTGCTTATTAGTTGAAAATGCGTAGTAATTGTATTAAATTTTTCATAAGCCCACTGCAAATCATAAACAGGCATCATAAGCAAGAATATATTAAAACAGAAGCAGCACAGGGAATGAGATAAATGTTTGCATGAAACGATCAAACATGAAAAATGTAACTATTTCTGCTCCAGATTTTTTAGCTTTCCTTAAAATGAAAGGAACATGGATTTTAATGGTTGCTATCTCTAGGGTTATTCTTTAAGCTTTTAATACAGAAAATTTGAAGTTGGTATTCCAGCCTGCCCATGGAGTGTTATACAGACACAGGAAAGCACACAGTCCATGAGGACACATACAGTGCTTCCCTTGCTGGGAAAAACATCACCATGACAAATACAAGAAGAATACTTTAAGGAGAAACTGTCCAGTTAAGACATTTACAGCTGAAGCAAAAGATTGTGAACAGTGTAAGCGTGTTTGCAAAATGAGATGTTACTAAAGAAAAGAACTGCAGTTCTGTATCAATGGCAAGCGTAGGTGCTTTTCCACTCAGGATTCCATGCACATCTTTGGTGCTACATGAGTACACAGTGACTGTGTACTAACTCTGCTAATGCTACTTCAAACACACTGTTAATTTTGACAGTAAGTTAACTGTTTGCAGTTTATTGGTAGACAAACTACAAAACCATGCAATCATCCTTCAAATAACATACGAAGAATTACTTCATGAAATTAAAACAATCTGAAGTATTTAAGCCATTTTCTTCATGTGATTTCTAAAAACTGAACTCAAATGATAAAAACCATCAGGTTAAACATTACCATGTCAGTCAGTTGATAACATTTTATTCCAATGCCAACAAACAAATGTACCAAAACAGATTAAAACCTGCAAATAATCCAATGAATCCTCAAGGCAGTACTGTAACTGTTCATCAGAAAATCACTAGAGATACTGATTTCCTTTTAAACAAATACTTATTAAAACAACTATGATCATTAATAAACTAAAGTGGAACCTTTGCCATATAGCAGAGGGATGTACATATGGATTTGACAGTCTTGAAATTATGAAGTCCTACACCATCAGCATGTAGTACTGAAGCTTTAATACTTTACATATGTGATTTTTGAAGTCCTAAAAACATTATAACTGAAAAAAATTACTCAAAGGAATCTTTGGGATCTACAATAATGACTGATTACTGTTACAATATTAGTCCCATTAAAAAATGTTCACTGTTTAAGAAATAGCTTCTTCGAAGCTTAAACCATGTTTCAGATTTTAAAAAACAGCATTATATTATTGCTTTAGAAGGTTCTTACATCTAAAATGCATATTAAGTCTTAAAATTACTAGTTATGTATTATGGGATGAAATTGTAAGGTTGTGAAGCTGTTTCTCAAATTTCAAAGAGACCAAAGCATTGCAAAAAAGCCTCACCCTCAAAATAAAAAAATGCCTCCTTTACCATTAAGAAATTGCTATAATTTTGGCTACAAACACTCCTATTACTATCCTGCTTTCTCACCAGTCATTCCCATCATGTGTAGTGGGACAGGCATAGCATATCATGCAGTGAACTGCACCAAGGGATTGACTGAAATGAAAACCAGATTTTCATTTGGATTGGGTTGTTTTCCCATCTGCACTGGTTATTTTACATGATTTAAGTACAACCACATCAGTATTTGCATCAATAGAGTGTGGTGGCAAGGAAAACCAGCTGTGAGTAGGGGATTGATTCTGTTCAGCCATGGCACTGCCCTCGAGTTTTTGCTGGCCTACACCCTTGCACGAAATTCTTTAAATCTTCTGAATCTGTAATTATAACGAGTTACCTGATGCTGCCTGTGTACATTGTGAAATTTAATGATGTTATCACAGGAACCCCGTGGAGTTCTGGTTCCTTCCTTTCTGTATGAATTTAAGGAACGTAACACTACTTTTTCTGTAAGTTGGTAGTAAGCCTCTCCCCAAAAAAGAGGCCAGGAGCGCTATCCATACTGAAAGACTTATAAACAGCACTTGCAGAGCTGTTAGAAATGGCGTTACTCAATACTCAGTAACTACCATACCTTTTGCATTGTAGTATAAATGGTAATATGTATTTGTAAGCTAACTAACTCTTCAAACAACTCACAGTGTTATGGCAATGGTTTACTACCAAAGGTAGCTTTGGTGCTCAATTATTTATTTCTATTTGACAGAATTTCATCTTGTCACTAAAAATTGAAACTGAGTCTGCATAGATAAACCACTGAAAAATGTTACTATTCACAATGCCAGGTGTAATTAGTACTTCATTAACTCACCCCTTTATCTCCTCTTCCTTTGGAGTTGAATTTCACGGTCTTTAAACGGGCTCGTTCTTTTTTCTCAACTCTATCACAAAATCAAAGAGTTAAATCAGCAAAATTCCAGAACTTCCAACTACTACTTGTTACAATTTAAGCATGCAGGTGTACCTTTGATAGTATAGATCTTGTTGGTGATGACACCTCCACAAAAGTATTGGAAAAGTAGGGTATTATCTCCTCAAGAGATGAGCTCTGAGAGTATTCGAGTATTTTGTGATTATATGGGTTCAAGAAATCACATCCCTGTAAGTGAGCAGCTATCAAGATTCAGAGCACCTACTCTCTTATTTGGATCTCCAATATGCCAGCAAACACCTTGTCTCTGGTTTAACTCTGGCCACCAAAGAAAGACTTTGCAGTTTCACAAGTTTTGTGTAGAAAGAAATCACAGTAGCGTCCTGTTTCAAACAAAATTTATTGTGCACCTTCTCATACACAAATAGTCTAATGCTGTTAGGCCTACAATGTGCCTCCATTGAGAACAGAGACTTAGATCACCTTTATCAACTTCAGCATGCAACTTCTAAGGCTAAACATGATTCTAACAAGCTTCTCATGGAGTTAGTCAGAATCCCACTACAGATTATATATGTATTCATATATGTATTAATTGTATCAGATATTTAATAGCAGACACCTCAAAGTCAACAAAATGACATACCTGCGTTTGCTTGGGATAACTCCAATTTCATCACTTTCTCCATCTGGAGTTACCTGCCGTGCTTGCCACCATTCATCATCAGAAGCATTAATGACATGGAGAATATCACCAAATTTGAAGTTCAATCCTTGACTTGGAAGGCCGCTATCTTTAGTCTTGTCATAATCAAAGAGAGCTCTAAATTGAAAGAATAAAATGCATATAGAAAAAGCAATAAAAAAACCAGGGGAGTACAAATAGCACTAGATACAAAGCTGTTGATACTGTTCACAAACACCTTCATCACTCTGGGGCAGTTGCTTAAAACAAGAAGGCCGAATGCATTCTCCCTCTCGCATACATACATGCACACACTGACAACATACAGTGCAGTATTTGCACACATGGAAGTTTTATTGAACAAGAAACCAACTTTGAGAGCTCTAGCAGTTTGCACAAGGGCGACAGGAGAGGTCAAAACTTGGCACAGAGCACGTCAGCCTAAGGAACAAAAGGCAAGGATCTGAAGCATAAAGCACTGTTAGAAGTTCTGTAATGTTTGCTGGTTTATACCAAGTTATAAACTGGAATTATTTTATTAATTAAAAATTACCATCTTTAAAGTAAAAGTTGATATCCTGCTTACTGTGTGTCAGGAGAAAAAAAGCTCAGAAATGTGATTTGAACACAACTTTGCTACTGCAGTGCCCGAAGGCAAGAAACTTTATGTGCATTCTTTCAGAAAATACCCAGCCATTCAAGAGAATCTCATCCTTTTTTATAAGGTAAGCCTGTTTCCAACAATAGGTACTAGCAATTACCTGAGCACCAGCTGCGTGGCTACACAGTTTTATTAGCGTTCTCCTGCCAGCAAGGTTGGTCTGTGCAAGTCCACTATTATCCATACCCACATCTATGCCTGCTTTGTACGGATTCCTTTCCCTTTCTGATTTATGAAAGCACAATTGTCTGGAAAGGCACCATAGTGTGGAACTGATTGGGGTTAAAATTAAACTCTTTTCTCTGTGTTGGATCATTTTATATCCAGATTCATTCCCTGAGGGACTGAAGAGACATGCAGTACGTTTCTTCCAGCACTATCATGGGTTTAGTGAAGATGTGGAAATGAATGATGACAGGAGCCTCTGACCAAACTGTAAGAGATGCTCCTAAGGTTACGCCTTAGAAAGGACTTGTATTTTACCTTTGAGAAAGGTGTGTGATCTTCACCTATGGAAAGTAAGAAGTGTCTGTACAACAGAGGACAAAAAAATCATCAACCTTATTTTATCTGCAAGCTCATAAATCTGTCAGTGATGCGTTGTCTAAATGACACGCTGCCTTGATTTAGAGACCTGACAACAAATCCACCTCAACCTTTGGAAAGGAGCAACAACAGATTACAACTGGGTGATTTTAAATGGTGTCCTTTGTCTTGCCCAAATTCAATTAGTTCCTTCTTCCCAAACACTAACATAACGTACCTTTCCTGCTACATTTTTAATGTTCCAGAATGACTTTAAGTGCCTGCAAGTCCTAATTGGTTGTTCCAAAGTGTATTTTGGCTTTATGGATTTTTTACCCTTCTGAAGCACAGAATGTACTTTTTGTGGTTTGAACTGTATTTGCTCACAACCAAATGTCAAATTCCTTACAGGGAAAAAAATTCAACATTCTATCAAGATCAATTCATCTTTAGCATAAAGTCTACTGCAGAATCAGATTTGGTGAGACACCATGCCTCTTTGGGGCCATAAAAATTTCTTTTCAATGCATTTAGTTAAAATTTCCTAATGATTTCCAAACCATAAAGTTTCTTCCACTCGAAGGTGTAGCTATTATTTGCTCTAGTCAGAGCTGGAGTCAGCACCGCGGTTTGAAATTGGAATGCATCATGCTGGTCAGAAAAATGCACAGAGGTACAAGTCATTTTCAGTTGTGAATTTTACACAAATTGTAGAGACTGACGTTTGGCAAATAATTTCTGCAATTGTGGTTGAATGCCTATAAGCATTTGACTGTTGGGTTTGCCATTCAATTCAGCATTACATTATATAACTGGCATCCTTTAAGGCATATCCAAAACCAAATATTACAGAAAAAAAAATGACCTTCAGTTACTAAAATTGCCCTTGGACTGGTATAATTAAAAGTACAGAATGATCATACCAGAGTGACTTATGAGACATAACCCTGGTAACTAACATGTTCTGTCAGTATCTAGGAATATGTGCAAAGATCCATAAAACTAACTTCAATTAGGTCAAAATTACATCAGAAACCAGACAGAACAGATGTGAACCCATCCTGTGCATACCATGTTGCCTACCAGTCTTTGGCATCTCTTGGTGTGATGACAAGAGTAGATCTCCAAAGCCCTAGAAGCACCCTCTGAGAAGAGAGGTGGGTGGAAGCTACTTTCCTGAGGAATTTTTGCATTTTAGATTTTTGTTCTGACTTACAGCTAAGCTATTTCCAAGAAAGGTTTTTTGAGACTCAGTAAAAGGAATCATCAGTCTCCACAAGGCTTGTGCCAACGACCTGGAGAAGGCTGCATTTTGGGCAGCAGTTGGCAAAGGCAAAAGTTCAATCATTTACCGCTAACAACTTCCATCAGTGTAATAAAAGCTACAGAAACACAAAATGCTTGTCAGTGGCTTAAAATACCAATGTGTGAACATGAGCATAAGCGGTTTAGAACCTAATCAGGCTATAGCTAACCAAGCAAAATAAAAGCATTTAGAATTGTTTAGGCTTAGTTATATGATGAGGGCTAAAGCGATAAATCATGGGATTATGGAAAGGAAGATCTCACCACAATATCTATATGCACACCTACCTGTGGAAGTTCTTAAGACATGGATAACCAATAAGCAGTTATCCTCAGCATTTAAGGCATTTATCCTTAGATATTTAAATTTTGACCCCCAAAAAATATATAAGGCAGACAAAACCAAAAAAAAATTAACAAGACCAGCTCTGAAAGCTAGAATCCAGATAAAGCCACTAAAATAGTAGGTCAAAACACAAGGGCTATATACTACAGTCAATATTAACAGAAGCCCTGTACAAGTAATTTGCCACACTTATTTCAAAGTCTTTAGAGAGAGGTTACAAAAGACAAACTTTTCTGATCATAGATGCAGTTACTCAGGTAATAGATACAGCGCCATGAACAAAACAGCATCTGCCTCAAATGCCAAGAGTCAGTAACGCCTGAGCCTCACAGTTTAGCAGGTAAGCCAGTGAGGTCCTACGGTATTTTAAATTAAGGTGCTTTAACCAAAGCACCAGGACCACTGACATGGTCTACTGAAGTGTTCAGACCCCTGCCAAGAGGCTACTGCAGGCCTTCCTTCAACCCCAAGATGAACTCATTTAGGGAGCTCAAAAATCAATTTATGTAAAAAAATGCAACCTTTTCACTCACATTCCTTACTTGAAACATTTTGCTCTACCAGGATATGATAAATGAGGTAGGAGTTGCTTGGTGCATTAATGAGCTGCACCTTGCCAGAGTTTCCCAGTAAAACCACTTTTTTTCTTAGGTGCTTCATGCACTTTTATATTTCCACTCCTTCATATTTAACGAAGAATATGCAGATCATTTACTTTGATGCATTTGCTCTCTTGGTTACCATGGAAAACATTCTCTAACAAAACACTACTGGATACAGAAATAAGATTTCATAACGCAAGCTGAGAATATAGGTAAAGTAAATTGAAGGAAAGATGATGGAAATCTGTCAAAGCTTAAGTAAAGGGAGATTATATGTTTGAACTCAAGAACAATGAAGAAATGTGAAGACTACTGCCACAATACCCACAATCTAAATTAAGTCAAGACTTCACATACACTGACTTAAAGAATAAATATATATATTTGCTGATTATGATGTCTGAGAGGCAGGACAGAAAGCAAGTAATAGCACCACTCTTTCAACTCCATACAAGGTTCTCAGGGCTACTGCATCTTTTTCAGCTGTATTACATTAATCAATCCAAATTAAGCTTTATTTTTACTACTTTTTGCATATACATATCGATTTGTTAAGTTCATTAATTGTATAAAAATGCAAACACAGAAATCCTAAGTGTACAGAAATGCAGAAAACCACACTTGCAATACCATGGAAGATGATTACCTGACATATAGGGATCTCTTCTGGCTGGTTCGCAAAGATCCTGATCCTGAACTAATGCTACTGTTCATCATCTGTTCCCGCAAATCATGTATTTTAGCTTCAAAACGACTGTATTCTGTAAGAAAGGGACAGCAATTAAAGTCCTCTGAACTTCAGCAATTAAATTGCTTACAAGAATGCTGAAAATCTCAGAGAAAATATATTTGTTACAGCTTTTATAATACAAGAAAAACCCAACATTTTAATTAAGCACCACGTTTTGTAAACACAGGCTAAGCCAAGTTTAATCTTTATCAATATTAACTGAAATAATATTTGTAATAACTGTGATTAAGCAAAGCAAATAAACAAAAGCAAATATCCATTACACTTTAAAATGTCATTGTTTTAATCTATAGCTCACTGCAACTGTTTTTTCCTTAATTAAAACAAGTCTTTCTACTAACAACTACAATTTTACTAGTAATAAAAAGACTGATAGAGATAAGATTCAACCATGTCAAAAAGAAAACTTCAAAACATACATCTGAAACACGTTTCTAAGAAGAATGATATATTTTAAATCAGGAATGAAAACTGTCTCAAAAACTACTTAGCAGATATTTTAACGTTACTGGATCGATTTAGATAAAGAATTTAGCACTAGAAAGTGGGAAATATGCAAAACATTTTCTGAATAAGACGATGTTCCCAAGTAAGCTCAGCATAGGAAAAAAGAAGTCCAAAATTTTGGCATGAATCTCGATCCACTTGTAAATGGTATTCATTAGAGATTCAAACTCCCCCTATAGAATTATGTGCAATGCTAATCCTGGAAAAACGGATTGTGTCCTTAAGCAGCACTGTGTACTAAGAAAACTAAGCTAAATGCATTTGATTTTAGCTACAAAGGCAGGCAGTGAAATAGTAATAGCTTCTTCAGAACAAGCATTTCCTGAAGCAAGGTACTTACATGCTGTCAGCATAAAATACGAACTCAAAACAAGTTTTTCCTTCAGTTGAAGGACTTCAGTTCGACTTCAGGATCAACAGATCCACTCGGAAAACCTTGCTAGTTAAAGAAACCGTTCTGCAGCCACCACCTTCTCCAGGAGACCACGTGATGCCAGATTAGAACAAGTCAACACTGGGATAGCCAGGGTGTGTGCAGTGAGCAGCTGCTGAACTGGGTAATGTGGTGCTCTCCCTGGCTGCACCCTGACCCCCTGCGGGCACCACATTTACTCAGGAAACATAAGATTGATAACAAGGGCTCTAAAATGCAAAAATCTTCAGGAAATCTCTAAACTAAGGTTCCTTCAGCAGTCATCTAAATACCATGAACAATTTAGCATACCACATTCTGCAGCACTTTTGCCCCACACACAAGGCTTACAGACTAACCGAAGGAGCAAAAAATAATTATTAAGTTAGAGATGAATATTCTGTAAACCAATTTGTTGTTTATCACTTCATTCGTAACACTCCAGTAATAGCAACTATGTTTAACCCTACCCAGATTATGAAAATATAAACAGTCTCTTAAATAATCATGACTCTTGTCTTAAAACCAAAAGTTAGTGGTTAAGAAAACATCTTAATTTTTAAAACATCATCAAGTACCTTTTTACAACTACAGTGCAGGCTGAATAATTTACCAGCACTAAATCAGACTAATGAGGTTATTTTACAAGAAAAACAAAACCCCCATTTCCACTACAACCAGTGCTATAAACTAATAGCAAAAGAATTTTAGACATCAGGCAACCAACCTAAGAGGATCGAGAGGAAACAACGTTTTTTGGAAAGTAATATCCCTCAGGAGGAAGGCCCAGATGCAGAGAGAATAAGTCCACTCCTGCTGTGCTACTGCTGCACTGCATGGCCTTCGGTAAGTCACCTCAATTCATTCATTTATACCTCAGAAGTAAGATCTTTTAAGCCTCTCACCAGTTTCTTGGGCATTTCACAAAATTAAGGCTCTAAACTTCAAACATACAAGAATGATAGCTGAGATTTCTGACATAACAGATCTTGGTGTACCCTGTGTGAAAGCAAAGCAAGCATGGAAAAGACCAGATAACCCATCCCTTTTCCTGCGCTAAAGCCTGGTCTGTACACAAAGTATCTGTGGGGCTCTGCAGTAGTTGATGAAAAAGTCTACAAATATCTGTTAAGAAAGTATCATGTGTCATCTGGTGGAAGAATCAAACTATGTGGCATGGAGGGGAAGCTCTTCCTTACTATCACTTCACTCTACCCTTCATTTCCATCTTCAGGTTGCTGGTCTTGAAGTTTTCTGATGAGAAAAATTACATTACTCCAGAACTGTTGGAAAGCAAGTGAAGAGTAAGTGACAGGGACATCTGTAGGAGTAAGAAGGAGAATAATTTCTACATAGAGGCTCCTGCCATACCAATATAAAGCAAAAAAAGGAAACTAATGGGCTGGGACTGAGAAAGCTCTGTTCAAAAATAAGGTGTCATATTTAGGAAAAGCTTAAACACTCTGTGCAGATGGAATCTGATGAGTTCCTCTGATGTGGAGCAAGCTAAAAGATTGAGTTATATTCCTCTTGCAGAAGGTTTTGTAAAGAACAGGATGGATAGAAATAGCAAAATTATTGATTTGGAGCTGAAAAGTAGACAGGATCTTGTTCTTTTAAATAAGAAATCAGGTACACTAGAACTGAAACTGAATCTGGAGATAGAAAATAACACAACAGGAGGACTCCTGATAGCATCAGTAAAGCAGTATAAATTTGGTGCCCCAAGGATCAACACCCATCCCCCTCTGGACTGATGAGGCTTGATTCAACTTTTGTCATTATACAGCGAAGTGTGAACTCTGCTGATCTGCCTAGGAGTGGTTACTTTTCTATCTCTACGATTCAGAAAAGTTGGATATCAACTGTCCTTAGCTCCTTCAATCTCTTACTAAACTGAAGAATGCTGATGCCATCTGGTAGTTTATGAAACGTAGAAAAGTAGTTGCAGGACAACAGTCAGAAGACTGTCCATTCCTCCCTTCAGCTTATGAGCTCTACAAAAGGTGAGCATCAAAAGCCAACAGCTGTTACCAAGACTAGAGACTCGTATCCAAGATGTAGATCAAATCTGGTCCATACAAAACGCAGTTTTATTTGATTAGAGAGGAAGCACCAAAAAGTTACCTACACACCTCTGGTTTTAATCAATCACTGCAGTAATACTTCAGTACATATTGAAAGAAGGGGGGGGGGGGAGGGGGAAAGAGGGAAAAAAAGGAATGGCAGCAAACTTCCCAGAGGAAGTGGTCACAGCACTGAGCTTGACCAAGTTCAAGAAGCATCTGGACAATGCACTCAAGTCCCATGCTCTGACTTGGCTGGCCCTGTGTGGAGCCAGGAGTTGGACTTGATGATCCTTGTGTCCCTTCCAACTCAGGATATTCCATGATTCTCTAAAACAACTTACAGAGAAATAGCATCACATTTACACTGACGAAAGACTTCCCGACCAGACATACATGAGTTTGTAAGAAACCCCTTTGCTAAAATAACACAAAAGCAGAAGCACTGAGAAGCAAGTCCTTCGGGAGGAGAGCTCAGCAAGCACAGCGATGTCCTTCCCTTCAAGCACCTTCTCATCCTCCAGTTTTTTCCACATATACAGAATTTCATTGTATATTTAAATGACCTTTTCCAATTCAGTTTATCATCACTAAATTCTCCCAAATGCTAAAGAAGTGTTTTCTTCACAATTCCAGCTTTTTTTTACAGGGGACTAATGCATAATATTATGTATAGAGTGCATGACAAAAACAATCTTGCTTTTCCCCATGGTTCACAGTGAACAGCACTTCCACATGGCTAAGTGTGACAGAGGATGCAATGCAAAAGTTTAAAGAACTTTAATTCTGCCACTTCAACATTCCAGAGATTTGGATCTGTAACAAGCACAGTGACCAAGATGAAAAGGACACTTTGCTTTCTTGGGTGAGAAGAATTAAGAACTTGGCTGAGAAGGAATATGATTGATCTCTGGACAAATGTGATCAGGGCAAGCAAACAGAAAGGACATAAGCTATTTAAATGAAAAGGCAAAACTGACTTTAACCCAAATGGAGCAGGCTGGTCATAGAACTGTACCCACAAGCATGCCTCCAATTCCTACAGCCATCAAAATAGTAAAATACTACTTCAGAAGCTCAGTAAGAACTATGGTAACAGAAGAACAGCCTCTCCCTCTGCCACCTGCCCTCCATCCCCATGAAACTGAAAACCAAAACCAAACCACACAACCCAAAACCTCCATCTTTTCAGGTAGGAATTTGACCAGGATCTGAAAACTGATGTATATGCAACAGCAGCGAATGGGACTTAGCTCAGGATCTCCTCTCATGTTCTGAATTTCAGGAAAGCTGCTGATGCTATGCATCAAATTAAGGGTAACAGGCAGCAAGATTAACATGAAATGCAGTCAAATGAGAACATATGAATAATGGTATCTTTTCTAGGATAGAATTTTCTTAAAGTTTCCAGTAAGTTTAGAGTCGAAGGGACTAGTACCTTGCATAACACAGAGCTTGACAAAGTGAAGCATCTGCTGCTGCAGTTCATGGCATTTATCCAACAGTGCCCCACTGCCACCAAAGGAAAAAAAAAAAACCCAAAGCCTACTCTGGGTTACACATAATCAGTTGTTAAGAACATTGGATGGATACATCTGGGCTCAAGTTTAAACTTCAAAATTATACTGGATAAGCAGATGGTGTAAAACTAGAATAAATCTGCTCTATTTTGTATCTGCATGGATTGTACAGTAATGAAGAGAAAGGGGGGGGGGCTGAACAGGGGAGGAAAGATGGGAAATACTGAACAATTCCTCTGCTCCTGAGTTCCTAAACTGCTTTTATCTAGAAAAATTTACAGCTTTCAATGTAAATCTTTGTTTTAACAGAAATCAGTACAGTGATAAACACAGATACATCTTGAGAAATCCATAGGGGCAGGGGAAGAGAAAAAATGCCATAATGAAAATTACATTGGCCTGGAACACACATTCTAACGAAAGAACAGGAGACTATGACAAGGGATAGAAAATTCAGAAAACTGCACAGAAGGCAAAGCAACTCATGGAAGTACGGGTGTGTGCACAGGGAACAGATGGCAGCACAGCACTGAGAAGCAGAGATTCTTGCATATATTGAACCCACGAAGAGCTGACAAAGTTCAGTCTAGTTAAAAAAAAGTATACCCCTTTCTTCCCTCTTCCCGTGTGTCTGTGGAAAGCCCTCCTTAGAAGAAGGACCCATTGGATCTGTCAAAAGTGGACTCTCACACCGACAATCTTATAAAACTACTGATTTGTGTTCTTTTCCCCGCTCTCAGGATGCTCAATTTTCCTTCTTATGGGGCCTCCAAACAACCTGAGAAACGGAGCCTGGTACTAAGTTTGGATGGCCACTATCACACTGATCTTGTACTGAACATCCATTCATTTTCAGTTTTAAGTCTGAGAGGCAGGACTGCCACAGCTGAACTTGCACTCATGAGTTCTGGGCAGGTACTACTACCACCATCCCTTGGTTATCCATACTGGTAGTTGATAAATGCACAGGTACCACTTATGTTACAGGCTGTAGTATAAACTTTAGTTGGCAGAGGAGGCTGTGGAGTACAGAGCATGGTTACTTCAACTGCTCAAAAGCACTAGCAAAGAGGGTACCTATTAAAGTGTACAGACCACAACAAAAACATCATAAATAATTTTTGAGGAGATATTACGTCGCTTCAGTGCTTCTTGTTTTACCTTAACATGACCTGAGAGAGACCACAATGCATTTCACATGCTATCGGTGGCTTTCATGCACTCCAGTGTGTAATGAGCTTTTGCCTCATTAATCACTTGAAAGACTAGGCCACGGAATTTCAAAACAGATTAGAAAAATTGCTTTTGTGTTCAGCTAAGAACATGTCCTGCAGAGCCTGCACAGCTCTGAAAGAGACTGGGCCCAGGCACTGCCAAACTCATTTCGCCAGAGATGTTGATGAAGGTTTCCCGTGCATTCCCAGCTTGTAAAAGGCTGAACTGTTCTTAAAGAGGAAAACAATTTTATTTATTATATTAAAGAGCAGGAGTGAGGTTTTAAAGGATTAAAGCATCTGTAAGCTGCCTTATGCCATCTATCAGGACTATATATAGCAGAACCCTTCTTCTAATCTTAATAGTCCCGATTTTAAAGATACTTAATTGACTAATCTGGATTACTTGCAAATGAGTAGCTCCAGGTATAAAACAAGCAGCAAGAGAAGTTTAGAAGGCTAGAGACTACATATCCCAAAACAGGATACACTTTTTAAAGTTGTTTTTTCAGAAGACTTTTTCATTTTATGAAATTGGGATGTACTGATTTTTTAAAACTGTCTTTGGTTTGGTTAAGACAATCCCGGTTCTCAGCCAGAAAGCAAGAGAAGCTCTTTCTCTTGATACAAAACAAATAGTGAAAACCAACTGTTGCAAAATCATTATTGGCTTTCTGCTGCCCCAATCAGACTTCTACAAACACAAGTTTTACCGTATATTTCAAGCCAAATGCTCAGAAAATAACCTTAGGTTATAGACATGAAAGCAGTACCATTTCACAGAGCTTAGTTATTCTGTTTTAAATTCCACTAGAAAACAGTTCATCAGTGATGTGTCACAAACAGAAAAACTGGCCAAATTCTGGCCATTGAAAGGCAAGCTCTAACAAAGGTGCTTTTTTTCTCCTCCCCCCCCCCCTTTCACTCATTTGTTTTAAAGAGAAGAGAGAATGAAAAATACAAAGGATCTTGTTTTCAGTAGATGAATACATTCCTTTAAAACAAAAAAATCACCTGTGAAAATTCACCTAAAAACCTGTCTAACAAAGTATGAGGTGTTTTTATTGAATTATATAAATATTTAATACACTTTGCAACGGAGTATCACTTGCTTCCTTCAATAAAGCTGAAAGAGAAACGTGATAACTATGTATATGAACAATCTAAATTCAGAAACAGAAGTTTCAAAAAAAGACCTTAAAACCTTCTCTTGAGGCTTTGGCTCCACTTCTAATCTTACACCGATCCACCCAATCACCCAAGAACAAGGAGCTGCTCTGATCATTTAAACATCTTACTCCTCTTCCAGAAAACAAGTTCATACAGGGATGGACTAGATCAGCTGGATAACAGAGAAGACCAATGTAGATTCTAAATTCTAAATAACGGGCAGCTGATAACTCACATAGGAAAAAAGACTGCTGCGCTAGTTAATAATATTTTTGGGGGTATCAGGTGGATCCTTGAGGGAAAAAATGTTTAATCAACAAAATTACTTTCCATCCAATTTCAACCTAATATATTTTTGTGTTTTCCATCTATTCATTTGGCTACTTGTCTTATTTTTTAATACTTACGTGTACTCAAGCTACAATACAGTTATGGCACCTCGTACCTTTCCAGGGCAAAATTTCACCTTCAGAAATTCTGCGTTTTGAGGTAACATTATGTCATCCTCAATGCAGATAAGAATGTTTCAGATGACCTTTTAATTTGAACAGATACAACGTCAATGTGAAATGAGGGGGGAGTCCTCCAATGGCTTTCCACCTCTGGACAGTCCTATACTTCCCCCTTGCTGCTCCTCTCCTCACTACATTCCCTTCAAGCACCAAGACACTCATGCTCCTGTATCTCTGTTATGTAGCAGAGATATAATTCTGACCAACTGTGAATCCCCACTCCCCAGAGATAACACATCTCTCTCTTGCTATTCCATGGAAGAAGTGGAAGTTCCTTGCCACTCTCCATCTGTTGAAAACCTAAGGAAAGGGGATGGCAGTATGGCAGCGAGGTGTCTCTGCAGAATCAGGGAGCAACAGGAAAATTGAATGCCTCAGAAACCTCTACAAATGAAAAAGACACATCAAAATGCTTTTGTGTACTGGAGAAACATCTCTTTCTTTGACCCTGCTGCAGGTCATGGTACTTCATTTCCAGTGGAATTCACAGTAAAGCAAATCAATGTCTCAAAAACTTGTGATACAAAAAGGCTTCTAAACAAGGAGGAAAACACAAATGACACCCTGACTTCTCCACCACACTTCTACAGGGTAATTCCCCTTTCCCAAACTTGTGCTCTCCTCCTACAGACCTCTCCTCCGCAGCATCCAGGTCCAGCAGGTCAGAGCCCAGTGAACTTTTCAACTAGGGAGATCTGTACACACACATCTGTGTACATATCACTGAAGAATGCAGAAATAGAAACCAACAGGTGACTCAGCAAACTACAACTTCAGCTCCTAGATAAGCTGCAAGACAAAAGCATGGAATCTACAAGAAAAATGCAGAAGCCAACTGACTACAATTGTGGTAGTACAGGAGTGGTGCCTAATGTGCAAGTCACTTTTGCTGAGAGAATACCTTCACAGTCCCTATTTGGCTTTTCACTGTCCCAAAGAGTGCTGCCAAGTTGCTGAAATCTGATTCAGTATAGCAGGAAAATCTTGTCAGGCATCCCTCAAATTTATTGAGCATTACTGGAAACTAAACCAATGCCCAGAAGGATATTTTTAGGAATGAGATTGCATCTGTTTTCATCCGATTTTATAACCAAGGAACATTTTTGAGATTTAAGGGAAAGTGTCAGCAGTGTTGTAATTTGAGCCTGGATACAGGAAAAGCAGCATCATTCAGCCATATTAGCCTCCCCCAAAAGTCCAGTAACTATTGCCTGATAAACCGTGCTGTCTAATTGGATTTGAAGTTTCAGACACAGAAAACTCAACCCTTTCATTATGGAGGTTTTTCCAAAGACTAATTTTTCTTTCTACAGCCTACTGAGGCTTTTCTGTTTGAAAGAATCTTCTTTTCCCAGAAATCTGAGGAGAAAGACAAATGGGGAACTTCTAATAGAATACAGTAGGATGTAAAAAACATAAATTAGCATTCCCCATCACACCTATGAACATACAAACTGTCATATACAATTACAGGGAGTGAAGTGAGTTGGTCCCTAGTGTCTTCCAAATGCTCCTATCATATTGAATCTACTTACCCAGTCATAATGAGCCCTGATGGCTGTCTAGAATCTCCTTGATCTGTCCTAGCTGTCAGCATCTTTTACAAAATCCTGCTGGATTTATAAATATTATATATGTGCAATACAAGCAGTTATAACTGATGTTCCTCATCTCTACAAAAAGATCTGAGAAACATCGATGATGAACAATATTTTTTATGAACTAAATTTATAATTTGTTAACTTTTTTGGAATGGCATAAACAAAAACTAGAGTTAATTATATATACATATATAAAATTTTCCAACTTAAGTGAATCAAGGTGAAAAGACGACCATCTGCAGGTATAATTTAGGAAATGTGAAGATGATCAAAGAACATACTCACATGGGTGATGTTTTCTATTTAGAAAGTCAAATCTCAGACAGACTGCTTTCCCACAATAACCAAACAAACAGTAATCTCTGAGGAAACGTTCTCTTTACTGATCTCTAAGATATGAACGGTGAGTATCTGATCCAACTTACCTTCCACACCAGACCTGAAAGAAGCTATCAGCTGTAGTTCCAGTCAACCTCTTTTTATGAGGAGTAAGAAAAAGACAAGCACAAATGTCCAGGTCAGACATTAGTAACTGGAGGTATCTGAGGTAGGTTGACCATGACTTGGTTCATACTTTGCTTACAATCTCTATGTCCTAGTGACAGTGCTCCTTCATGGCATACTTCAGAACAGTACAGTAAGCCCTAACATGCTTCCAACGTGTTTGCTCCAAATGGAGATTTTAAGCACTATTTCAGAAAGTAAGGTGGTTGTGCAGGCCAAGTATCTTAAAAAGAACAAAATCCTTTTTTGAATAAAGTGTCAGATATGTGCCCATAATGAGGATAATTCAAGTAACATCTCCCACATGCGTTCTCTCAAATGGGCCCTGTAACTCTTTGAGAACTACACTCTCAATACAACCCAGCTGCATGCAGTCTCATTCCCAATGCTTCCACAGTCATGAAGTAATGAGTACAGCTCTAGGTTTGAAGTCTACAAGTGACAGTTGTTGAGAAATTTGTAAGAGGCAGCAGCATATGTTGCTCTGGGCAAATCTCTGGGCAGTGACTCAAAATCCTATCCATCAGTCAGGCACCTCCATACATGTTTCAAGAAAATCAGTTATCTACTTGAACAAGTGGTAGAGAAGAAAGGCGTTACTTCCAACGCAGAAAGAGCAGGAACCATCCAAACTGCTCAGTTCTCTTATTTTAAAAGGAAAAGAGAGCTCTGACTTGCAAAGTATGAGGCAATTCTTTCCTTTTTAGAGCCTGAATCCCAGAAGGAGAAGACTGAAAAGCTGCTGCTTCTGCATGAAGTCTGGATACATTTTTTGACACCACCCAACACTTGTGTCCTGGGATATATTCTCCCAGAGAAACATTTGTTCTGCTACTAGGAGCCACATCTCAACATATCTTCCTGTCAGAAGAAACAGTGACCAAAACCACCTGTTTGAACAAAAAAGTGGCTGGATACTAAAAAGGACAACTCACAATCAAATAAATGTTGTATTTCTTACTAAGGTGAGAGATCTTGATGCAAGGAGCAAGGTGATCCATCTATTACAGCACTGAACTAGCACTGCTTAGCTACGCAGCTAAGCTTTTTCTAAAAGAAAGCCTCAGATTGAACACTCCTAAAAAATGAATCTTGGAACACAGCAATCTACAGATTCAACATGTGAACAGGATGCACAGCCTCTCAAGACAAAACAGGCATTGACAACATGTGCAGGCTGCAGGGATTTGGCCATGAACTAGACACAAACAAATCCTTTAGCTTTATTACTATTAGAGTTCCTGGGTCAGTGGAGATACATGAGGTTGATGCAGGTGGAGGGGAATATAGAATCATAGAATGGTTTTGGTTGGAAAAGACCTTCAAGATCATTGAGTCCAACCATATCTCCAGCCCTACTAGGTCCAACACTAGACCATGTCACCAAGTACATCATCTACTCTTCTTACAAGTACCTCCACTGAAGGTGACTCAACCACCTCCCAAGGCAGCCTGTTCCAATATCTAACAACCCTGTCAGTAAAGAAATCTTTCCTAATATCCAACCTAAAATTCCCCTGACACTATTTCAGACCATTTCACATTCTGTCACTCAAGGTAAGCATGTCATTCTAGACCACTGGATTTTTAAAGTCTTAAATAGACTCAAATGTGCTGTAGAAATACAAGAGGACAAATAGGTGTATTGTGATGAGGCGGAATTATTTGGGTTCTGCAGAACACCCAAGGATGGTTTATAAGCATCAGCTGCACTCTCATCTGCACCTGAAGAAACTGCTGGATAAACAGAAATACCAGCTCAGTATAAAACAGAATCAAAACGTGATGGCACACTTAGGTCATCTGAATCAACACAAGAGAGAAGGAATTAGTCATTTATTCTTCCACCACTAAGGAAAATAAAACCACCATATTAAAGGGTGACAACAACTGTGAAATGCATAAGCAACGTGGTGTTTCTACCAAGTTCTGAATGTGTAAGGCACCTCTTACCTTCTGGACGGTACTGAGCTACGATAGTTACTGCTTGGCCTGCATTCTTCAGAGCAGCTGCTGCCTGTTCATGGGTTGCTGCTTTTAGATCTACCCCATTTACCTACAAGAAATACAAAAAAAGCTCTTGATCATCACAGAGCAGTTCCTGTACCGTGTGAGATGTCCCTGAGTCCAACATTACAAACTAATACAAAGATCCTTACTGGAACCTGAAGTCAATAAATCCTCTCTTACATACACCCCCCTGTTACAAAATACTGTAATCATTGTAATTTATCACTTAATGAGTTTGTATTCACTGGGTCCCATTTTCACTTGTTTCAGACCTTTTTCATTCTTTTTAAGGAGACACAGAGTACCTTATTTCCTGCAATGGTTCACCTCACCTTTCCACACCAGGGCTTCAGGGACCTCCTTAGCCAAAGCTTGCCTGCACACCATTATCTTTAGAGCCCAGTGCCAGACCACACTCTCCATGACACTGCCTAGCCTGGTTTTATGTGCAGAATTAACATATTGTCAGGAAAACATGGAAGCAGAGAAGTGCTTGACATTTTAAACCAAAAGTATTTTCCATAGTTCAAACTAAAATATGGGTGCATTTAAATTAGCATTTTAATAACACCAGAGCCAAAATTACTTTTTTCCTCTTAAATGACTATCAAATTACTATGTAATTGTCCCAAGAAAAAATCCTCAATAAATGAAGTCATTTCACAAACACACAGAAAATCTTTCTGACCTTCAGTACTACTATAAAATGCCTTCAGACAGGTATGAGATGAATCTGTTTAAGACTAATGGGAAGTTTAGTAGTTACTCCAGGAAATAAAGCAGCCACTACTTTCAGACACTACTGCCAAGTGCCTCCATCCCATTAGAAGGGTTATTTCTGAAGACTGCATCCTTTCATAGACACACATACCTCATACCTCTCAGCTGCCAGACTAAGATATGTTAATATCTCACTGAAAAAAATACCTCTGAGACTCTGAGAAAAGATATTTTAATCAGGTTACAGGTAGACTGAAGTTCTGGAAGATACTTCAGAAGTATATTGGAATCTGTTCCACTAACTCAAATTTTTACTCAGTTAATGACATTCTTTGCCTATAAATCATATTAAGTGGCATTAATATCCAGGAAGGGAAAATCATTTGTTGTTATTTAAATAAAAGAAGCAAGGACTCCTACAGAAATTATACGGTCTCCTTTCCGAAGCTCTCCACTCAGGTCAGCTGGCCCTCCTGCAAGTATGAAAGAGATGAAAATTCCTTCTCCATCTTCTCCTCCAACAATGTTAAAACCAAGACCTGTTGATCCTCGATGCAGTACAACCTTTCTAGGCTCCCTGGAAGAAAGAAATATGAAATCTTGGTCACATGTCCCTTCTCTGAACCCTCTCCAACAGTTCCACATCTTTCTTGCATTGGGAGCCCCAGATCTGGACACAGGACTCCAGATGGGGCCTCACGAGGGCAGAGTAGAGGGACAACCACCTCCCTGTCCCTGTTGGCCACCCCTCTTCTGACTGAAATGTAAAGAACAAATTGTAATAGAAAAACCAATAGTGGAAAAAAAAAGTATGTTCTTACTGCTTCAATTTTAGCTGGTCAAGCAACAAATGTAGCAAAACACAATTTAAAAAGTAAGCATGCATAAGCTCTTAAAAAAATGTAAAAATCAGGATTTATGGTAGTCTCAAATACATCTGGAATTTATTTACAGCAACTTCAATTGAAACAGTTAAACCTAAACCAAATTGCTGCATCCTTTTTAGAGCATTTTCTCCCAGCTTGAAAGAGAAGAGAAAATACTGATCATGTGAAGGTAAGACCAGTCAATTTCTAAGGCAGAACACTCCTTCCAAAAATCTACTAATCTGCCACAAGGAAAGCATACGTTATTTCAGAAACAGACATTTCTTATAAAGCAGAACAACTGTGCACTGCATTTGAAAAATCACTAGAGAGCACTAAAGAACAATTAATGGACGTTTTGAAGTATTTGGAGACAATTATTCATTTATAGGACAAAGTAAGATGCTGCATTTTTCCAAAACAAGAAACATCTAGTCCAATGATTTAAAATCACTTAATTTCACCCCCCATCAACTATCATATTCATCCTTTCAGAGTATCACCACTGCATAGAAATAAATGATACTGAAAACCTATGCACATTGCTGTCGCTCACACTAACACATTAAGAAAATTGCTGCACTCAGAACATAAATACACAATAGCTTTTAAAATATTACCCATCTTTCTAAACCTCTTTTGGGGATGGAAAATGGGAAGGTAATTTAAAGAAAATCACCTAAAGCCTTTTCTGAATAGCTCTTGCGTTTCAGAAGAAAATCAAAATCCTCCCTTTATAGTAATTTTAAAGGAAAGCTATAAAATTAAGTTCAGCAATGTCATCTGCAGGACAGAATCACTTTGGCTTCTATGCCCACTCTAACTCTGAAGACATATCTGAGGCTCTCCGACTTTCCAGTATGGTAAAATAAACCCTCCAACTCATTATACCACTTCTGTTTCAATCCTGGGTGGACCCTGCCTCAAACACAGAGTGGTATTACCCATATTGGATGATGCTCGGACACAGAATTCAGCAACAACGTGCTGAAAAGGCAGGATGACATCCCTGTACTTGCAGGACAGAAGGGCAACAAAATGACCAGAGCCTCCCTTTATCAGCGGTGACGAACAAAAGATTAATACAATCTACTGAATCAGTGAAGGAATGAATTGTCTGTTAATGAGAAAGGATTAAGAGCTCTCTAGCCCTTCTGGATTTACTAATCCATCAAAACCAACCCTTGTTTGAAAAAAAATGAAAAAAGATTGCTGGGTTTAAAATAAGAAATAATCTTTAGTCTCCTCATACTGCCATCCTAAAATGCTCCATCAACTCTTGGAACACTTTGGCAGGGCACTCTGATTTTAATACTACTCCTGGACTGGTAAATCACATGCCTATGTATATATAAATATGTGTATGTATATATGTACAAAAATACAGTTTTCTCAAACCAATGTTTGCAAGCGCTAAGAAACTAAAGATTTGCTTTTATGTCTTGAAATAAATATGGCAATCACTAGTACTTTACCCACAAACACATCATAAGGGTTTCCTTGCTTAAGTAATTTGCCATGTAGCTTTAGTTATTCATTACCTGGTAATCTCATCATCTCCAAGCATTCCCTTGGGCACTGGTGAGTATCGGCCTGGTGATGCTGGAGGCAGGGACTGTCCCAGGTAGGCAGATTGGGTGATATGGTTATCCACTGGCTGAGAATAAGCTTCAGAAGGGGATGGGGAAGAAGGAAAAAACAAAAGGCATTAAGAAATAACAAAAAAAGCTGGAGAAACTGGAAGAAGTATTATCAGGAGCATCCTCTTCTAAAACTAAAAAATAACAATTTAAATAATACATTGTAAATATCATAGCTCTTAAAAACTGTGTCACAGCAACATGTTCCCTAATCTCTTCACACCAAGTCAGCAAGTAAACTGATGGTCTCAAAACCCACCTTTTTTTTCAGAAACAGAAGCCATGGATATGTGATGCCCATGTGGACAGTCTGGAGATTTATCTGGTTTTAAAGTTGCCTTTAGAATCAAAGAATCACCGAAGCTGGAAAACACTGCTGCAGAGTCCAACCATTACCCTAACACTGCCAAGTCCGCCACTAAACCTTCTCCCTTAGCACCCACCTCTACGTGTCTTCTGAATTCCTCCAGGGATGGGGACTCGACCACTTCATTGGGCACCCTGTTACCCAGGAGAAGAGAACCCCACCAACTACAACCTCCCTTCACATGGGTGTAGAAAGTTACAAGGTCTTCCCTCAGCCTCCTTTTCTCCAAACTAAACAACCCCGGTTCTCTCAGCCGCTCCTCTTGATCCTTCACCAGCTTCACTGTCCTTCGGGTGCCCTACAGCACCTCAGTGTTTTCCTAGTAGCAAGAGGCCCAAAACTGAACATAGAACTCAAAGTGCAGCCTCACCAGTGCTGAGTACAGCAGGACAATCCCTTCCCTAGTCCTGCTGGCCCATTACTTCTGATACAAGCCCGGATGCTGTTGGCTGCCTTGGCTACCTTGGGCACACTGCTGGCTCATTTTCAGCTGGCTGTCAGTTTTTAATTTAAATCAATTAAGAATTTCAGTTTCTTAATGTCACTATGTCAGAGCAACAGTAAAAAATACAACAGTTGAATGTTACACTGCTTCCAAACTGTCAAGCTACCTACTTCTTTCTTGTCAATGTTTTGACGTGGAGCACCCTATCACCTCCAGAACACTCCACTCTGGATACCAGGTCAGACCAGGGAGGGATGTTACATTTCTTAGATACTGAACAAAGCCATCTTTAATAGCACAAGTGCTAGCAGTGATGCTACTATGCACACAGCCAACAGCATGCATCAAGAAAAAAAAGGTATGATGATTCCACCTCCTACTCTTCAAGATAAGACCCATTAATCTGCTGAAAGGAATAAACAAGCCAGTGCAAAAATATTCCAACTGTACTGCAAAGGTCAGTGCCTTATTCACAGGTTCATTGATTAGAACTAGAAAGGAATACTAAAAGGATTTAGTCTAGACTCTTGCATAACAGGCCAGGAACCCTGTGCCTGAAATGCACATTTTACCTGAAACACAACATATGTGCTAGAAAATTATTTCAATGACAGCAGCTCTGTATGTTCTGTTCATGCACTAAATCATCTTATTTCACAAAATGAATTTATAATTGCTTTTAAGTCATCAGTGGCAGCTATAACAATGTATATTTTGCAGGAAGTAACTAGATTTTTCATTCCAAATTCTATGTTCATTGATTTAGTGCTTTTCATTTGGTTTCTAAGGTTCCTAAAGCTTTTAACTGGATCATGTTCAGAAACATAGATGCCATCTAACACTGTCACATATTTTTACTTTTTAAATTTTGTATCCTTTCACCACGTAACTAAAACTCAGCTGTAACACAACAAAACAGTTCATAACTGATAAAGGAACCGCATATCATTTGGAATTGCATTCTTCTTAAATCACAAAATGGAGGCCACTAAAGAAACTGCTTATACTAGCAATGTGCACCTCAAGGGTTAAAAGAACAGTCTCACAAAAGCAAGAGAAACAGGCATGGCAATCAACTTTTCTAGAATGTCAAGGGCTGTGGTCAAGCTTTCATTGCTCACAGTACCAATCTCCACAGCTACAACATATAACCCTGAGATATTTTTTCCACATTCATTCCCTGCTAAATGCTCTGGTCTCAGCCCCAACTCTTCTTTAACAAGATTTTTAACATTAATTTCCTCCACCAGCAGCCCAAAAGCATTCATTCACTCTTATAAATACCAAATGATGGAGGTCAACTTTCAGCCCCAGTTGCACAGAGAATTAGTTGGCAGGGTCTGTTCTCTTCTCAGCAAGTACTCCCATAAATCAGAATCCCAGAAACCTCTTGATCAAACATGTCTTGATTCAAAGACACGACCCCCAAATAAATATGAAATTATTAAATTATCTCTACAGATGCTAACTTACTTGTCCCATCTTACACATCATCAGACCACCTGACAAAACCATACTACTGTCTAGCTGGTGGTCTTACTACAGGAGTATTGAAATAAACAGATTTTGCAGC
This sequence comes from Gallinula chloropus, assembly GCF_964237585.1. NCBI lineage: Eukaryota > Metazoa > Chordata > Aves > Gruiformes > Rallidae > Gallinula > Gallinula chloropus. Next base: position 9,659,023 of record NC_140093.1, read on the forward strand.
AGAAAACCTAGAAAATGAACTCTGTGAATCTAGTTTTCAAACAGTTTTCAGTATCTTTAGCATTCCATTTTAAATCACCAGAGAAAGTGAGGCAGCCTATAATTAAACTAGACGAGTTCCAGAGATAAAGTCTTAAAGACAACCTGGCTTTCCTGTAGCAAGGAAAACTGAGACTGAAGTTTCATCACAGGACCCAGCACCTTGCAGCAGAATGGTCTCTGGTTAACTGCTGACAAAAGTCTTACAGAAACAGCATAAAAACACCACTAACTTCAGAGAGGTCAACACTACAACTGCAGCTAAATGAAACACAACTCAGAGAATCTGCTCCAAAGTGCAGGCAGCACTGCAGCTCACATCACTATCCACAGCAGTGTAATTGCATTACTGCGACAGTACCAGGAACGCTACATACAAACTGGGTTACATCTGTTCCACACAACCTGAATTCAAGGTGAAGCATATGTCAGTTATGATGAGGAGAGAAAAAGAAGTCTGCCTTCCAAGCAAACAGTGGGAAAGGTTGAATTACTGGAAAACTAGATACCACAAGGAAAAATGGCTGCTCTCTGGCATTATAGAGGAGTATAAACGTGGGGATGAAACATTGAAGGCTGAAAATTAGTTTCAAGCCTTCAAGAACACCCTTTTAGTAAGACAGTAAACACATAAAAGATAATTAGCTCCAACTTGTAATTCAGTAATCCTACAAACAGATGTAAAGATGCTGTAGCAATCACCAATAAATGATGGGCTTCCAAGGTACTTTCAGTCCTTCATAGTGCTGCCTTTTTGTTGATGTGCTTTACATACTATTTCAAATTACATCCATGGATTGTTACTCTGAAAACTTCTCTTTATTCATATGAGGTAGCACCTGATCAGTGCTAAACATCACTTCTTCATATCTAACAGCAAGAAACAAAATAACCCCTAAAATACCTCTTCCCCTAGAACAATTTTATGCAACAAGATAAGCAAAACTGATCATTTGTAAAAGTCCACCTGTTTGGTCTGAGAAAGATAAAGTTCTATCATTCTCATCACTAAACATTCTCAGACACTAAACAGTAATAAAATTCCCCTTGAAGATTCAACTGTACATTAAGTTATTTTTTTCTTTATATAGTAGTTCAAACCTAAACTTTGCAAATTCAGAGGTTTGATTTCAAACAAACCTCCTGTCAAGAAGAAACTCTTATAACTCTTTTGAATACAGCATTCACTGTTTTTCCACTCCAAGTATCAACAATTATGTCATAACTGAAGTAAGATTTCAAGTTAACAGGGAATTTTGCAATACATTCACAAGACCTGCCCCTCTTCTCCCAGTCCAATCTATTCAAATACACGAGGCTCATGAAAAAGCAGGAAAACAGAAAACTAAGTCAGAACATTACTAACCTCTACCTGAAACAGTATTGCCTTTTGCTTCACAAGACACTGAACATCGACGCTGCACACTGCTGGCTACTCCTCGCAGCCTCACGGAGAATGAGGCACAAATTCCCCTTGCACTCATCAGTAAGTGATCAGAGCCACTGAGTCACAAGGACAAGGCCACTGCTCTCATGGAAACACACCAAGAGCCCCAGTGTTGCTGTCTTGTCAGTATATGACCTATAGGATGCTAGTCTGCTTAGCATATAATTTCGCTGATTTATCAACTTTCTTGTACCATATTTTCACACTGTATAGCTTGAATGTGCTTGAAACTGTTAAAATCGTAGAAATTGGGGTACATTAAAACCTTAAGGAAAAAAACAGTTAAATCTCAAAGATAAACTGAACTTACAGTTAGTGATGTCAGGAGGGGCATAACTGTCATTCATGAACATGCTGGTGGGTTTTGCAACTTTCAGATAGACGAAGTCAGACGTGTTTTTTAAGGCTGTCACTGCTTCTTCATGCGTAACTTCTTCTAAGCAAACACTGTTTACCTGAAGGTAAAAAAAATAAATCCTCAATACAGAAAAATGCAAATCTTCATTGAACACTCACTGAAAACTGTTGGAGCACTTGGGCATTGAGTCTTTATTAAGATTCATGTGCCACAGACACAACTGGTTATATGGAAGTTACGTAGGAGGTACTTTATGGTGGTGTTAATCCAATTTCAGATTTCCTGATGTGTTCAACACTGCAAATTTCATTTTTATCGTTGATTTCTTGGCAATAAAAATTTTTTTACTAATTTCTATGAAATAACACTGTTCGAGCAGGCAGCTTATCCAAGTGAATCATGCCTTTACTGGACCTAAAAGTGAAAGACTATTAAAAAAATGCAGCTCCTACTTACAGCTAAAAGTTTGTCCCCAATCTGAAGTTTGCCATCTTTATGTGCTGCCCCACCTTCAATGATTTTGGTTACATAGATGCTGTTGTCTCCAGGTATGTGCTGATTTCCTACACCACCAGCAATACTGAAACCAAGACCTGTTGAAGACAACATAATTACTCAAGAAACCTCTAGCATTCATTAGATTCAAATTATTACATAAATGATAATGCTATTTGTATCACACATACGCAAAATATTAGGCTCTTGCTGAAGCAACACTGGATGCCTTTCCAAGTGAACTCCATAATTTTCCAGAAAGTTCTGGAAAAGATGTAACATTTACAGAAGTTCTGAAAATGAAAAGCTAAATCACTGTTTCATGCCTTGTAAAAGATGTTTACAGCAGAGCTATAGCACCATCACTGATATTTAAAGAGTTGGTGTCCAACATTTGCAGATACAGAAACAAAATAATACTTTCTTTAAATGTTTTAAAGTCTCTCAATTCTAGTTAATTCAATAAAATATATTACTCCCATTTTAAATATATTTTAAATTACTACATAAAATCAGCAAAACATTTTTATAATTTGAATGAAAAATAAGCATTCTACAAGAAGAGTTTCAAGACACACAGATAAAAATTCAGAAGCATCTGAGATGCCATTATCTTCTTTTTCGTTATTCTGCATTTAAAAACAAATCCCAAAATCTGTTGCCAACTCTACACTTCTTGTGAAACAGAAGCTTTATTCTTCCTACGTACCTTTAGGGCCTTTTACAAGTTTGATTTCCACTATTTTTTCTGTGACTGGTTTTCTTCTTTTGACATACAATCTTACAATTGATCCAGCTTCTTTCAATGCTTCAACTGCTTTGCTGTGTGTCACATCACGAACATCCACCTCATTTACTCGCAGAATACAATCATTAACCCTGGAGACAGCAACATTCATGTTCAGCCATTGTTACACAGAGCACACGCATGAAGAGTCGAGTATATTATTGGCAATACACTAACAAACATGGAAACAAATTAATATACATAGATTTTGCTTCCAAATCACATCATTTCAAGGCAATACTCTAAAATTCACTACTAATCCTTAAAAATAAACCCAGTATCCCTGGAAAACCTTTAAAGGGAATGTTCTGTTCGCAGCTGATGTGGACACCATCTTACACGTGTTTCTTTTAGAGTCACAGAATATACTGAGTTGAAAGGGACCCATAAGGATTGAGTCCCAACTCCCTTAAATAGCATTTTGAACAGAGCTTCATACAAGCTACCTTTTATTAGGGGTATAAGAATGAATTTAAAAAATTGGAAACCAGGAGGCACACAATGAGAACATGCTAGTTTTAAGCCATGAAGTGAACAAGTCAACCTCCATTCCTGCTTTTCACAAGCTGTTTAATTGCTGGCCTTCCACTCCATTTAACATGTTGCTGTAGTAACACAGAGCTCTCATTACACTAAGTACAATGCCTGACCCACCTGTCACCATGTTCTGCCAGATGTACCTCTAACACTGGCCAATAAGCTAAAATAAAGCCTTGAAATAAGTTTATTAGGACTAAAACTCATCATGCATTTGTGACAAAAATGATAGGCCAAGTTCTTGACAACACAAGAGAAACAAGCTGGTCCTACAGTTGGGTGCATGGGGTTTTTTCCCTGTGCAGTGATACCCAAGTGTACTTTTCTGGATTAGAAAAATGATTCAGTAATGCAAATTGTTAACAACTCCTAACAGTACTCTTAAAAGGAAATTGCAAATACCACTTGCTACCATCTACTAATATGCCAGCATTTCCTCACCTGGAGTTCAGTAAATAGAAAAGATAAAGTTAATTGTATTTCACTTTGCTGCAGATTTCATTGGGGGGTGAGGGGTGCGTGTGTGTGTGAGAGTTCTAATTAAACTTTTTCATGGTTTTCAAAATACTTTTGTAAAAAACCTTAACTAAAATGTAATGCAGCTTGATAAATCTACTGAAAGGTACAAAAAGCATTCCATCCACTGTTTGAAAGCATAATAATAAATAAAGTCATCTTACCGTAATCTTCCATCCTGTGCAGCTGCACCCCCAGCTATGATTTTTGTAATGAAAATACTTGAATCATCCCCAATATGTGGGTTATCTGTACCACCTGCAATGCTAAAGCCAAGTCCAGAATTTCCCTAAAGGTGAAGGGGAAAAAATTTACACATCTTTTTTGTGGAAAAGACATTCTAGTACATCTATATATAACCAAATCCATGTAAATTTCACTGATAAAAAATATTAGAAGACACTTCTATGCAGTATATGACATAGAACCATATATAAGATAAAATTATACTTATTTTCATAGAAGCAAAGAGACCATAAAGTCATTGTAAAACTAAGAGATACAGTTCCAATCCCAGAGCTTTCTCATTGACCTGAACTTGATGAGCTATATAAACACTTCATTGTCTAGAGGGAATCTTTGAGATTATTTATGCAAATATTTGCCCCTCGTTAAGTTATTAGTGACAAATCATTTTTCTCAGGAAAGGGCCCAAGTAATGTGTCACATACATAGCATATCCTTACAGATGCAGTCATTTTCTCTTGAAAGGCTGCCTGCCCTTACTATCTACTGAAAGACCTCTTCACCCTCTCAGTAACTACCAGAGCTGCATGAGTATCAAATAGAATCATTTCTTTTTATTAACAGTGCAGCTGAAAAAGAGAGACCTGAGATAGATCTCTGTATCACAAATATACAAAGCCATGCATATCACAAGGTGTTACTTCTAATCTCAACTGAAGTTTGAATCTCTATATAGAACTTAACAGTACAAATAAAAACCTGTAATAAATGACAATATAGAAAATGAAATCATAATTTGTGTTATTACTTTCTACAAGCCTAGATAATAACATAAAATGCAGTATGTCTGAGGGAGATCCTTCCCCTGTTTAACTCTTAATGGTGAAGGATATTAATAAAAACTTCTATTACTGTGAAGCAACTCTTACTATAGGTTAAATAAACTACCTAAAGAAAACAACTGTAAGGCTTGTTTTGAATTGCCGCTTAGTAGTGTCCAGAGGTTAATTTTTCATATAAACTACCATAAATCCCATCTAAAACAGTACAGAAAGACATTTATGATGTTACCCTTTCAAGAGTAATTTCTTCATACTCATAATCTGCATCGGTGCCATTGACCTATAAGGAAAGCAAAGTGAGACTTACAGAGGATTTCACACTTCACACAGCAGTTTTCTTGGCTGGCAGTTCACACCCATCAAATCTCAGTTGATTCACACAGATCAGAGGGGATGTGTCACTTTCACACAGCTTCAGACATGAACCAGGTAACTTTTAAACTCATACAAAACGAGCAAGGTTTCAGAGAGCAGGCTGTTCTACACAGATACTGCAGAGCAGAGGCTCCTTGCCTCTGACTGCAAAGGCTAAACAATGCTCCTAAGATCCCCAGATGCTTCTCAGACCATCTAGCAAGTTGAAACTGAGAAAAAAGGAAAGGGTGGTGGGCTAGAGGAGAAATTGAATAGAACAGCGACAGTATTTTAAAACTGCTGTCCCTCTCAGAGTGTGTGTTCAGGGGAGGCAAAAAACAATACATCATGCTTTGCACCATGACTCACTAGAAATGGGTAAGATCTTTCCTAAAGCAATGTTTAACAACTGTTTATATTAGTATTTTGGCATGTTGAATACATACTAAAGATCCACAAATTAAAACAGGACCAAAATCCAAATAAGGGTTTAAAAGAGTATTTTATAAAGCTCGGAAAAAACCCTAAATACTAGAGGTAAGCCTCATCATCCTTAAGTTAGAAAGGATACCTGGCTTCTTTGCTGCCTCCAGAACTAGAACAGAAACAAATAACAGAAGTAACAAATTCTCTCCTTCACAGATACTTGCAGCAGCATGTACAACATGCTGCTACAGGCAATTCCCTACTTCAAGGATGAAATATTTAACAATTTAAACTATTATTTTACAAACCATCTTGTTTATTGTTAATATATTCTACCTCTGTAAGTCTTCTCTACACTTAACATCCTATTCGAGATTTTATAAAGATATAAAAATATATGTACAGAAGAAAACATTTTAAAATCTGTACAGTTTTCTAAGAGAGAATTAAAAAAGGGACTTGAATTCACCCCAAAATTAACTTCACAACTACGTCATTCTTCAGATGTCCACTTAACATATTTAAAAAGCTCCAAAAGCCGGAGACACCACAACTTTCACAGGCTACTATCCAGCTCGTTTATCCCTCCCTACATTTTTCCCCTCAATCTCTAATTACATCTCCCCTTAACACAACAGAAGCCACACCCATGCCAGGCGTAACAGGTTATCGTCTTCTTCATGGCACAGTACCTCAAAAATGATACGTCCTTAGTAGTCTGTTCAGTGGAAAAGATACTGTGGTTTTAACACACGATATTTCTCCATTAACAAGGGAAAAGGTCTTGACCCCCAGAATACATGAAACCCGATCTGTCACTACAGCAGCACAACAGAGCCACTGTGATCAAGATGTTTTTATGTTAGCACAGCCCTTGAGCTATTACCTACACGAATGACAACATGTGCTAACTGAGCCAGTCAGCTCATATTACAGTACCTGGGAAATGGTTCATGGTGACTGATCAGTATGGGTCTTTTTTTTATTTAATAAGCAGGGTAATTAATCATTTCCTTATTCCCATTAGGCAAAACAAGCCCAATCCTAATACATTTAAGCAATCTCCATTGTTTATTTCCATGTACAGTGTCAATTACAGATATCATCTCCATAAACAGGAGCAAACAAGAACTGCCATCATTACTGCTATTTTTGATGTAGCTCAGTTTTGCAGTCCCTTTTTTATTTACCTTTGAACTGGTTTTATCTAAGAAACAGAACATTAGCAGAGAGATGGGAGCAAGGATACATGCAATGATTAAAAAACCACTGCCCTACTCCACCTCTTGCAAGCTTTGAAGTGATCTGAAATCCACTCAGCAAAACTTTATTTGCAGGGGCTTCCCCTGGCTGAAGTAAATTCTGTAGAAGTGCTGAGATTACAGCACAGCAATCTTCTTGGAGTGTGAAAACATATTAGCAGTTTAGCAGAATTTAGTGAGAGCCTTTTGGCTGTACTGAAGTCGATTTCTGCTGGTACAGTTAATCTTTTCATGTACCACCAGCATGTATTTTGTTTGTATTTCCTAGGGCTTCAAAAAATAAAATTATATGCCGTTGCTTGTGTTTTTCCAACCCAGTTTTGACTCCTAAGAGGGATTACTTCCTCAGCAGCTTTATGATTTGGATAATGAGATCCATGTTCATGACCAGTTGTTTCTTGATCGTTTTCTAGATTCTTATCGTGCTTTATTCTTCTTTCAATTTTAGAAAGATGTAAGAGTTATTATTTGTGTAAATTAATGATGCAGTTACCTCACCAGTATGATTTTACGATATTTATCACTTAACTCCATTAGCTACTTGGGAACCCAGAAGCATATTCCTTTACTCAACCTCCCATGCTTACAGAGTAGGTTCAGTTACAGAGTTATGGGGTTGGCCTGTTTTACATTCACTGCAAATTGGTACTTTAGATAGCTTATAACTGAATGACAGTATGTTCTGGCAGTGCTATTTTCCCCTCCCATTTCTATTATCAGCTGTCCTCCAGTACCTCTATCAGATGGGGCCTTCTACAACACAAATATGTAGTTATTTATCACTTTTCTTCTTGGATTAGTCAGTGTATGCAGGGAGACACCTTATCTTCAGTACACTTTCCTAAAGTGTATCTGCATCCCATTGATAAAATAAAGAGTTCAAGGCCAGGTTGGATGGGCCTTCAGGCAGCCAGGTCTACTGGGGGGTGTCCCTGCCCACAGCAGGATTTTAAGGTCCTTTCCAACCCAAACCAGCCTGTGATTCTATGAAAAGGGCAACACGCTGCAGGCTACTGCTGCGATCCTTTACTCTGAGACATCATTATTAGACTCAGAACTTAAGCTATGTCACTCAATTATGTCACTGTACTAATCTCCCATCTCCTGCTTAAACTTTTCACACTTTTGTCTGCATTGAGCTAGCACAGCTTCTTTCTAGAAAGTTAAGTTACAAGTGCATTTAACAATGACAAGATTTACTCTTTATTTGCTAATACCAGTGTTTAGAATAAACACAAAGTACAAAAAATAATAAATACATGCCAAAGTCTCTATTTGCCAGTGGTATTCCTCTTGCAACACACACACACTGCCAAACACAAATTTTAACCTCCCATAACTACACTTACAACCTTAATGCTTCAAACAGAACACACATATTTTTATGAACATTTTGAACACTAGAATGTCAAGTATAGCCACTGCATTAAGAAGTGTTTTTATAAATAACTATTGAAGCATTTGCCTGATACAGATTGTTCTCTGAACATTGAGCCTCTGGAACTTGAAACAATTGTGTTGTGCACTGGCACACACTGGTACTCACACAGAACCTTCCACCTGCAATCCACAATTTTTTTGGTGGTATTTTTTCATGAAACAGTTATTAAAGGACTTCAAGTATCCATCAGGACAGCTGATGAAAACAAGCACCACCAGAAGAGCTAAAACAGGTTCTAATAAGGAATAACAACAGACCTAAACAACTAACTACATAAAACATTATCTAATGTTATAATTGAAAGTGAGTGTAGACTTACGTATGTCGGAGTCTCCAAAGAATCTGTATTCACCAGCACTGGAGGGGGATTTGCCTTTAACAAGAGAATAATAAAAAAGAAAAATTATACAGCATAAGAGAAAGCATAATTATGCAACATTTGTTGCTGTTCTGTTAAAAGGCAGCCTCAGCTTGAGAATCACAAAAATTCCCATTCTGAAACACTTGTTTCTACTCTGAACAAATTCCTTTAATTCCACGAAAACATGTTCTTCCCAAACTCTGAACTCGTGTTTCACATACATATTGTGTCATTTATTACCCTGTTTTGCACAAGAAAAGACTGAGTCATGCATGATTTGGCATGATGTCCATTCCCCTTACACCTGTGGTACGACATCCAGACGTTCCACAAGGATCACCAGAGATCACTGATACAGTGATACAGAAGTCAGCGTAGCGTTCTCGCTAGCCAGGAAATGGTAGAACAGTCTAACTCTTCCACTCTCTGATGTTACTGAGAATTTTTCTGGGAAAAATGTGGTTTATGATTGGTAGCCTTTCTCTGAAACATTACCAAACACACAGGTTTTCTATTTTCACATCAATTATCTGTCATTGGAATAGGTAGCACGTAGCCTGCTCTAAAAACAACCACCACCAAAAAAAAAAGCAGCATGCAGATGTATTTCTGACAGTTGCCGTATCAACTTCAACAAGAACTACAAATTCAGAGGCACAAAACAAAGTTAATCTCCTTACTGCTTTAATGAAAGTGAGAGTGCTTTTTTAAATAGGTATAGAAATCCATTACATTTAAAATTAAGAGGGTTTTTTTAAAATATCTTATGTTTGCAGGTGGAAATAAATTTAGGGAGAGTTTAACAGGCTGCAACAAACATTAGTATTGAACTCATTCAAAGATAAACTTAGACCTACAAGAGCATGGCAATTACATTAACCTATTCATGTTCTGCATTTTAGTTTCATTACCATGACAACAACCCACTTCAGAAGAATTCATGATTTTTAAAAGCCCCGAAAAGATACAAAGTAGGTGATGACTCAGAAGCTCCTTACTAAAGACTGAGATAAATAATCTACCATCACTAGACAGGAGCCATCAACCTGCTACCAGGTTGCTGTGTCAGAAATTAGACCTGTATCATTTCATAAGTACTAAAATGGGGTGGTACCTACCAAAGTTAGCACAGCAGATTATTAATAAAGGGAACAAAAAGGATGACATTTATGACATCTATATGTCAAAATGCCATCAAGCACTCTTCTCACCCAGCAAAGCTATCAGCAGATGCACAGGCATGCTTTACACCGAACAGAAATCTAGTAGTAGTATCACGATAAAAATCTGTCAAAACACTGTTATCAACCGTTTTCTGCCATTAGGTTCCAATTTCTGCTTCTTATTCAAGTGCAAGCTCTGTTAGCCTAATATTAAATCAAAAAGAAGATCCTGTACTCGGAGTACCAATCAACTGAATTATGCATCACCATCCCTGCAAGAGCTTCACAACTGACACAACTTCAACAAAACAATACACTACACTGTGTTAAAAAGAACCTCACTGAATACGCAGCATTAGGAGTCTAATCTCACTGGGTCTACAAGAGCCCAGCATACATACATTTATTTTCCTAGTTGATACACAAATATATTTTTTTTAATTGATAAACAGAAAAAAACCCAAGGATTAACTCTGAAATACCAGTCGTGTTCTTTACATTTCATTCAATTTTGGAATTAATTTATATTTAATGTTAGGTTTCTGTAATATCCAAGTATATTCAACCAACACAGTGCCAGGGAAAGCTGGTTTCCCATTAATCCTTTTCTTGAGGCTGACAAGCATTCTTTAATGTCTCATAAAAAGACAACAAAGACTAGCTGAAACCAAATAGCTATTAGCCAGTGAGGTTTTGATGAGAACAGTATGTTTGAGACAAACTAACCAACCAATGCATACCAGCTTCCATAAGTTAAGTGATTGTTCTTAATATTCATCCGAATTCTCCATCAAGAAGTAGTAATTTACCATAATTTCCAAGCAAGGAGAAAAGCTTTGTGCCAGGCTTTCCAAAGCTACGCCTGGACGCTGCCAAGACACAGGACAACATCGAAGTCAACACACTAAATGATTTTGGAAGAAAGACCTGGTATTTCAGACTGTTATGCAAGAGTTCTCCAAACTACCTAACACTTTCAAGCTTCTGTGCCAGGGCATGTTCAAATATTTTAAGCCCATCTGACAAGTTTGTTTACAAGCAGACTACAGGCTTGTGCAAGGGGCAAAGGGACTAACATAACAGGAAGATCTGCCTACTGCACAAAAATGGATCTGCCAAATCCAAAGTTGATGGTAACTTTCTATGGTTATTTTCAAACTGCATGGAATCACATATGATGCAGAATTAGATGGGTAACTCCTCCAGATATTGATATGCACTCAGAAGTCAGAGGCACAGACCGCTCAATTCTTACTATTTTGCTTGTAATCCAGCATCATCATCAATACACTGACACCACCAGTGTATATAGATACATACAGCACTATTTATTTTATTTAAATTATGTTTAGACTACGGGCAATTCCCAGAAAGTAAATGCTACTGGAGATGAATTAATCTCTATCCATCAAGGCTGAGCACAGAAGTGCACTGTTTGCCCTCGTCTGCCTCAAGTCCTGATGTGGACAGAGTCCCTCTGCAAGGGAGAAATGGCTCTGAAACTACCAGATCTCTGGTCAGCCTGTTGAGAACAGTACAGGTGACGGGTTGTGTGAACACACATCCACTGGAAATTGCACTGTAAACCACCCAAAACCTGTTGACTGTTATTAGATTATTTAACATTTAACAATGTAGCGAAGATTAAAAAGAAAGTATTACCACCTATTTCAAGTTCAACCAGGTAGCTGAAAGCAGACCTTGAGGGGAAAAATACTAACAGGTATACCACAAAAATATCTCAGTAATATTCTGAATAGCTTAATTCCCTTTTAATTTAACAAATACCTGACACCAAACAATTCCAAGAAGTGACTCATTTTTTCAGAAGGCCAGCACCCATCACTCTACATTTTCCACCAAGTTACAGTAAGGTTACAAAAGCAACAGAAGCAGAATGCCATCCTATATGCAAAACTACTACATATTAGAAATTATTCCATGCCATGCTGTGGTCACATATTCCAAGTTATATGCAAGACACTAACGTTAACTCATTTTGCTGCTTTGATGAGTTGGGGTTTTTTGTGTGTCAAAACGACGTGACCTGAAGGATGAAGGTCCAGAAGGAAAGCACATTTTATGAGTCAGTATGTTAGCAACAGATAGGTAAAAAGAAAAAAACCAAACCACCACAAACCACCAAAACCCTGTTCTAAATGCTGCCCAGGACACAAATACCAACAAATGGCTGGGGAACAGAAGAGAGATATCATGCAAGTGCAAGTGATGAAAGACATATATTAATCATTTCTATATGGGATGAGATGACAATATTTCCATAAATTAAGCAATAACACTTCAATAGGGGTGAAATGGCTCTAAAATTATTAAGTGAAAAGACAAAATAACCTACTGTTTCTTTCCATACTTTTGAGGGTTTTTTTCTTTAGTTATTTCATAGCTTAGTAACATGCTTTAATATGAAAGTATAGATATTTTAAATGTAAAGAAAGCTGCTATAGAACAAACAAAAATTAGAATGAAATGTTAGCATGTTGCTAAATTCAGCTATTTCACAGTTCATCTCAACCCTGTGTGAGAGTGTACTAAAACATGAATTTAAACAAAGTAATGGAACTGAAGTAAAGGTTGAACAGATTTAATTAAAAAAGGAATAAAAACCTGTGGTATGGTGGATGGGATGACAGTGGTCTCAGCAGGGACTGGTGGGACAGGGATCACAGGGACAATGGGAGAAGAGGAAGGAACAGCTTCTGTGGGCTAAAAAAATCACCAACAAAATGTCAAAAATAATGAAAACTACAAAAGCATTTTAAAATAAACAAGATTCAAATTTAACAGCTTTAAAAAATTCTGAAGGAGTATATGCAGTTGGAGACTATAACCAGAACTGAAGACAGCCAACCACCTTTAACCTTTAACCATGCTGTACCCGGCAGTGCATCCCCAGGAAGGTGAGGGCAGACCCCAGAGCAGTGAGCCATACCCCACTTCTTACTCACACTGTGTTCAGTTACTCACTGTCCCGTGTGGAGTAACAAGACTTTGGGGGCCACAGAAAACCTGTTCATGTCCTGAAGGGACTCGGGCATTTTGTGGGCTGGTTTCAGAACAGAAGCCCTTCCCCGTTATCCCACAGTGTGCAAAAGCAGGGAGAACACTGGCTAAAGTTGATAGCACTGAACAAGGCCAACAGTCCTTTCTGATAAAGGCTTCTAAACCAGGCAAAAATCTAAGAAAAGCTTTTAGCCACATGGGGAGAAGATCCTAAAACAGATGCAAACTACCTCTCAAAGATCTTCATACAGGTTTACCATACACCTTCAAACTAGCAGAATTTAGGTCCTATGAAAGCTACTGACACTTTAGCTGCAAGGAAACAAGATTATAAATAGCACTTGAAGCAAAACATTGACTCAAATCATTTTGAGATGTTAACATACTGGTTGTCAACAAGTTGTCAGGAACATAAACTACTGGCAACTATCATCAAAATTACAAGCTGAACAGCAGATCAAAGCTCTTGCAATTTAGTTGTTCCAAGACATTCTTGTGATCTTTAAGTTTAATGAAGCATAATGGCAAAAGAAAACACTAAATCCTGAAACTGAACCCAAACCCCAGAACATTCAAGTATTAAACATATTTTACAAGTTTGAGACGCATTAAAACATAAAGCTACACACCCCAATAGCATACACCAAATCAAGTGGTAATAGGAAGTATTAAAAAACCCCAACCAACCAGCCCTAGAGTAGAAAACATTGTTAAATAAACATATGGTGTTTCCACAGGTTTTTTCAGCTCACTCTACCCAAAATGAACAGCTGGTGCAAAATATTGAAGTTATGGAAAGACATAAGAACAGGATATATTTAATATCTTGAAAAACTTATTATTGCCATTTAAGTATTCTTACGTGTGTGGAAATTGCACAATATTTCAAGCTGGGTTTTTTCCTTCTAGACCTTCCAAGGTCTAGAAAATGATAATACACATTTTGCAGAGGATGCAGGAAATGCTCAGTGCAACAAACCTCCAGTTAATGGAAGAACAATGCAACTTTTAGAGGACAGATCAAATTAAACTGTTTGAGCAATCACTCAGCCCTTCATATGCAAAAAAATAAGCCAACCCTTCAAGTCTGCCTTGTTCCAAAGTAAGCAGCTTCCCATGTGTGCACAGAGTAAAGAAAGTCCTGTTAAGGAAAATTTCAGACATACACATATCAAAATATAACAAAGCCCTCAAGGCTGACATGCTAACTGCTCACAGGGCAGAAAATCCAGCTTCACAGTTGTAACTCCTGCAATAACAGGAGGTTAAAACCAACTCGGGTCATTATTTGATACTGATCACACTCCCATACCTCTGACTTAGCAAAACAACTGACAGCTGATTTCCTCATGGGCTGCACAATCTGGGCCCCTCTCTCAGCACCAGACAGCAGTTTCCTTTTCCTCCTTCCTTCCTTTCCTCATTCTGCCTCTGGGCTTCTCATTCCCAAATGCTTTAAGAACCTTCCCAACCTGTTGCAATTTTTATCCTTCCTGAACAACATCAGATTCAAAACAAAGTCCTTGAATTCTATCAGGTTCCAGTCTTGTAAGTTATTAGTACTCTCACTGCTTTTCCCTTCATGCTGTTGGTTTAGTACCCTGACTCTCAAAAGCCATTCCCTGCTCCTGCAAGCCTCTTGGCAGTCCTCCTGTTGGGTCTCCTCCACTGCCAAGTGGATGAAGGAGGTGACACCACTGGCAGCCCTTTGAAAGGATATGCAACTCCAAACGAAGGCAAGACTGTTTTCACTTACAACATTTCATGGAATACAGAGCATTGATGAGGACACCATGGCTACCATAAAGAAGTGAGAGACAAGAAATTTAAATATTTCTAGCCATCAGAGCAAGATGATCTGGAACATCACTATAATCGAAGAATGCTAATTTAATTTTAGTATGATATGTAATCAGTCTGGAAATTATGTGCTACAGGCATCCAAGATCAGCTTAGGGTTATCATTTCTAGTGCTCTGCTTCTCAGGAATCCTTAAGAAAGTTGTCATTTTTAAGAATACTCCAAATCAAGATGTTAAAGTTTTCTGAAAAACAAAAGCTCATCCTCAAAATAGTTTTAAATAAATATGTCTCTGAATAGAACATTGCATCATTCTGGTTTAAATGGACACAAACTTATTTAGACAACAAAGAAAGCAACAAGCCAATGCAACTCCTTGCTTTGGATATATATGTATATGAACTATAGCACATATAGTTTGTGACAGACCATTATATACAGGAACGCATGACTTGAACAATAACTCACTTGAACAGAGCCCATCACCTAAATAAATGTGCTAACATCGACAGTGAAAAGCCATTTGGTTACAACAGTACATTTCAGGTAATTATTTTTTGAAATGTAAGGAAGAACCTTCTGATATTTATAAACAAAATAAATATCAAATGGTACTTTTAGAAGAGCTAAGATGATAATATCTTTTAGTGATCCATTAGAAGGAGCCCATGCAAATGCAACAGAGCCCAGATGTTGCAAAAAGGAAGGATGAACCCATTTGCCAACACACACAAATAAGTCCCTTGTGTGATGAAATACCACCTAACCTGGAATTATCAAAGAACCCTGCACATTCCAAAACAGATCAACTAAACCAGCAAATTCCATAACGCTACTACTTGTCAACTACTAAAAGACATATTTTGGAGAACAGAGATCAAGCAAACCAGATTTTCCTCACTTTCAAAAAAAAATTTTGAAATCCTACACTGTTTGCAATGCAACAATCTGAACAGGGAAACACTGAACATAGGGGATCTCTTTGCCATTTCAATTTTAATTATTACTACTTTGATTTCTAGCAATTAAAACACAAAAGAAAACTAACTAACATTAAGCCTCTAGAAACAGCAGGAATACAACTACAGAAAGAAAGGGAGTGACATGCTTCCCACAGCTTGCACCAAAACTGCAGAATTACAAAAACCTGGCGCAATACATACCTTTTCTAAAGAGCAATTAGAGCAGGAGCCATCAGACACCCAACCACTAGCAGCTTTTACTTTTGCTGTGCTTTTTGTAGGACTCTTTTTCACACTGTCGCGTAGGTTTATGAATTTTCCTCTGTGTTTGGAGGACACTGGCAGCGTGGAGGAGCTAAATGATGTCCGGATGCTCAGCGCCCGCTGCGGGTGCTGGAGAGGCTGCTTTGGCTGCGCGTGAAGATTGTTATGTATTTCCATCCTCGGGCTTCCCATCACATCAGTGAGGCTGAGCATTCCTATTTCACCATCATCTGTGGCACCGCAGTATTTGTAGTCATGACAGTGAGTAGTCATGAAACTAGCAAGACCAACAGTCCTTTTTGCAAGGGAAAAAAATACCCAACCAAACAAAACCCCACCAAAGAAATGGAGGGGAAATAAGCCAAAGTATTGCTTCCTGAGAAAGTTCAAAATATGATTGTTTTCTAGATTATGGTCACGGTTAGGGTCATAGGAAGACCCACTAAAGGCTGGTTTTGCTAGTAGTGCATGCTGCATACTCTCTCACTCTATTTAAAGAGCACCATTGAACCACCACACGACAGTCAATTTTGCTGGGGATAAATAATCAATACAATGCACGAATTATTGAATAGATGGCAAGAGTCATCTATTTATTAAAAAGAAGCTATGAAAGGTTACAGTAATTTTCTTTCTTCCATAAACTCCTTCTATCCTTAAGCCACCTCAAAACTTCTCCGAGCTGTACATCTAGAAAATTTTAATATACCAATTCCTGCCCTTTTCTGAATACTTCATGAAAGCTGAAAACTAATGAATTCCAAGCAGCCTATGATGGTAAGTATACGGTTTGTGAACAGGCAGATACAATGTACAACAGCTCAATATTAGACTTAGAAAAAAACCCTCAGTTTGTTCAGACCATAACAAGAATTACTTTGTTTTAGTAATTTAACAGTTGCATTTCCATGAAATACAGGACTGTAAGACCACAATTTCAAGGTGTACACGGCTTTAATTAAAAGCTAAAAAAAAAGACACTTAAATGAATCTGAGTTCTTTATTATTTTATTCATTCAGTTTTTAATGCTACAGATGCATGACCTCTATATTGCATGTTTAACCCAATTTTCAAAACAAAAAAAGCTCCAAATCAACTTCTAGCCCCTAAAAACCAAAACACAACAACTAAGAGAACCCCAAACACTCAACAAGGAGCTAGTTTGATTTAATCCTGCTGTAAAATATTTCAATTTACCAGCAGGATTTTGAATGAGTCATTCTACAAAGAAAGATCAAAAGTTTATATCCCAGAGTCTCTACAGAAAAGCTGACAGCTAAACAGACACCTATATTCCCAGCTTCACAGAAGGAAAGTTCAAGTCAGTGGCCATGCAGTTTTCTCAACAGCAGACACACAGCTGGCTATAGTAAGAACGAAGGGTGCCCGCTGTAGGAAACACAGCTCGGTTAGGTCTGCTGTACTGTGTTTGGATAAAATGGAGAGGCTTCAACAGGCTCATAGCACTGAAACCTGGTTATTCCCCCTCTCACTGTATGCTTTCCTACAGCAAATCTGAATATTTACATGAGTCAGCATAATATTTACACACAGAACAGAAAACTAGAAATACAGACCTAAGTACAAACATTTCCAGTTATTTATAGTATGGGTATTAAGAAATAAATAGGAACTGACAGATGCTCTTCTAATCACCAAGAGCTGCCATGTCTCATCTTCTACCCAGAATGGATGTAATCAAGAGCTGCATAACATATCATTAAGGCAATATTCATAAATGCAGAGACAGAAAGGTTTCTGGCCAGTGACAGGAAGCTGGGAATGTGCTGGCCAGACCAACGTTTGTGGGCTTGTGTATGGTAGGTTTGTCTTTTGCCTTTGAAGCACCAGGGAGCTGGAGGACTGTCCCCCACATAGATCTATCTTGGCAGTCACATCCAGATTGCCCTGTGCTGGACAAACCAAGAATCTCCAGGTTTTGTTAATGAAGGACGAAGGCAGAGGGGAAGGTAAGCAGGTCCTGAATGTGCATACAGCTGAACAGTGCAAAACATTCCCCAGACTGCAGGGATTATGCAGGTGGAGGCTGGGTCTTCTGTCAAAGTCTTGGTATCGGCATCAGTATCAGCATCCTCTTTGGCAGCAGCGTGCCAGCTGGCTGCTTTTGTAGATCACAAACATTTCTTATTTCCAGATTTATCATCAAGATCACAGATGTTTAGCAGGCTGCATTCATACCACCCCCACCCATTTTGCTTATGTATCAGTACTGTACTTTCTACTGAGCATGGCATTGCCTAATTCCTAAAATGAAGAAAGGCAGCAAGGGGTTTTGGGAGTAAGGCTTTTCTCTGGAGTACATAATAAATCCCAAAAGAGATGATACTCCTGATTGAAAAGTAACATCTGATTCCTGGAGGCATCAACTTTGGTGAAAGCATGTAGACCAAGTAGCCTCTGAATTAAAAAGATAATCAGCTTTGAAGCATGCTAAGTGAGAAAGTGAAGACAAGGCAGGGGAGAGACTGGATACCATATTCTTGGAAAACCAGTTCTCTGGCTTCCTATATTCTCCTCCACACAAGAAAGAGGAAGACACAAGGTGGAAGATGAGACAAAGGAATTCACATCTCTCTGGTGTACTTTCAGACATACTGACTTCAGTGGCAAAAGAATGAAGATGATGCAGCAGATAAGTGGTAACAGCACAAGGTTTTTTCTGGAAGTCCTCGGGCCTTTGGTCCCTGAGATGGTATCAGTAAGGGATCAATAATTAAAAGAAAACAAAAATTTGAAGGCACTTGTAGTTCAAGCACCAAAAAGCAGCCAAGGAACAGGAGGTACAGGCAAAACACCTAACTCATCCAGGGCTACACAGTGTGCCAGGGCAACTGCCAGGGAAAAAGCTTAACCTGCATGGAAACTCAGTGTTACACAAATATGGAAAGTGAATGTAACATCTCAGTCAAAAATATATGTGAAGAAGAAAGGAATATATAATCAGTGTGTAGGCAAGAACGGTTTTAAAAGATTAATCAGACATTTGAGAGTCATTCTGCCAATTCCATTCACACATGGGAGGTAAGGCAGAGCCTGCCTTGCAACTGCACGGGTTGGAAGAAGCAAAGTGCCAAAGCAGTGGGACATACGCGTAATTCCAAGGAGGAGAAAGCCCTTCTGTAACTAAAGCTGCGTGGGCTTGGCAGATCACCTTTGGACTGCAGAAAGCTTCAACCCACAAGGGTTCTCTGCAGACTGTATTAATTACCAGTAAGAACTGCTTCACTCTAATATCAAGCACTGAGTGATTTTTGATTTTTTTTTTGAATAACCAGAGGGGGTTCAGGATCAGGTTGTGCTTTCAAATTACATACTAAACTCTGAACAATTTGTTGCTAACACAAATCTGAATCATCAATATTTCATTCTTTTAAATGACTACATCAAATATACAGTGCATACTTCTCTACAGCAATCTGTTAACGTGCCAGTAACCTGTTACAAGTAGTATTTCCTCAAGAATAATTTCTTTCTACATTCCATAACACTCAATAACTGGATAGCAACAATACCTGTGGAAAGGGAAAACAGCACTAGTATTTAACCAGCGATGTCAGATTCAAAGGTCTTTTTAAAGCTTCAACAGCCAACTTGTATGACTTCAAAAAGCAATTTAGTAGCTGGGAGAATCCTCCAAAAATAATTCTGCATTTCACACCTCCCCACTGCCTTCAAGCAGAGAGCACAAAATCAGCAACCTCTGCTAACAGGACTTGACTGATGACAACAAGCCCATGTCCGTTACCTCTTCCTGAAAGCGGGAAATAAAATACCTTCCAAACCGAATAAAACCTTGAAAGTGGTAGGAAGGAACAATCTTGATTTGACATCCAGTGACAAAGCTGAACATATGAGGCACAAGTTATCTATCTCTAGAAAGAAAGTAAGGCCCAGCAGCGTAGTTCTCTGACTACGTCCTAGGATGCCACAGGACATTTTGCCAGCCACCTCTGCTGCTTCAACAACTTGGCATCCATCTGCCTCAAAATTACGGAGTTGATACACAACTAATCATACATTCAGAGCCTGGGGGCTGTTTGGTGGTAAAAGCAAAGCACAACTGCCAGCCCCCCTCCTTCATAATGCCACCCTGAGCACACAGGTAGCTTCAACACCAACGCATCACATCTACCACGTTCCTCCCCAAGTGAGCACCAGTCTGCGGCCTGAGCAGTACCCAGCACCACGATGTACTGTGTAACAACTGAAGCTGCTGACTTTTAAGACATCCATATTTTTCCTGAGTGTATTTCTCCAGGACTTTGAACTAAATGTAGCACCATGAGGATTTGGAAATAAGACCTAGGACAAGTATTTCCCTAGTGTCAGAACTACATCTCACAGAAACCAAATTCTATAATCACCAAGTTTCCCAAGAACTAAAGAATTGTAAAAACTTACTGAATGTAAGCAGCCATTTAAACATTGACTTGAAGTTCCAAACGATGTCCATATATCGAAAGGGCATACAAACCAGACACGCTATTATGCGGCATATAGCTGAATTTTGAGAACCACAAGGACTCAAGGCCCAATTCCACCCAGGCACGAGTACTGCCATCGCTTGTCTAGAGGGTAAGATATGCTGAATACAGAGCATAGGAAGCAGAAGCACCAAAAAAAGAGTATCATTAACACAAGCATGACTCAAGATTTCCCCTCTCTACACATTTTTTTTTCACAAGAGAAAGGTTCTGTCTTATCAAGAGACCATTACTTTGCTTTAAAAATTCACTTCCCAACCAATGAACTCCCATGCCCACATTGGTCAGCATAGAAGAGGAACTCTGCAGTGGCTGACATGGACAACATATCTATTTCACAGTGACCAAAACCCAAATTATTTAAGATACACACTTTTTTTTTCAGCTAGCCACTCATGCTTATAAATTTGTGACAGCATTTGTATAGCATGTACTTTATG
Organism: Gallinula chloropus; assembly: GCF_964237585.1. Classification (NCBI taxonomy): domain Eukaryota; kingdom Metazoa; phylum Chordata; class Aves; order Gruiformes; family Rallidae; genus Gallinula; species Gallinula chloropus. Next base: position 9,680,229 of record NC_140093.1, read on the forward strand.
GGGATGAAGGTGTTGCTCAGATTCTCCTATCCAAGTCAGCACACACCATACTGTTTTTCAACCAATATTTGATTTACCACAAACAAAAACCTTAGGAAGGACTGGATAGGGTAAATGATAAGCTTAATTATTATGTCCTCAATCCACAGGTGATGACAGTGAGGCCTGCCTATCACACTGCACTGACAGGACAGAGAACTTTTGGCTTCAGACCCTCCTACCCCTCTCAAGGGCTCCCCTCTGTTCTTTGCCATGACAGAGCAAAAGCCAATTCCCATGGTTGCCCAAGGATGAAGGAATAAAGATACCTAGACTTCCACCAAGATACTATCCAGGTCTTTCCAAGGAGACTTTGGACAGAAAGCACAGAAACAAAGCAGCTGAGTCTGAAGCCCGTCAGGGTATGTCTACATGAGGATGGGGTGGGCCAAGTACATAACAGTTTTACAAAGAGATTTTGAAGACAGGAAAGCTATCCTGGAGCTGTGACATCAGTTCAGGTAAGAACTGTAACAAAGAGAGGAAAGTTTTTCTGGATTCCCAAAAGGAAAAGGTTTATCCATCCAGGCCTTGTAGATTAAAAATAATAGTCTGAATGCCTGTGGCTTTACTGCAGATCTCATGTTTTTCAGAGTAAACCATGGCTCTTGAAAAATCCTATCTAAGCAAGCACTCTATTTTAAAGACATGCAGCTAGCACGCTAGATATGGCTGAACTACAGGGGTTATCTGGTTGGTGGTTCGTTGTTGCGGTTTTTCAACTCAGTCGACAAATTGATTCTCTAACCTAGTTTCTTCCTCAAACCCCACAGCATTTTACAATGAACTCAAATGAACTCAGAACATAAATAAATAGCTAGATAGCTTTGAAGGCAAAACCCAGTGAAAGCAAAATATCAGAAAAATCACAGATGGTGACTGGAACCTGAACTGATTTAAAGACAAATAAGCAATTCATTTACTGACAATTTTTTATTGCAGTCTTCCTTTTCCAAAACAATCCAGCAATACAGGACAAGAGAGACTGCCCAACAGTTTGTGGGATGGAAGTTCTACTGTAGCAAAAGTAGAGCTTTGTGTAGGAGACCAACAGACCCCCACAAAGCACAACAGGGGAACCTGGAACTAAAAAACTCTCACCACCACATTCACACAGTATCCAGCCGTTGTAAAAGTTGTAGGTGCCAAGAATTTTACACAAATACAAACAAAAGTCTCAAGAGAACAATAGTTTTGGCAACCCACCTCTCATCTCCCTGTCAATGGAAAATGGACACTTACACACTTGAATTAACATTGCAGACAAGGTTTCAGAGAATGGAGACCACCACTGTCCACATCTTAACATCTGGTAGTCAGAAAGATGTACTTCACTCAAACTAATCTGTCCTGCCATATCTCTCCAGCACTGCTTAAACAATTGAATCTCAAGTCATATTTAAAATCCATAATATAAGAAACGCACAGAAAGTTAATACTCGTTTTAATAAGGTAATTTGTTACTTTTGTTTTTCAAATATGAAATTAACGTCTTGGCACTAAACCCTATGCAGCAGATTAGTCATCTGTATTCACCAAGCAATTCTGCACTCTAAGCTCAAAACAGAATTACAAGGCTCCTCATTTAGTTTTGTAAGTGTTATTGAGAATTAATTTAATGTATTTAATTTGCAACTTCAAGTAAGGCCTAGAAAGCTCCATTTAAATAACATCAGCCTTAAGAATAGTAGCTTTCATTATAATGCTAAAGAGCCCGCAAATAAGCTCAGGCAGGGTTTCAGCATCAGAAAGAGATCAGGCAAAGAGAAAATGTCTTCTAAGACTTTAATATAGAAAAATAATGGCAGCTCTAGGGTGTCAATATTTTCTGGTTTTAAATTCACAGCAGAAAGGGTAGACTGTGGCATGGACCTGACCTGTGATAGACTCTGGTCAAACCTGGGAACACTATTAAATCAAAATACAATAATAAAGTTTGGTAACTGTTTACATGCTTTAATGGATGCACACTTTTTGTAAGCTCTAAGAACACATAATTTCCAATCATTCATAAATTATTCAGGGAAAAATTAATTCCTCTTCATGTTTATTTTCTTCTTCATAATTCAGTCAAACAGCAAGATACCCTATACCTAATCTCGCTCTGACACTAGGATGCAATCGCTCTCGATACTAGAAATGCAGCTGGTAACTCTCAAAACTATCCCACCACTCTGCTCAAAAAAGGCTTTTTTGTAGGCATTTCTCTGTTTTCAATTGCATAAATCCATAAGAAACTTATGAATAAAATATGAAAGTGATGCATGTTAACCTCACCTTATTTAAAGTGCCATTTGATTTTTCTTAAGGATAAGAAACATTTGGGCTCACTTACAGCACTTCACTGCCCTTGAAGTACTTATGGGTATAGTCTTAAAACAACAAGTAATGAAGTAATCTGGAGAAAGATAATGAATCCAAGCCATAGCTTTCCATTTTATGACAAGTATTTATTATTTGAGTACAACTGTATTATTCTGTGAGCAATCTATTATCTGTCCTAAGATCTCTTTATAAAAATAAACAAATTTGCCCTGAAACACTGAGCAAGAGCAGAAAGTCATTTAGCTCACATTCGTGAACAGCAAACAGAAAACTACACAAGAAAAGCCATCAGTCAGAACCCATTTATTGCAGTCCATTAGCTTTTTCAGGATGTAAATGGAAGAAAATTTTGGGATTTACACATAATGTGGCTTTATACTAAAGCCACTCCTTACTGCACTTACAAAAGGCTTCACGCACATAAGCAGCATTAGTGTTTTGCCTTCACGCATGCTGCACCCTTCCCAAACACAGCCTGTTTCACTAGAGGTCCGACAGCTTTATCCTGCCAGCCAGATGCTTTGCCTTTGCATCACTCAAAGCTAAGGCTCCCATCTTAACCATGCAATCACTAGCTAGGTACCTCATCTGGTCTTATTCATTCTTACACCATGGAAACACTGGAAGCTCCTCAGACTTGCTTCCATGACAACATGCAATTATAATACAATCTCAAAATAAATACCATTATACAACACATCCAGGCTTTAGAATGACTCATAGGGGCCCTGCAACATTTCAGCAAAATAGGCACCTTTTCTGTAGTGTCAAACACTCATTGTCGTCAGCAAATTAAAATACTACAGATGTTATAACAGGTTTAATGCCTAGTATTACTTGAGCAAAACATTCACTTCACTAGTAAATAGACTGGGGGTTTTTTTCCTTACAATGCTGTTTTCTAAAAATTTCTAAGTATTCCAGCACTTCAGTATAAACTAGGAAAGAATACAGCCTTATGCAATCTTGGCAGTGAGAAAACAAACATTTATGTATAATTTTAAGTTTAAAGCATTGACTGAAATCATCATGTTTTTACAAATAAGGTTTACATACACTGATTTATGGTTTGTAATTATCCACAGGCATTTTATCTGAATTTCGGGCTAACAGCACCATAGAAACACAACTCGGAGGTCATCAGTTTATTTTTACCAACACTGATTGCACAACTAAACCAAGGGTGCACCCAGACCTAGGTCAGTAGGAGTTGCTCAACCACTCAAGCAGAGCAGGAAACCTGAGCCAGTCTCTCTGGGCTCCCTACAAAACCAGCCTGTCTGTCCTGGAACTAGGACTTGAACTTACCATTCAGGAAAAACAAAACATCGGAGCCTCAACATTACAAACTATTTAAAAAGAAAACTTTGCAGTTTCATTTTATAATTCCAACAAAACTGTACAACACAATTCTACTAAAGGTTCAACATTGAAAGGCTAATAGACATCAATAAAAACCTTTTAACACTCAACAGTTTAAAAGGAAAAAGAAGGGAGGTTACAGCCTGTGTTCATTTACCTCCCTACCTCAGTTACTCCAAGACAGAAAGAGTACTTTCTTCATTCTTTCATCCTCAGAATGACACGATACCAAGCCTAAAATCTACCTCCAGCCACACTGTTATAGCAGTGGTCCAGCCATGAGAAGGGTATTTCCTTAACACATAAATTCTGTTTCCAGTACTGGCTTGCAATAAAAATTTGAGCAAACTGCACAAGAACAGATGCCATAACCCCGACTCTCCCTCCTCATCAGGCTCCAAACAAGCTGAAGCTGATCTTTCAGTGTTGAATCCTTGCCACTACAAGAAGACTGGCCACATCCATGAAAACTCATGGACTCAGGGATACTAAACACACAAGTCATCTCCAGGTCTTAGAACCCCTGAAATGCAACAGGCAGAAGCTCTGAGTGCCCCCAGGGGAAGCATCATACCTACCTATCCTGTGTTTCTACTCTTCCCCAGCTCTCTGCTCTGGCTGCTGCTAGAAGCACAGCACAATCTGGACAGACATCCCAGTACTTCTCTTTCCCAGGAAGCAAAAATGTAAGAAGAAAATTGTTTTTTACAGTATCTTCTACTTCATCTGATGGTGATTGGTGAAGGACAAAGATTCGTACGATTTCAGCAGTGCAAAACCAGTAAGAACAAGCAGCTAATGGAACGGGTGAAAGATTGAGAACTACAAAAGAAGAAAGTGGGCTCATGTAAATTTAAAAGCAAATTAAGTGGTAATGCTATAAATAACTACTTCATTACTTTAAATTTCAAGAATGAGAAAACAAAATGTGTCTTTTATGCTGGTTACTGAGGCTTAAACCCAAATTAGCAGCTGTCAAATAAATTTTCCAAGTCCTACATTAAAATAAAGTCAGTGACAGTAATAACATATGGTATAAAAATTAACACCAGACAAAAGTAAACTGCCAGCACTCCCCCCATTTCCAATTGCATCAGAGCACAGGATGAGTCTGTAAAACATATTGCAATACACCTACTGGCCTTAGAGGGCACATCAAGGCAAGTAAAATGTTTCTGATTTAGCCCATGCCTCAGGACAATAAGTAATTCACTTGTTACTTATTTTCTTAATCATCTTCTCTGAAACTACGAATCTAACCACTAAGCCCTTCCCAGATACACTTCAAGATTAATTCCTGCCACTCTGATCATCTCATGACCGATGCATCACTCAAGCTGAATCTATCAGACAGCATTTTCTTCGGAAGCTTGGAGATCTCTTGGTCAGATGATCATGAGCACCGTGTGACACACAAACACCAGAAACTGAGGTTTGATTCCCTGTATTTATCTCACATACCAACAAGCTTCATAACATCCTCCAGAAATTTATCAAGGAGATATTTTTGCCCCTAGTGCAATTTATTCAGAGATACCAAAACAACACAATGAACTACAGACACAAGCAGATTGTTCTGATGGTTCACGCCCCTCTCCAGTAAAAATCTGCACTCCTCACAAACAGTAAAAACTGCCACGCTGGAAGGGAGCAAAGGCCCAACCAGTCAAGAATCTTACAAACAGCAAAAACTGATAGATGGGCAAGTAGGCATCTGCCCAGTAATTTCCCCTGAAAGCCATCTCATAACCGGACTGTCAAGGTCTCCCTGCACCACTGTCTAACAGCTACCTGCCACCTGCCCTTTGCAAATCTACTTCACTCCATTTTGAAGTCATTCTCTCTTTGAGCCTTCTCTTCTCCACAGCATTTTGTGGCAGTGATCTTCAGAATTTCAGCAAAAGCTTTACAGGACAGTTGTGACATTTAGAATTGGAGAATTAATAAATCATTTCTAACAGAGAACCTTCTCAATTATTTTTAAAGGCTCTATCATATTCTCCTGCACAGATTTATTTATTTTTAAATTAACCATCCCTATAGATAACAAGATTATTCCTCTTAATACTTTACCAAACTTTGGCTTTTTAATTGCACTGTATCCTTTCTAAGACAAGGCAAACAGAACCCCACACAAAATTCAAAATACAGACACATAAGACAGATACTTAGTGTCATGTTATGTGTTACTCTCTACTACTTCTTTAGTAATACCTAATACTTTGTTGGTCCTTTTCACTACTACAGAGTACCTAGGTGATGTTTTCAGAAAAGCACCAGAGAACTCCAAAATCTTTTTCTGTAATAGAAATACTTTATTTACAGCCTATCACTATATAAATACACACAGAATTCACCTTCTAACTCTGTTGCTCATTTGTTACTGCACAAGGAGTGTCACCAGCTATTTTTGTGCCTAGTCAGGGTGGTTTTGGCTGGGCTAGTTAGTGTTCTTCATAGTAGCTATAGTATAAAGTTGTGCTTTGGATTTGTGCTGAACAGATCTAAAGATGCTTTTGTTGTTGCTGAACAGTGCTGAGACAGAGCCAAGGCCTTTTCTGCTCCTCATCCCACCCCACCAGCAGTAGGCTGGGGGTGCATAAGGAGTTGTGAAGGGACACAGCCAGGACAGCTGACCAAAGGGATATTCCATGCCATATGACATCATGCTCCATATATATCTGGGGAAGCTGACCAGGAGGTGGGATCACTACTCCAAAACAGATCAAGCATCAGATGTGGGTTTTTTTCTGTGCAGGTGGTAATGCATTTGTGATTCACTTGGGGGTTTCCATTTATTTAAATATATATTATAATATTATTTATAAATAAAAATATAGACTTACTACTGTCTTCCTTTGTTATCCTACTAAACTGTCTTTATCTCTAGCCCTGAGTGTGATGGTTTTCTTCCACTCTCCTCCCCATCCCAGTGAGGGGGGAGTGAGCGAGCAGCCGTGCAGTGCTTCGTTACCAGCTGGGGTTAAACCACACCACCATTCATTCACTCCTGTTTGCTATTTTCTGCAAATAAATCATTTTTATTTTCAGGTTACCTAAACTAAAAAGCAAAGCACAAAACAAAACAGAAAACCCACCACATACCAAACAAACCAACCAACCCGACAAATAAACACACCACCAATCACACCCCTCTACCTCACAGCATCCCCCACAACCCCAGTGCAGAACAATCACAAATAGAACCCTCTGGGAGTCCAGTCCCAGTTAAAGGGATGGGTTTTAATCAATTGCAAATTTACAAAACACCCTTCCCCTTTATCTCATGGCATCATTAATTTTAACAGCCTTTGATCCAAGTACCATTATAATGACCTTCTGAAGACCACATGTTCCTGTGTAGCTTTTTATCTACACGTTTCTAAGAAGCCCAGAGAATCTGAGAGTCCTTATCTTCTCCTTGAAACAAGCTGACTTCAAAATATCCATTTATCCATCTACCTGTAATTCTCTTTTAATAATGAAGAATTCTTCAACGTTTGTACAATAAGGGAATCAGACCTGCTCAGCTGGAGTCTCAGACAGTACAGCTTAGCTCCTTCTAAAGAGTGCATCATATTTGCCTTTTTTTAAAGTTTTTATTCTAGGAATACCCAGTTTAAACAAAAAGGTCAGAGACAGCATGATAGACAGTTCAGTCATATTAAACACAAGTTCCTTAAGAAATCCTGAACAAATGTCATCTCCTATTGATCACCTGTGCCTCTTACCACATAAATTTAAATTCTCTTCACCTGAATCTTATTTTTAATACAGTAAAATGAGTCATGGGAGCTACTCCGAGCTCAAAGGTGGGACAGCCCTCAATGTTTTTTTGCTTGGAGGTACAGGCATCTACGTTGACATTCCACAACTACCTGGGAATATAGTCTTAGGTCCATACTATCACCACCTTTCACAGTCAATTTGCATAACACTTTATTTAGCACCTAACTACTGACATGCCACTCTAATGAGACTTAATGTGCTCAAATTCTAAAAAGGTGTTCACAGATTTTTCCCCTATGATGTTCATCTTTTTAAAAATTACAGTTAAAATAAAAATTAAAAGCAGTAGTAGAAGGAATGTAATAAGACAGATTAAAAAAAAAATCAACTACTTTCCAGTATTTTACAGCTTCCAAATAGCAGTTTAAAATCATTATATTTGATATTGAATCAGAGATTCTGTGATCTATTTTGACATTTTCAAGCACAAACTTTATTTGTCACTTTGCTTTTTACATAGGAAGTACTGATTTATGACCCTGACTCAGCAACTACATTATGTCCCACTAAGCTTTTAAAATTATTATATTAATATACTACTTTAAAATTAACTTTTCATCTAAATTTGTCTAGCTTCAGTTCCCTAACATGGAATGCAGATGCCCTTTCATACTAAGTAAACAAGCCTTTTATTTTCCCAAAGCTATCCCTATATCAAATCATCTCCTGACTTCCCTTTGGATGAACTAAGCAGAGGTTCTTAGGTTTCTAAATTTAAAGAGGTCTTCCTGAGCACCATATACAATTATAAACCATTTTCTGAACATTCCAAATTCATCAGGATCCCTTTTCAGGCCAGGATTTCAGACTGGAGACTGTACGTGCTACAGACAGAACCCAGATATCCCTTTCTCCCTTCCTCTAAATGGAAAGCTGACTCCCTTCTCACCTGCTACATCACACGGTGTAGTCAGATACAGCTGGTTAGCTAAGAAAAACAATCACAGTTTACTTACTAAATTACATCTTCTTTGAAGTAGAACTGCACACCAGAAGCATAAGCAATCTTTACTGTGCTGCATGCTCTGTTATGAAACCAAATGCTATTACCTGGGAGGCACACAGTACAAGCTGCTCACCTACCTTCTGCAGGCACTAGTCTCACACACACAATTCTAAATAAGCAAATATACACACTGTGAGGCAGCACTGATAAAGAGGGTAAAGAAGGAGAGGCTAGAAGTCTTGTCCAAAACATTTCCAGGTATGACACAACCATGGGAAGAGACTGAAGGTTCCGTGGTCAAAGGAAAAATCCTGTACTATACCTGCATCCCATAAAATACCCTAAGTTGTGTTAGAAGACTGACACAACTACATAGAAACTAGTGTCCAGTAACAGTACTACTAACTTCCACACAGTTTAAAAAACAATGGTAACATAAAATTTAAAAAATTCTTCCACCTGACAACAAAGACATAAAAAAATGAATAGGCATTTCTATTTTACCAATATCCTGGTGAAATTTAAAATATTGTGTCCTGACTCTTTCTTCTTTTCTATGAAAAAAAAGGATATGAGGATCTGGTGTTATTTAAATCACTGCTCAGATGTATCATTTTGCAAAGGAGACTGCTGCAAGGGACCACGATACACACTGGAAACAGCTTGATGAAGTAAAAGGCTAAAAATTCAGAAATGCCAAGATCAGGGAGAGAAAATGAGTCAAATCTCCTATCTGCCTGGAGAACACATCAGCTCAAGTACATCCTAATGTGCAGCTAAACACCAGGAGAAAAAGAAAACAGAAGAGCAGCAAATGCACAACAGAGACTGCAGAGCAAGCCCGATGGATTAGGGAAGCGGGTTACAGGCAGCGAGATGAAATTCAATACCCACAGCCAAAGCCACCCGGCACAGCGATCAACAGACACCCTGAGGAATACCAAACCGGAAAACACGCCCCAAAGGGCTTCAGTTGGTGGCAGAGATTTTTTATAATTACAAACGATCAGAGACAGAAGGAAATCCTTGCTTTGCACTGACTGCAGTACTGCAGGGTGCTTTCTGATACCAGGGCCTTGTGTGTGCACAAAAACCTGGTACATGGAAGGGAGCCTGAAGTATTTCACAAGGCAAGTGACACAACTGCACAAGTGTTCAGATTCCTGGGGATAAGACAACTATATGGGCACAATTCATGACAGGACATTAAAGAAAGGCAAGAAAAGACCATCCCAATCCACTGAAACAAGTGCCACCCTGTACCCCGCCTCCCCAGAGAAAAAGGCCTGTTTCTCTGAAAAGCACCCTGGTGTGGAACAGGTGGCTTCTGCCCACCTGAAGGTGAGAATCAGACATGTTGGTTGAGCGAAAATTAGAACTTAACTGCAACATCTTCAGCATCTATTCTAGCAGCAGCTTCCAGCAGGTGAGGTTTGTTATCACAGAGGTACAAAGAACACATATGGCTTGGGAAGAGTCAGGAGGCACTACTGGGCTTATTGTCTTGGAGTCCAAGCAGGTCCTGGAAGAAACTCATGTGAAGTGGCCAGTGATGATCCCAAGTAAACAAAAGTTTCATTTAAGACGCTGCAGTTTTCTGTCAGAGACAACAATTTCATTTAAGGTTTGGGGGGGGTTTTTAGGGGGGGTTGGGGGAGTGAGGGAGGGTGGAGGTGTGGTGGTGATGGACTACTTTCACAGATATTATTGACCTAATTAATTTTGACAGGTACAGAAATGACCGCTGCCAAGGCTTCTTTGGGCAGAACCAGAAAAGGCAGGTCCTCAAAAGGTATGTTTGGGATTCAGGGAAGACTAGCTAGACAGTGGTATTAAGTCAGGTCTCAGTACTGAGAGTAGTTCACACAAAGTGGAGCCATTTCCGAGAACTAGAAAGAAGTTCTGACAAAAGACGAAACAATTCAAACTTTCATATCAAAACCTGAACCACAGAAAACACCCTTCAGAAAAAAAAAAAAAAAAACAAACCACAAAAAATAACCCAACAGAAAAAACCAAGTGCAACCAAAAAAAAAAAAAAACCCCAGAGCGCTCAAGATCCTTCCTGCTTCATTGAAAATTTTACTAAGTCATTGTTATTCATAGACAAATTCAAGTACCTCATCGGTTTTGGAATACAAGGGAAAGCAGTGACCATAACAGAAGTTCTAGAAAAGAGAACCAAATTATTCTCCAAAGAGGCTGCCCAGCAAGTGTGCACAAAGGCTTCAGCTTCACTTGGCTAACAAGTGACTTGTAAGTCTCAGAGGCTGCGGACACAGAGTTTGCCAAGACTCAGAGCTGGGTATAAACTAAAACTCTTAAGCTGCACAACAAAGGATATCATGTCAGCTCTCAAACATGGATGCAGATCATTCTAAAAGACAAAGTCATGTCTTCTAAAAATCAGCTGTCACTTCTGTTGCATCGGCTTCTTCCAAGCAAAAGAAACATCCTGTGTTTTTGATGTTGCAGACCAAAACACAAGAACAGGAAGAAGATGGTGTTTGCTTTAGAGTCAGTGGTTCTGTCAGACAGTCATTTACTTCGTAACTGTATTAACTGAAACATATACAGCAGCTTTGGCAGCAAAACAGAAATGGTATACCACAGGAGCCATGCTGGAGCTGTTCAGTAAGCTGACAGCTGGTGAAAGACAGACTGGCCTGTATTTGACTATAAAAACACTTTGTCAATCGATACAAGCCTCCACCGAGAGGGCAGCTATCCCAATATAAAATAAAGTAGCCAAGTTATGTAATAGACCTAGAGAGTTCTACCTCTTCCACAGGATTCCATGCACTTGGCTTCATATGGTAAGACTCTCTTAGTCCACCCAAGTTAATCTGTTGTCTTCAACTCCAGCTAATAAGAGGGGACCCAGTGCCTGCCTCCCCTGAAGGTTCAAGGTCCTGGGCACGACAGAGAGAGAGGACAGAAAGCCCCTGCCATAGCAGTTGTACTCCAAAAGCAAAACATTGTGGTACTTTCTCCATTGCTTCCCTGAATTCTGACTCCTTCTGGGAAAATGTAATTTTCTTGAGATAAAACATAACAGAAATATGAAGAAATTCTGTTACCAACTCTGAGAGAGACAGAACAACTGTGAGAGAACAGGTGACAGAAGGGGGACCCCTGAACTCCTCTGACAGCAAGCAGTACCTGCTGGTAAGTCAGATCACTGGTGCAGTTTCCATCACTGCTGCAAGTGACACGCTTCAATAACACACTGCACATGCCACCAGTGAAGTCACTTAAACTTCCCTACTCCTGTAACTTCTTTATCAGCTCATTAAGCCAAATCCTGCCAGTAAAGAACATTATGTGATGCAACCACTGGCATAATGAAGTCCCACTTTCACCTCTGAACCTGAGGAGATGCAAAGTTTAATATTGTTCATAAAACATACCATCTCTTGTGACACATCCTGACATAACCAAGACATTTAATAGTTAAACTGCTATCAATTGTTTGAACTTTATCCTCCTGCTGCACATTCCAGGTTTAATTCCATTTCTTATATTAAGCCCCCACATGCTATATGCAGTTCCTGAACTGTAACTGAACTGTAAGAAGCACAAGAAGTGGGTTAGGGTAGAGATCTGGGGGCTTTACTCATTATGTGTTTAGAAGACCTCTCTCTCTGTCACTGTCTGATTACATACAGCATTTACACATGCTAGAGCTATGTTCGTATATTTCAGTGAGCGTGCGAGTAATGACATACAGTAAAACTTTTATCCAGGTCTCAAAGAAATCCAAAGATGGACTCAAAGAAATGACTGGGCTCAAGTTCACAGAAGCAGTTGATAAGCTCTGAAATTGTAAGGTTTTAAAACAGCTAAGGTGGGGGGGGGTGTCCTCCCCCCCTTCAATCTTATAAAAGTAAAAGTATAAATTAGCACAGCATATTCACAGAGCAACAATGGCAGGACCATATTACTGTGTGACGTGCTAAGAACAGCCTCATTGCATTGCTGTTAGAACCAGTTTGCTGCCATGTGAGTTTCAGACAAATCAGTTTCTGACTTTGTAGCACAACATGGGCCAAACACCAGGGACAGTTAAAATACACTCTGGGACATGACAGTCCCGTACACCATCAAGGACGGGCGCTCCTCAGAGCCTGAGACAGACTTTGGGGGGAAGCAACTGCCATGGAGAGTTCTCTCTGTTGATACTTAAAATCAGCCAGCATTTTTCACTGGCATAACCATATATTTACTAAGCTCACAGCTTAATTATTCACCCTTGTGACAGCATCTATTTGGTTTATGCTTGTTTTTACCCCTCATCTCCCACTCTAACAAAATTCCTTCGTTCTTCAAACTGCATAACTAACTCCTCATCACAGGGAATGCAGAAAGTAGAAGGAAGAAACAGTAAAGGCCTCAAAAGCCTGAGAATGTTACATCAGCTCTCCCAGGCTCATAGGAGACTGCTGTGGTGAGGTGGATAGGATGGCATTGCTGCCCCTACAGCAGTTCACCACTGCACAAGGAACAGGGATTAACCCAGTGAGATGTACTGCTGCTCTATGGACAGACTGCAGTGCCTGATCACTGAACTCTGTAATTTACACAAAGCCTACAAATCACTACAACCACCTCATGTTCCATGCAAAGCAGCCCGGAGACCTTGGCTAGGGCAGGACACCAGCAGAGATTCAGAATGACCACTTATCTGTTCACACCATCTGTTTCCACTGCTGTCTTTTTCCTATGAGGGAGAGATGGGTGATGTGAAGCTTCTAGTAACGTTTAAAAGGGGCAGTGCTAGTAAATAAGGCACTTTTCATGTTTGAAAATGCATCGCTAGTGTGCAGGGTGCTGTGGCTTTTTACAGTAGCCTTCTCCCTCCTGACTAGTCCTCCATGCCACAAAGCATTTGTGCACGTGTGCATTCTTTGGGGCACAAACCTAGCAGAAAGCAGCACTACTATATCCATCACCAACTTCTTTCTTGCTTCTTTAGGGTACCAGATCCCTGACTCAAAAAATGCCTTACCACAAAATCCAAAGTCCCTTCAGCAAAAGTCCTCTGACCACTCTGCTGGGGAGAAGGTGACCTCTGGCAAGCCCCACAGCAAGGCAGGGGCACATAGCCCAAGCCCTGGAGTCGCTTCCCTTTCAGTATCACCATTTTGTGCCACCCCACCCCATCTGAGAAAGCCAAGCAAATGAAGGGACAGCAAAACATGGGTGCTGTGTAGCAGGTTCCCACGGGAAACAGGGGACCAGCACTGTAAAAACCATCAGTTTGATTTGGTATATGTTAAAAATCATGATGTCACAGCAATAAGAGTACATAAAGCCCATTATGACAATCAGAACTTCAACAGACAAGGCTAGAGTACATCACACCTCATTATTTATTTGGCCTCTGCAGATGTGGTTACATCCAGGCGATGGGGATGGATCTTCAATGCACAAAGAAAAGGCATTGAGAATTTTTAAAATGATACATCACAGGACAAAAACTGAAGAGAACTAAAAACAAAATTGCATCACAATGAGCAATCTTCTAAATGTATTTTTCCCTCCCTGAGGCTAGAACAGCTGCAATGGGTGGATAAGGTACGAGGACAGTGCAGCATCTTTCCAGAGGAAGAGGCTTCAACAAGCTCTTATGTTTTCAGCACATTACTTCTGAATATGCTCATTATGGTATTTTTTTTACAACCACTTCAAACTATTTGATGGTTCTTTTCCTCCTTCTGGCCATGAACATGCATAAGCAGTTCCTTTTAACAGAAGAACTGTCACATGAATAAAAAATTGGCAGGCTTTCACAGAGGTAAGCTATCTTTTTCGTGGCAGAAAAATAGAACAAACATTGGGATATTCACAGAACCACAGCTTTGGTTTGAAAGGATCTCAGGATCTTTATCTGGTCCAATCCATGCTCAAAGCCGAGGCTATTCAGTTGTATATTTATTACCAAATTTCTAGTCCTGACTAGTCGGTGCAGCTGCAAATTTTATGCATTCTAACATTACTTGTTCAAGCATTAAACAAATAAGAGCAGCCGTAATATTTATTAAAAAGGTTAATACTGTATGTTTTGACTTTAAAAAACCAGCACTTAAAAGCTATTATGCCTAGCTAATGCATCGCTTAGAGTTGTATAATGACCCATTACAGAAACGACAGGATCTGCTTGCCATTCACCTGCATTCGCAAGGAGGAAGTGAAAATCCCCCTCTAAAATCTCTTATTCATTGTTTACTCCAAATTCAGAAGCAATAACATTGGTAAAAATAAACAGACTTCAGAGGACACGCCAATTTATCATCTCTGAAACAATTACCAACAGACACAAATTATCTTAATAATATGACAGCATCTGAGGGTAACAAGTTTTTCTGATTTTTACAAGGTTTTGTAGTATATTTCAGGTTGATATCTTGATTAAAGCTGAATTCAGTTTGACAGTAAGGAAAATAAATCTAATCTCACATTTTAAAATAATGCTGCCATCGCAATCTTAGATCTCTGTCTTATCCAAATACAACTCATTTGCTAATGCAAGTAAGTTTAAACTTCTCTCAGTATCAACCTTAAGAACTCACCCCAAATCCAGAGACTTGAAATTTGCCTTGCCTCCTTTTACCTGACTTTCAGTGATGATTAATAAAAACCTCACTTCGAGCAGATTGTCAGGTTAAAAATGCCATGTTTTTCTAACAGACTTCACAATTAAATGTATATTCTGTATGTGAGGAAGATATTCCTTAATCTTATTTATGAGTTATTAGCAGCCAAAAAAAAACCCAGAAAACTGACACAGATGAGAATCGTTGTGCTACATATAATTAAGACTTTAAATTATGGAATCTTTTAAATACAATTCCTTAACCAGGAAATAAGCAGTCTTTATTTGACTTGCCATCTTCCTACAGCTATGCAATTGGCATTTTTAACTACGCTATTCTCCTCCAGAGCTAGGCAGTAGAATGCAAGCTACATTTTTCAGTACTGCACTATTTCAGTTAAATCCTTCATATCTAAGCTTGTTTGAGGCTCATCACTCGCAAAATAACTTAACTAAAGATCAGAACCCTTTTAGTGTTTCCATTTTCATGCTTTAACACTAAAAATTATGCAAAGCTGTAAGACAGGAGAATGAAAGCAGGCAGAAAACAGCATTCATATATCAGCGACGATATGGAAGCATGCACAGATAAACAATGGCTATCTGGGGCTAGCAAGTCACCAGAAAACATGCAGACACAGTCATTTCAACAAGTGGCATATTACCTGGGTGGAGCTGGCAGCAACAGAAATGCAGTCAATGAACCCATGTCTCCGAGTGAAAAACGCCACTATCTGCTGCCAGCGGGAAGGCTCGCTCCGTAACTCATCTGCCGAGCCTTTCTTTGCCCACTGCTTGTGCTTGGGGCCTACAGAGCTGTGGCTGGAGCTAGTGTTGCCTCGACTGGCGCGAGAATAGAGGAGTGTGTTATTTCCGAAAATGTAATTCATCTCTGCAGCTCTGCAGGTGGTTGCCAGGCAGTCTTTACTTCCCTACCAGCTGCTGAGTGGTGAATGAGCAGGGGAAGGGGGGGTGGGGGGGGGGGAGAAAAAAAAAAAAATGCAGATAGAATTACAGCAGCATCGTTTACAAACCAGGAAAACAAAATTCTTGATAGCTGATGCTGTTTTTCTTCTGAGCTTTTCCACTCCCTACATCCCTTCTGTACCTGTGATTACAGTGATAAGCAGAATTTTGAGCGATTTAAGAAAAAAAGCAAGCAAATGTTTTCCTTATTTTTCCTTTTTCAGAGCCCCCAGGATCAGAAGCTTGTTTTCTCTTCCTAGCTGACAACAGATATTTAAGAGAAACTGGGTAGCAGGTACAGTACAACGTTAGAAATTCACAGCTATGAGGATGGTGGTGCATGATAACAGCTACTGGGTGGAGAAAGCATGGATCAAAAATAACCAAGTTTCAATCACTGCCTGTAGTAAGATCCAATAGCATCTTTTCACTTCCTTGCTTGCATAAATTATAAACCTGAAATGAATAAAACAGGGAGTATAGTTGAGCTTGCTCCCTGATTCTGCCTTTCTGAGAACATTTCAGAGCAAAAAGACCTTAACAACATGTTCAGAAAAAAAAATATTCAAGAAAGAAGCATTTGCTGGTTTCTTCTTTTTCCACCTTCCTCACTACATAAAACCACAGAGGAAAGATGCTGTGCCACAGAACAGTCATTCTGTGCTGTCTATCAACAGGTGCCTGGAGGGGCTGTGGGGGGTTTTAATCAGGAAAACAATTAGGGATATTGAGATTAAACACTAGAAGTCAACATACTGTTGTTCTTATTCCATGATTCATGTGTCATGATTATAATACTCATTTCCAAAACTCTCTGAATACTGTAAGCATAATACAAAAACATGACTTCTCCAAAGTACAAGAATTGACCAAAAACGAAAAATTCTTCCCATGCATTACTGAACTGCCAAAAAATCATTTTCATTTCCAATGCAAATCACAAGAGTATTACTGCTGTAAATGTATTTTCTCTGCGCTCTCTACAGTAAAAACAGGAGAAGTCATACAGTAAATATCTAAAAGATTATAGGATTTCAAGTTACCTTACAGACTTCACCATTCAAATTTTTATAGTCAATTATTTTAAGAAAAGTCCTTCTGCTTGCAAAGAGATTTTTTAGGAAATCAGCCAAGTATCAAGGCTTTCAGTACAAGCTTGCCTCTGGAAATCCAACAAAAAGGTATGAAAACTGTCTGAGACGCATTTTTTTGAACAAAATGCTCTCACGGTGATAATCGTCAGGGCAAGTGTTTTCAAAACAAAGAAAACTCCCAGCACAACGAACAAAGGCAAAACAGCTCCTTACAATGCTGCCACAAGTTACGAGGCAAGGATTCTACAGATCTACTGTATGATGTACAGTGTAGTGGGGATTACCAAATTCCCCCCCAGACTTCTTTTTGATGCAATATACTCTGCTGCTTAACAAGTTCTTACTGACAGCTATCCTATTCTGTGTAACAAATTTTTCTTGACAGCTTACATTACAAGCAGAAATACCAAGTACATTAATTTAAAACTGTGGTAATAAGATCAATGCACCATTTACTTGCAGTCACTGTTATAGCTCAGTGACATAGCACATACAAATATTCCGAGTGCTTCTTTCAGACAGACTTTATTAATATTCATAAAATACAATGGCTTATCAGCTCAAGTCATATGAAACTCAGTCTGACTTACGCAGTGTCCTCAGAGCCACATTCATAAGGTAGATAATGGAGATAAAGAAACGTCTGAGATTGAGTAGATGCAACAATCCTTTTAAATGGACAAGCTTTTCTAATGGGAATTCTGTTCATGAGAAGAGTCTTCCAGACTTGAAAAAAATTACCTAGCCTGAAAAATACCTATTAATTTATTACTGGAGAAATTTCATAACCCCTGGCTATGACTGAAGATTTTTGGAACAAACTTCAAATCACAGGCTTTGAATTTTGAGTCTCTATGAAAAGTCAAAGTGAAAATATTGTTCACGTTTCCCTTCATACAGTCTCGAATGGTGACAGTGCTGCACATCTGTAAAAGATCTGACAGCAGGGCAATATTAGGATAACTTCCAAAAAACATCTTTAAGGATTCATTTTTTTATATATGCGTGTGTATGAATAGATACATACATGTATCTATATCCATATAGTCCAAACTGAGTCTCACACAGGGGAGTACTGTTTAAAATTCTGAAAACAAGCACCAAAACACATGAACAATCTACCAAGAACCTATTTTTCTTGCTGTTACATCAATCTGTCTGAAGATGAGAACAGTTTGCTGCATTTAAGGCCATTTCTTCCAGGGATGATTCCCACCCAGCCAATGATCAACTGTGGCATCAGAGGAGTTTAGAAATCAGCACTTCAGGAAAGGCTCATATGGACCCCAAAAAAAAAAATCTCCTGGAAGTGAAGCTCTGGTGATTTAATTTCATATGGTGATTTAATTTCAAAGACGACAGAAATCCAAAAGTACTTCAGGAAAAGGTTATGCAATCGTGCTGGTGATACAAGGCAGCAATCTGTGTCACCTACACTCCATATGGATGTCAGTGATACTGAGCAAGATTTGCTGATGCCTATGAAGATGCAGTTGCAGTTATTTCTGGAAGTGTAGAAGGAGCCTGTACTGTGGTGATGAGATAAATCCTGGTTTTTGCAACTTACAAAGCAACTTAAAAATAAAGGTCTAACTCTAGAGATGGTACAACATCAGGATAATGCAAAGGGGTCCAGACTAGAGCAATGGTCACTTGTGCAGATGGAAACAAGCAATGGGTGGAGTAAAAACAAGGACTTGTTTTGGTCAAAGGGCATTTCAACACCTACAAGTAGAAATCAGAGAAAGTGCTATTTGGAAAGGCAAAGTATCCAGAGAAAGGAGACAAGAAACACCAACACAGAGGCAGCAGCTGTAACAGCATTTATGAATGACTACCTCTGGAGTCAGAAGGTGGGATGGGGGGATCACTTGGGAATATCAGGAAGTCCTAAAGGGAGCAGAGCGCCTCCACCATCCAGTTTTCATATTCTAGATACTGAACTGACAGGGATTAAAAACCCAAAACCAACAAAACCTCAAAACGCTATACCAAAACCAAATGCCACTGCAAAACCAAAAAAGTCCCTATTTACAGTAAAGGAAGAACTGAGAATTTGCAGATTAAAGAAAACAAAATTACCACCAAACAAGACAGCACACAATTAAGATTTCTACATCAGTACACATTCCTTTCTACAGCTTGATAAGTTTACTGCAAGATACATCTGCATTTGTAGCAGGGATGCAGAGTAACGTTGTTTTCTCTGTGGCAAATTAACAAGATCTAGTAATTGCAGTGGTTACTCCATTTAAAAATTAGTGTCAAATAAATTTCCATTTGATGCTAAAGTTCCTCAGACTTTGTACCCAAGATGATTCTTATTATCAGGGACAAGTTGAAACACAACATAATGTCATATTTTAATCTCCTAAGTACAGTTTTCCTGGACATACCTTTACAAGCAGCAAACATACCTTGAAATTAAAAATGCATAGCAACAAAAATTGTGTATACAAACAGCAGGTATAACTCAGTTACACTTTCTGAACAGTAACAACAAAATTCCTGAAGCACTTGAAAAGTCTTGTATCAGTTTCACTACCATCCTGCTAAAAAGAACACTGGCCAAAATAAGCACAGCCCTAAAGGAATAAACTGATATACTGAATGGAGAAAATTCAAGAAGCCCCAAAAACAATGGCAGGGAATTAGTTTAGTTTCCATACCACTTTGGATTTTTACAGCAAAAGTAGAGACAAAAGAATTGTGCAGAACTTAAACACTCAAATACAGACTGTGCAACTTTAACTGTCCAGGCAGGGTAAGAAAAAACACCCCAAAAATGTAGATACAGATTCCTGTTTACTACTGACACTTTTCAGAATACGACATTTAATAAATTTTTACTGGCACAACAAATTTAATTCTCATTAACAAGCATATGCAACATTCTAAGCCAAAGCCCAGGAGCACACAAACTGGGCACTGGAAAAAGAATCGTTAACCCTTTCTGTTAAGTTACATTAGAAAGCTTCTCTTAGCTTTCAGTTGAGACACAGGACAAAGTACAGTCCCTGATCAAGTGTGATTTACACAGTCAATAAAAAGAAGATATTTTACTGCTGAAACAAGTAAACACCCCAGCATGATCATTCTATAATGATGCATTTTAGTATAAATATTGAATATAAAAGATTATTATTACATTATTACTCATACTAGACCTCAGACAACCTACCAGTCTGAGCAGATTAAATTGCCTGGTCTTCCGCACCCTGTTCATGAATCTCCTGCCCATCTTTTTGGCACGCCAGACTGATAAAAACATCCTGTATTTAGTGCAAGTTTCTTTAGGGCTTTCTTCAGACATGAAAATGAACCCGACTGCACTGAAAGCTCAGGGGAAATCTCAGGCAAAAGGAGTATAACCAGTTATTAAGCAGACTTGATGTTGATTACTGTATCTTAGGTTGTTCTAATGTTTGGATTAATCCACAGTCCATCTGTTACAGTTTGTCTTTCCTGTCTGTTGACAAGAGTTTGTTGTGCAGATTCATGTTGAGCAATGAGCAGATATTGTCAACTGCTGCTTACTATAAAAAACAAACTTTGTGCATATTTGTATGTCCTTCAATTGTAAGTTTAGAAGTAGTAACCTGCCAAGAACTTAGACAAGGTATTTTAATTAAAGAGTCCACCACTCCTCTCAATAGTCTAAAAATTAGTATTTCTGAGAGTATGCTCAAGTTTTTCTTTAAAAGCTCCGCTATTCTAGGTATATTTCTAACTCTGGAAGATGTCAAACCTTTAGAAAGGTCTCCATTTGAAAAAAGGTAACTGTCTCACAGTCGTAACCAATCGTGCAAATTACACATCAACCAGTGTTTCATTTCTAACTGGAAACAGTATCTTCATGGCAATCTCACCTACCTGCTCAAGACAGAAGCTGGATTCAGGAAATAATAAAAGCAAGAGAATGTACATAGGCAAATAGGAAGCTACTGTTACTTTGCCTGTTTTCTTAGCTTTGTAGCCCCTCAAATCATAAATATCAGTTCTCTCCGACAGCAGAAAAACTGCCCTAATGAGCAGAGAAGTCCAATTAAACAGAAGCTCCACAAGCTGCAGAAAACTTCTGGGCAGGCACTCAAGAGAATGGGGAGGGGCTGAGGGGAAGACAGAGAGCAGGAAACCTACTGAGCTTATTAGAACAAAATTCACATTTATGGGGAAAGGAGGTTGTCCTGCATTAAAAGCAGCATGTGTGTATATGCACATTAATATAAGCAGTTATTTCCCATACAGATTAATGGGAAGGAGTTAAAGTGCTTGCTTTCAGTTGAAGAAGGGCAGAGGAGACAAGCAATGTATGCTGTAATACCTCTATCGGCCTTGCTAAAACCCAAAAGCAGCTAAAATATTAATCTAAAGTCAGAAGCAGACTGTAGATCACTATGGTTAGGGGCTATAAGACAGGTATCACCTGTTAATCTGTTTCAGAATATAAATTTATATTTCTGAAATAAACATTCCCTAGCTATTTTCACCCAGCCTTACTGACTATAATTGTACTGGTATCTCCCAGCTCAGCTCTCCCCTACACTGAGGGGTCAAACTGATTCATCTTTCATTGCACTGCTGCCCCTGCCTCTGACCACTCTCTTCTAAGAGCCATTAGTAGATTGATGTCGTCTTCATCAAGATAACACAGTGCAGATTTCCAGAGAGATAAAATAATGCAGTTTTATTTCCATTTTCTTCCTTGTATTCCAATTGCCATTTTGACTGTAACTTGAGTACTGAGTTGATTATTCCATTAATCTATTACAACCCTGATTTCTCATTCCTCTGAGATAATGCAATGAGAACACAAGTCCTTCCAAGATCCTTCTGGTAACCATCCATCATGATTACTGATCTTCTTTGTTATTCTTTACTTTTTGTTGTTTGTTTGGTGGTGGTTTTTAAAAGAATTAAATCCTAAGTGTACAGGGTTGGGTTTTTTCTTATTCTATTGCAGCTTAAATTTCTCAGTAAGCTTTTTTTAGGAATTATATTTTGTGTTCATCCAAGAAAACCTAGAACCTACATCAACGAGATTACCTTTATGCACATTTTTGCAACAAAACTTTTTACAATGCTGTCATTGCTTTCTCATCTGTCATTTCTCTACATACCCACTGCTACTGCTCTTTAGAAGAGATTCACCTTGTTTTGTCCTCACAGAAATGAGAGTTCTATCTCCTCTCCCTTCTAGATGGTATTTTATGAACAAGTACCACCTTGCCATATTTCACTCCTGTAATACTACAGCCAGTGTAAGTAGACTATTGCACAGGATTGCAGTGGTAATAGATAAGCACATTCAGCTTAAATACCATTAGGTCCTAGAAATAGCCGGGGAAGGAACCACAAAAAACCCCAAAACACCAGGCATATGCTAGGTGGGCACAAGGCATTTATTTCAGAGAGTAAAACCAGGGTACACGTACTCCACTGGACAGCTGTAGGTTTGGGGTACCACTGATACATACTTTTTATCAACTTTTTTTGAAACTGTGTACACTATGCTACATATGGGGTACCTGGCACAGAAACAGGGACCACTACTTCTGAGCAAGAGGACAGGGTAAGGCTAAAGAGCTTTCTTTTCACCGCAAGCACATAATCCCAGCACTAAGTCAAATAAATGCCCAAGTAACCAACTGCTTGTCTCAGCAGCTAATAGTGTAAGCACAGACCTTCTCTACTACACCACCCCAAGCTCCAACAGTTCAGAGATTCAGAGAGCCAAAGAAGGTGAACTGTTTTACTACTTTTATTCTAAGAAAGGACTGCTTTTGCTCCAATGCAAACCAGGCCTGAGTAAGTTTCTCCCAGATCTGACACTGCAAGGAAAACACAGATAAAGTAGAAGGGCACTGATGTGGGGCAAAGCTACAGGTTCAGAAGTATTCAACATACCATATTAGTTTTGAACCCAGTACCAGATGCTTCACTTGAGTAAAAAGATTCTGGTAGTTAAAATTTGGGAGTAAAACTTTCTACCTTTTCTGATGAGGAACAGCATTTTACCTTAGTTTGAAATACTACACCGTTCAAAGGCAAGAAATCAGTAGCTAGTTTGCATCTAATGGCACAGTATCACACAGTCATTGTTTTCCTCACTGGAGGAAGGTTGCATGACCACAAGACTCCACCACTGCGCTTTAAATAGGCAAGCTGTATTAATCTACATGTCTAAAACATTTTCTAAAGAGATATTTGATATAGGAAATTATACTGCATTATCTGAAGCTCAAGTACTGTAGCAGAATCCAACAGCACCCGAATGGCTGGTCTTTGCAAGAGATCAAACAGGCAGCCAGTACTGAGGGCAGCCAATCCCTGCTTGGAATGGTCATTTCCTGGCATCACTTGTGCAGAGATGATCATTTCCACACACATGAGAACAGTAAAGCAGCTGACTGTGTTGCATGAAACATGTACACGAGCCCATAATTATGTAACCATAAGTTAAAGACTAACATCCCTCCCCCTCCAACCTAATTCTCACAATCACTAGATTGTTTTGCTACTTCATTGATGATTGCACAAAGCTGAAGATGTCAAATATTTAACCAGTAGAACACCTATTAAACTGAAATTTTACTGTATAGCATGAATAAGCTATTTTAGATACCTTACTGGCCTAATAAAGCCAGTACAATGTTCCAACTAAAACATTTATGATCAGCTGTCAAATGACTGCTACATGTATAAGAAACAGACCGAGTGCAAGCACTTCTCTCACACCCTCTGAAGACTGGTGTTGTGCTGGAAATCTTCAGAGATCGGCAAAAAAAATTTGGTTAAAGAAAAAAAGAATTGAAGAGACTTTTCTGAATAACATCTTCCTGTTACCGCAGGCAGCCACACCAGGACATCATGTATAAACTTGGGAAACCCTCCAAGAACAGCCTCAGACAAATTTTGAAAGGGAATTGTGGGTATAATAGAACTGTGGTGAATATTGTAATACTGAGAAATTATTACACAGCAGGATAAAGATTAACATTTATCATACTAGTCATGGTGTATCTTTCCAGTACAAGATACATGTAGCAGTTCACAAATTACTGCATATTTCCTTTGATGCTTCTGTATTACCAGTGAAATAACAGCCAAAAATGCCAATATGATGCATAAACAATACAGGAATATATACAAGCCCCTGTGAGGGTCTACACTGCAATAGTGAATTTCCACACTCTCTCATAAATATGGAGCTACAGATAAAATATTTACACGTTCATGAACAGATTGTTTTAAATGAATACTGAAATTTAAGACAATTCAGTGGGGTTTTTTTGTCTTATTACATTATGGCTCATTATCTTAAAGCCCTGTGATAATCTGTTGCTCAGAGCTTTTTTCCTTGACAGGAAACTCCAACATCAACCCCGTGGATTAAAGATTTGTTGGGTAAATCTATGACAGATTTAACTCGGTTGGAGCTATTAAATAAAAACAAGCGTTAAATCCAGAAAACGTCCATCTGAAGATGTGATAGAGACAATTCAGTTTTACAATAAATCCTTTTGTAGCATCTCCATCTAGCGGTCAGTCTTGGTAGCAACACGCTGTTTCAATTACAAAGGCAGTGTCAATCAATCACCTTTTATTTTATAACAACTCACGGAACCACCTCACATTTCAATGACAACTTTCTATGTGGAATTTGGAACCTCATATGGAAGAAATTCCAGTACTAGCTGCCTACATACCTGAAAATATTCCTTAAAATGTTTGGGACAGGATATTTGTGAAGGATTTAGGTTTCACTATTTTCACAATCTGTTCATAATTCCCTACCATTACACATGAAAAAGAACGGGAAAAAAAGAGTTGGTTTATAGAATTAGTAAGAGTTCCAATTCACACAGTATTAAACAGGGAACTGGGGACCTGGGGACACAAAATCTCCCGAGTCAAGTTTACGGCTTTGATGCTCAAGCCATACAAAGTAATACATTTCCTCTTCTTAAACTGACAAATCCTAACCAGACAAAACCTATAATAAGCCCTGCCTCATATTTAAACTTTCAATCAGCATGGCTAGTATCAGGTATTTCGTGCTAGTTGTGAGCATGCAATATTCTACCCCAACCTGAATCTGGGGTAGCCCCTCTCTGTCAAGATAAACCACCTTGAGCTGCTATCATAGTTAACATGGAACATTTCCTAAAAACAAGTCACATGCTCATCCTCTAAAAATTCAAGATGTACATTTGTCTTTTTGGTCATTGAAAGCTGCTCTCAAGCACCCACCTGTCCAAGGAAGCTCTAAGAGCTGTGTGAAAGCTTCTCTCAAGAAGGAAACATAAAAAACTAGTGAAAACCAGGCATGTTCTCACTCACTGTCTTCTACTCATGTTCTGCATTACTAGATGTCCTAGATTGCAGAAGGCTTTTTGTGAAAGATGATATTCCTCAACATCTGATTCTACTGCCCTCTGCAGCATTTCTTGAAAAGCAGCATATGATCATAAATCTGTTTGCAGCTGTTCTTCAAACTAACAGGTCTGTAATTGAAATGTCAATTGTACTTAACATTTAAAAAAAAAAATTCTTATCTTATTTACATAATAAACACAACATCCCCTATTGCATTTAGCTCCCTTAAGTAAATGTACTATTGACCAAAGCTAATCAAGATCTTGCCTATTCGCCAAGACCTGCTCCCTATACAGTGCATCAAGCTGACCGACCAAATGAATTACACAAAGAACTCGTAACTTAGAGCTATTGTTGCTAAATTGATCTTCAGCATGAGATATGTCAAAACTAAAAAAGTCTTGCAGATCATCATGACAAAAGAAGAGAGGACCAGCTATACTAATAATACAATAGCAACCTTGGGGTTTTATCTGACATGCTCAAGTTGAAGTTTGAACAGCATTTATTCTTAGCAAACTGTCATCACATCAGAAAGAAATTTTCTGAGGCTTCGGAGCTCAGAGGCATTTTACTCTAAAAGGTCCCATAAAGACTCACAGGGTCTAGGAAACCACAGATACACCCCTCTCTCCAAATACCTTAAGACCTCAGATTCTGATAAATGATTTCTGAAAAAAGTTAACTTCTTCAGCAGAGAGGCAAGCCAGCAGCCAACTTAGCATTCAAAGTTCAAGAAAATGCTGGTAAACAACCGAAACCTGTAGCACCCACCCCAGTTTTCAGATGACCAAAGTTCTACCATTGATTGATTTGAAATTTATTAACAGAGTGGTCACTTGAAAATAATTGTATGTACAGTATAAATGATAATGAGTTGTACTACGCTATTTCTCTAACACACATGCTTTCCTATTAAACGGTGACTTCCCAGCACTAACTAATTTGAGGAAGAGAACAGTGATCCTCCTCAGAGACCTACAATACACACTATTTTGTAAAGGCCTCACCACAGTTTGCAATTTTACTTACACACTAAACTCTTATTTCCAGAGTAGTTTAAATGAGATGTGGTTTCTCTCTTACAGAACTGTGCAGAGTTTTATATTCAACATACCCCAAGAGAAATAAAACATTTTCAGCTTAGATCACATCTGAGCAGAGGAGGGCAGAGATCAACTACTCATACCTGTTTCTGTATACCTGTTCTGGGTTTTGCATCAGAGTCTTTACAGAAAGTTCCAGTAGTTACATAAAGCTCAATTAAAACAGCTAATTAGGGGTCCCATATACAACTCTAAACGTGAACCTCACTTGTTTGCGGGAACTGCCTGGTACTATCAGACAATGACTTAACATCTACAAAGTCTATTTTACAAATGGGCATTTCCATAAAAAGAAAACCAAAGCAGGAATATCTCGTGTGTTTCCCAAACACACAAAATGATATCCCTGGATTGTAGATCAAAACAGTACACTCTTATTAAAAACGCCTACCTTCACTGGTGAAATATGAGAATGGGAAACAAATCCATGGACATTCTCAATCTGTGACAGATTCTTCTCTGATACATGAACCAGCTCTGGACCTGTCACCTCATTGGTAATGTGTGGAGAGCTGTGCTCCTGGGGAGGTGTATCTTCATCCTGGTAGCGGTATTTCTGCAGAAAACAATTAGAGAAAAAGATCAGTCCACCACAAAAATGTGAAAATATTATTCAGAAAACTTAAGTCAGGTATAGTTATTTTTCTGATCTTGCTGACTGCAAGACAGTAAAATCTAGAAATAAAAGGTTTAATGAGCATTTCCAGCTTAAAGCCTAATGTAGTCTAAACATATTTCAGACTTTAGCCTCACCTAGAAGTACTGTAAAGCTACCCAATTTTCTTGTGCCTATTTGCAGAAAGCAATGTCCCCAAACCCTTTTCCAAAGAATGTTTTTCTTTTTTTCCCTTACGAACACTTTAACACAACTTTATTCACTAACAGCAGAAACTCTCAGTGCCATCTGGATTCATCACCTTGACCTCAAAAAGCCTCAAAAGCTTTTTTGCATTCTTCTAATTTAGCACATCTGCACAAAAAGTGGGATTTGTCAACTAAAGAGTTTTAGCTTTTTTACAGGGGTACCAAGATAGCAATTCACTATTGCTAACTGCATTACAAAACAATAAAATGTGATTTTCTTAGACAGACAAAGTTTCCCAACGAGTAAGTCTTCAAACAGAAACAGGAGACATTGTTCAGTCTCAGTTTTATTAATAGGCACTCCATTTAAAGAACCAGAACCCATTACTTAGCCACCAGGGATGTGTTCTAGACAGACTGCGCTACATCCACACCTGCAGACCCCTACTGAAAGGTATTAGTGAAATCAGGAGCACACATAATATTCACCCGTTCTCTAGACCGCAGGGTTAGATGCTGATCCAGCATCCTCAAACTCCAGTGCTAACATGGGCTCACACTGCCAAAGAACTTAAATATTTAAGTTTCACCTTTGTATTCTCAGCCAGTTCTGAGGTGCTTTAGGGAGTCCATGCATATATTGCTAGTTAAAACTAAAGTTGAAATTTGAAGCCAGGTTTACTGTATCCATAAGATGCACCCCAACATTTTATAACCACTTTCACACACTAATACTGTACTCCAGAGTACACACCTAGTTGTTACTACCTTATAGGGAAAGTATGCCGTGCCATTAAAGGAACAGGAAAGCCTTCTAAATGTAGCCATTTTAAGGTTGGAAAAAGCTAATTCTATTATTAAAAGTATATTTAGGATATCAGACATTTTGGGGAAGGGTGGTGTTCTAGCAGAATTCCAAGATCTACATACTACAGTTCAAGTCAAAAATAGTCATCTTGGTGCTAAGTCATTTATACAGCATCATCCAGTAGCTCCTTTGTCTGTAAGCACAGGAACACTACACCCCGGCGGTACCTGATAAACCCTGTATGATAACTACCCCTGCTAGCAGTTACATCCAAATACCATTTCAGGCTACCACAAAGATCCCTGCCCTTCAGAGAAAAGGTCTTCAACATTACAAAGTTATGAAGTCTACAGAATAAACTACCAAGATACTGCTTGAAGTGATCACCACCAGTTACCAGCTGCTGTAATGCTGAGCCCATTCATCTCCTGCCCACATGCCCACCCCCGTGCCTGTGCCTGACACGAAGACTTAATTCTGTTTCAAGAACAGTGTTGGCCAAAAAATACGAGTGAACATTATCCCAGCATAAATAAGATCACATTGGAAATTAGAGAAAGCAAACAGTAGAGCTGTAA
Organism: Gallinula chloropus; assembly: GCF_964237585.1. Classification (NCBI taxonomy): domain Eukaryota; kingdom Metazoa; phylum Chordata; class Aves; order Gruiformes; family Rallidae; genus Gallinula; species Gallinula chloropus. The sequence goes on from NC_140093.1 coordinate 9,709,020, forward strand.
GAAGCACAGAAAATGTCTTGCAACACATCAAAGCACGGATTCTGCAAGCTTAAAGGAGCCTGCTCTGATGGAGAAGGCAGTGTTTGGCTGGACCTGAGATCCTAGATGTCCCTGCCAGGTCTCAAGCTTCAATTTGAAAATGGGACCTGAAAGTGGATTAAGTTCCCAGTTTATCTCAGTCAAAACCCTGTAGAAAGCCAGAAGTGGATTGCTCCAGTTTTATTTAAAAAAAAAAAAAAAAGTCACAGGTCAGTTAAAATTAACTTCTTCTACAAAGCAGTGAAGCTTCTACAAAGCTTTAGGCAATGCTTTATTAGAAACAGGTATCTGGACATGCCTCAGTGTAAACAGGCTCTACATGTCACTAAGAAGCATGCACTTATACTACACAATGTTTCAGTGTTTATAACAACACAGTATATCTTAACTGCTACTAGATGAATTTGTCATTCTATTTTAGATTAAAAACATGAAAATGGTGCAATAAAAGATTCTCTCATACCAGGCACTGACAAGGCCTCAAAAGCTCTTAAAAAAAAAAAATCTAACCTATGACATGAAGTTCTATGATGTGAAGTTCAATATTCTTCAATATTGCATCAAAATTAGATGCAATATTGAAGATTGATTTACTACTGAAACTGCTAAAAAACCCAACCAAGATTCATACTTAAAATACACTAAATGAAATACTTCCTGGATAACATTTCAACGTGCAAATAGAAAACAAGAAGTGCATGAAAACAAACACCCAGGACACTCACTCTGAAAGGTCCCACACTGTCCTTGCCCTTTGCAGAAATTAGTTTTTGGGCAAAGTGCTTCAAGTCAAGCCAGTTACCGTATCTTACAACGGCTGATTCTCTTTAGAAGAGGAAGTCTTTTGTAGTATTTTACTATGAATCACCACCTCTGAAGCAGCATGCCTCTGGACTGAGGCAGTGCGTTCGAATGATTTGGCATGGTCAGCCACCCTTCAAAATCGCCTGTTCCCTTCCTCTCCCACCCCCAAACAACTCAGTCAAGTGTTTCCACTATGTCAAGTTAATTCAGCTGCGACATAGGAAGTGAAATCCCGTGTAAGTTACCCTGCACAGGAGTCTAAAGATGCTGCATCACAACACAGCCTAGCTCTCTCAAAGGGCAAGGACTGCCCAAAGGCCCTCTCAGCACCTCTTGGTCCAGCTGTACATCTCCTTGACCCTTGTTGCTAGCACACATCTGGCTTTGGATGAGCAAAGTAATCCAGCAGAACATTTGTTCCCTCCTCTAGCAATATCAAATGTTCCTTAATTCCTTAAGTGGCACACAAGATGAGACAAGCAGTAGTGGCATAAAGCAGGTAGAGATCACCCCCTGTCCATTCCTCTGCCTACAACCAGGAGAATTCAATCCTGCATGCAAACCCAGGCTCCAAGGAGACCCTAGGTGAGAAGGGACAGCAGTGATGGGCAAGACATACCACAGGAAAGAATAAAGGCAGGTGTGGCAGAGCAGCTCTGAATGTGCAGACAGATCACCCCAGCTGCACATCTCCCAAGACTCCCAGCACTCAGGTAGCAGCCAAGCAATTTAACTACTTGTACATAGTTTAAGGACCACTGTGTAATTTATAATCAGAACTTGAAGTCCAAAACAACCAAGTGCTAAGCATTTAACACTGACTTCTGAAGAGATACTGCCCCAAAGGAGGCAGCTGCAGGTATACAAGAGTGTCAAAATTAATCACAAACATTTCTCTTCTGAGGCAGTACAGGTAACAAGATTTCTTCAGATTATACCTTCTATAAGCTTTGAACTGTCACCAAACACTATGGACTAAGTTATTTACTGAAACTACTGAAAAATCCATATACTTTAATAAACTAATGACAGTTTATATGAATTGGTCGCAGTAAAATCATTGTTAACTGTTCAGGCCCATGGCCTCCCTGCTTCCACTCCCAGGCCAGGCAGTTAGACAAAAATAAGGATGGATAAAGTATCTGTAGGACAAACAAGGATTTTGTGGACATTTTATAGCACTGTGTTTCAGAATACAGATCTTTTCACAGAAAAGCTCTAAGAAACCCATTCTTAAAAAGCCTCACTTCAGCATGCCTAACCTTTGCTCTGCGTTATAAAAAGAAGGTATTTCCAACAGCTTCATGCGTAATCTCCCCCCAGAGATAATTAAGTTGTGGTTTTGTTTCTTTTATTTAAAGATCCTCTAATGAGAAATCTTACTGAAAGAGAAATGAAAGGAAATTATTTAAAGAACACTTAAAACAAACCCAGGCCCTAAACTGATGACCCATATCCCAATGCATGCAATACTATTATTAACCCAGAGTTCCAACACATACAGAATGTCACATTCATGGGCAGAAAATTAATTACACAAGAACATCCCTAACTATCAGATAATTTAATGACAAAATGCAAGGCAGCATTTACTACAGATCTCTTCAAAATGGGCTGCGTATCAAAATCCAATTCACATCAGATGTACACATCAATCCACTGTCTTATGTGAAAAGAAACCTGAGAGCACAGTAATGTATCTTCTCTATACACAAAGGGAAAAAATCAGCATTAAACCAGCTTTAAGGAAAGAGCAACGGGCACTTGAGAAACAGTTAAAGTTGCTAAATTGACCCTCTTATGCTCACTTCCTTCCTCCAGATTTTAACCCTCCCCACCAGCACATCAATACAACTCCCAAACTTCAGACAACGAAAGTTACAAGCTAAACCCAGGAAGACACACAGCTTGACTTACAGTCTGTCCCCAGATAAGTTTTAATTTTCACTGTACAAATGCAATCCACGTTTTGAAAGAAGTTAAGGATCAGTGAGGACTTTAATAAGTAGATCTAACCATTTGAATTTGATAGATACATAGAAGGTCACAAGGTGAGCCCTGCTCTTATGCAGTATGAGCAGCCAGCATGACAAAAAGTGGCTTCAGACCATTTGCACCTGACTCCCAGGTTGAAATACTTATCCTTGTTCAGTCACTGCTCCAGTTCAGAAAAACTAAATCTGAAAGGACCCTTCAAAAGATTATTCCAGCAACTGAAGTTGTTGGGAAACACTGTTTGACATTCAAGCTGTCCAGTCGTGCACAAGAGGACTAGGACACAATAAGCCAAAAGGAGATGAGTAAAAAAATAAAGTAACTATCACACCTGCCCCAAAACAAGTCTTCACAACTCTGATGTGAAGATACCATCCAGCAGAAAAACTCCAGCAACTCCAACAACAAAAGCAACAATAACACAAATGAGTTATTTGTGTTACAAATAACAGTACATCAGAGCAGTACATCAGAGATGTTCATGCATTTTGCTCAAGTCTTCCCTGTAGCCTAGTGGAAGCCCTGAACTGGGGTTGAGGGAACTAATAGTGGCTTCCTCATGAGGAAATGGACACGGACCCAGAGGTATGTGCCACAACTGCGGAACTGAGTGCACCTGAAAACTTCTCATTTCTAACCGGGTGGATGGTGAGAGCCAGAAAGAGTTTCCTTGCAGGTGAGCAGCAATTCACACTGAGAGGCTGAAAGCTTGTGGCTAACAAAAGAAACTTCAACAATGTAAGTAAAGAGAAGACATGCTGGAATTTTCAGAAGTTCTTCACTGACTGTGCAATAGGGCTCTCAGCATTATTTTCACATTAGGCCTCAACACCTGACAAACTGAATGACTTGAAATATTAGAACCAACTGCTTCATTCCCAAAAGCACTGTTTCCTTTTAATAACTAGAGCTAAGACAAAAACATAAGGCATTTCACCCCCTTGGACAATTTCGGTTTGACACTGTATCTTGAATAAAACTGCACAGAACATGTTTATTTGGGTCATGGTGTTCCATCAAATGTCAAAATGCACAGCCACTGTTAAATGTAAGTATTTATGTAATGCTTTCTGCCACGGACACCCAGAAATGATACAACCATTTAAGACACACGTATACATTTACAGAAGTACCAGGAAAATTTGTAGCAAAGAAGTTCACCTGTTCCAGAATGCCAAGAGATCAAAGAAAGAACAGTCAGACTGCAAATGTTCTTTTCACAGATGGTTTAAACAGAGTAAAGGAAAAAGTAAAACACTATTTCATAGGATTACTTGTCTGAGATTGTGTCTGCATGTAAAGGACCTAAACAGGTTATCCTGATTTACTGTTTCACACTGCCACTTAAATATTGACTCTTTCAGCATTCCAAGGTTACCTTCCTGGAGGACAAGAGTATTTCTTTTTAGTGCAACACAACCCTGCAACTTTTCTTCAGAAGCCTGCAAATACCTAGTGCCAAAACTCTCCCTCGGCATCACCAGCAGGTCACAACTACTAAATCCAAGTCCCTGGGGTGTAGATAAGCACAGGCTACCCACTCTGCTTCAACAGCCGAACACGTTTGTTGGAAGATAGTTACAGCCTGTGCATAGACAGTGTAGGGTATTTTAAACCACCCCACCGGTAAGTTCACTCTGCTCAGGAAACTGACAGTCTGTAGGATTCACCACAGGGCCGACCGTGGTTTGTGCGGGGTGCTGCACCTCCCCGCTCCCACGCCCGGCCGCTCTGACAGCCGGGCAGGTGCCCCCGGCGGCGCGGAGCTCCCGCGGGCCGCGCAGCGCCCAGCAGCGCGCCCTCCGGCGGGCGGGCCCCGCGCAGCTCCGCGCCCTGCGCAGCGGAGCCCGGCCCCTCGCAGCGGGGCGAGGGAAGGCGGCACGAACGCGCCCCGAGAGCCCGAGCGAGCGGCCGGGCCGCGGGTGGAGCAGAAACCGCGGCCGCGGCTCCGGCCCGACACAGACCGGCCGAAGGGGGTCTGGATATTTCCTGTTTGTCCTTAAAGTGAGCAGCATCTCTCCCCGGCAAATGCACATCAAGGTAGCGTTCGCACTCTATGGCTTTCTTCCCCAGTTTGTTATACAAACGTGAGGAGACCGTAAAAATAAGCGAGTTCCACCAAAAAAAAGGGGGAAGAAACCTTAGTTTTGTACCAAAAAGTTTCCAAATTGCATCACTATACACATATTCACAATGCTCTGGACACGTGAAAGAGAAGTAGATTTTAACCAAGGTAAATTCTTCCCTCCTGGAAATAAAGCATGCAACTTGGAGTTCCATAGTAAACCATTCACACTAGCAAAAGATCCATAAAAATTGAGACTTCTCCCTCCCAAACTAGGTGACATCTATTCAACACCAACATTTTGTGAAATGTATATTTACCTAAAAACGTAGCACACACATGCAGAGATGTATGTGTGTGTACACACAGCCCCCCACTGTTCCTAAATTATAAATTAAAATCTAGTTCAAAAATAAACAGAGAGGTGGAAACACCAAATATGCAAAGTACATTTGGGGAGAGAAAGATTTCTCCATCTCTGTCTCAAAAGTAACTTCACTCACATATGCCTTTAAAATTAAAGGGGCTTCACAGTACTTAGTGTCCCCATCATATCCTTCAGAGTGTGCATTAATTTTACTGGGAAAAGCATTCTTAACACACCAAACATAGTCTGTTTACTATTCTGAGGATTACCAAATTATCTATGTTTTATTACTCTGAAACCTAAACAGTTGATGTAGTCTTAAAATGACTAAATGCCCGAGGGCACTGTTAAACCCAAACCTGCCACTAAGAATTGCTTCCATCAATATGATGTCAGGAGGCATTTCCAGCCCTGCATTTCAGTGCAAGCCTCCTGTGTATTTAATTCTCTACAGCTGAAGAAAATGAAAGCCAAGTGCAATAAACTGATTACATGATGATTAATGCTGATTAATGGAGAATGACGACATTTTACATGCGGCATTCAGTAAATTCAAAATGTTGTTCAAAGGGATCTTTAAACAGGAGGCATGACAATTCGTTACTTCTGACACAAATCACCAAGAGCTCTGATAATAGAGTAAGGCATGGAACAAAATACACACTATTTAACCAGAAATTTAAGGTACAGTTACATTAAACATAACAGCAATCATTCATTAAATGCAGCTTACATTTCCAGGAAAGTCCTTTTATAGACCCACCTTACATCCAAACATTAAAGATATTGTGTTGTTGGTACATGCTACTTTACAGTGGCATAGCATCGGAGAAAAACAATCCAAGTTTTTTATGCTAGGAGACATTTTTTCAGACCCTGTGCACTTCAATCGATCCGGGATTGAGATTCCAGAAAAATGCCTCTGGAAGCGCTGCTTGCTGCTTGTATTTGACATTTAATCTAGGTCCATAGTGTTCAAAAATAAACCTTTATATAAATAGCTTGAATCCTTCAGGAAAAATTTAGCTTCACGTTAGAAACCAGACCTTAAAAAGAAGGCAAAGAAAAAATCCTGTGTCCATTTTTAAGATTTTCAAGTCAGCTTTATATTTAATTACAGCAGCATCAGCTTGACAGCTGTCTCACGGCCCCGAAGTGATGCTCGGCTCTGCTCAGCCAGAACCCAGGGTTAGATCCACCAAGGCAGCTCCACCTGCTGCAGTGCGAGGTCTGCTATCTCCTCCATGAAAACAGAAGCAACTCTAGCAGAGCCACTATGCTCAGTGGATGCTGGTTGCTTAGGGGAGGGGCGAGATGTTGCAGCAAGGGACTCATTACACGGCCCGATAGATAAACCCAACGCTTCCTGCAAGGTGCTTTCGCACTGCACCAGTGAGCATGTGAAAACCCGCTTTGAAATCAGCTGTGCATAATTATAAACCCAGGGAAGTTGTAAGCTTAACAGCAGGGAATTTGCTGATCTGCAGTTTACGCTAGCTTTTTGCAAGGAAGTGTCAGCAGACCACAAAATGAATGGCTCTGCGATATTTAATCCTCCTTCTCAAGCGCTGGAAATTCAAGGTTATTTGACACATGTTTTAAAACGTTCTTTAGCTGCTGAGTAAAACTTCTAATGCTCCACCAAAAGAAATAAAAATGAGCTACAGAAAGACATGAATATTCTCCAAATTCAACACACAAGGAAATCAGAGGCTGCTATTTTTTCCCCAGTTGTCTCTAGGAAGTCATTTACAATCTGGACGACGCATCAGTTCGGTTATGGAGAGCCCTCAGTGAAGTATTTCATTTCAAGCAAATGTGCATGTGAGCAATTAAACAAAACAATCTTAAAAAAAAGCTTTTTTTTCCTTAGAACTGAAGCAAATATGGTCAGTCTCCTTAAGATTTGTTGTCCTTCATTGTATGCTAACAAGACACAAAATTCTTTTTTAAATGGTTTGCTTGTGTTTGGGTTGGGGCTTTTTTGTTTTAATAGAAGGATTCAAACTTTATTTCCTTTTTTACAAGTACAAGGGTCCCTAACAAGGTTTTAAGATATTTCTGTATTTTAACGAACTGCATTACAGGACTTGATCAAAACCAGTCCTCTCTGATTTCTCTGTACCATAAGCTAATAACCCTTTCCAAAAAGCTTTAATAAGGTAAAGTTAGCCATCACTTTTATTTCTAATAATGAACACCAATGTAAAAAAGCATTTAAGACCTCTAGGGAAGTGTTGTTCGATCCCCCCTCTTCAAGACCTGACCACTTAGTTTACACCTGTAGCAGCTTTCTCTCCACTCTCACTTCATTTGGTTTACCTGATAAGCACCCCCTGAGGTAGAAAGTTTAATGTAGTGCAAAACTGGCATCCACACTTACAGCTCAGAAACTACAAACCTCATGAATTATACTGAGACAGTTATCTTTATATAAATGTGCAGAATGATGAAACCAAAACTAAGGCAAGATGTCTGGAGAGAAATGTGTAACTCAGCCCACAGTAAACCTCAAAATAAACTTCATTTGCATGAGGACCTTTCTCTTGGTAGAATATCCAAGGACTATGGGTGATAGAATTCCCATACTAATAAGCAGAGTTTTCTTTCCACCATGCGCTATGACCTACAATTTTTCACCAAATATCCTTAGACATTATTTCCCACAGTAGGTCATCTTCTGCATGCAAGTACAGCCACAGGGCAGGACCAAAGAATAAAGTAAGTCTCTTAACACTTAATCCTTGAAAAAGAAACAAAGACTGAAAACAAAGAAAAAAAAGGAGGGGAAAAAAAACCAAAACAAAATCACACTTTTTTTCCCAGAAGTTAGGTTATTTTTTTTGTAGCAAGAATATTCAAATCCAGGTGTAGCCCTAAGCATCACAGAATGAGGGAAGAACCTAGTCACCCCTTTATTTTCCTTCAGCTGGCTGGGGGTCACAGAGCACAATGTCTTGTCTGAAGAAATAGGGCAGAGCACAACCAGAGACACACTCAAACATCACACAAAGGGAAAAAAAATCCACAAATGGGGAAGGAAAGCTAAGTACTTTCTCCTGCCAAACACAAGAACGTTCTTATCCCACAAAACCACATTTTTTATGCACCACAGATCAGCAGTCTTATATCTATAAATCTAATCATATTGCAATAATGTAATTTCTCACTAAAATAATACAGTCAAACGCATGGCAATTTCATGACAACAAATAAAGTCAAAGAGCCAAAAGCAGTTCTTGAATGTTGCAGAAATAGCTTTTTGCAATGCAGAAAATATAAGCTCTAATGTGCCAGGGGCATAGAAGAATCAATAAGAGGAAGATACAGTCTACACATCTACAAAGGATTCCATCACAGTAAGATACAATAAAGAAGAGAAAGCTTAAGTAACTTCAGGCAATTACATCAAGATTGTTGGTGAAGACCACGTAAAACATCAGAATGAAGACTACAGAAAACATCTGAATCTTTCAGACCTATGTTTACAGCTGTAAAAACATCACTATAAAGATGAAACTTTTTAGACAACTTGCTGCCCACAAGCTTACAGTATTGAAGCTTGTAAAATTAAAATATTCTTAAATATTTTTCTGACTAAATCCAGAAATTTAACTGTAATGAAGGTCTCAGTTGTCCAAAACAACTATTTGAATTTAAGGGCTTTTTAAATACATGTTTGTGAAGAAAAGGCTTTCTGAAATGTGAATGTATAGTATGTTACCACATAGAGAAACATTTAGAAAGGAGTATTTAGAAATTGACTTTTGAGCTGTAAAAAGAGATAGAACCACAATGGTTCGAGTTAGAAAGGACCTCATAGATCATATAGTCTCAATCCCCTGTCGTGGGCAAGGACACTCCCCACTAGCCCAGGGTGCCCCAAGCCCCATCCACCCTGGCCTTGAACCCTGCCAGGGAGAAGGCAGCCTGTGCCAGGGCCCCATCGCCTTCAGAGTGAAGAATTTCTTTCTAATATCTGATCTAATTAATATACCCTCCCCCAGTTCGAAGCCATTACGCTTCTTGTCCTATCACTACATGCATGTCCCCATTTAACTATTGCTCTGACTCAAACTGAAGGTTGGATTAACATTTCAAAACACACCAAAAACATTGGTAACACAATGCCTAGACCATTGATAAGAAGAATATGGTGTTAACCCCTGAAGTATCTACCAATACTCTCCCAATTTATCAGGCTGTATTTTGTATTTTCACATATAAGCTTGAGTTCCTACAGCCAGAGTCTGCTGTTTCTGTGCTGGTTATACAAAAGGAACATTTTTTAACCTGGGAGATAGCAAGACACACACAGTGTCAGGACTTCATTCCATGCTGCCATACAAACAGGTAACGGCACGTCAGCATTCACTGAACAGAGAGAAACAAAAACCTGAATTTTCTTCTTGCAAAGGATGCTTCCACCTTACATACAAATATTAAAATGACAGTTTAAAATAGAACAATTTCAAGAAACCAATTCATAACTTTTAAAAACTTGTGTTTACTTAAAAGCTTTACCAGTAAACGTGACTGATTTCATTCTTATAAACACACCACATAAAATGAATTGCCTTTATTTCAAGTTTTGTTTAAACACTTACTTGGTAATAACTTATCTTTACGCATGACTCCCATGTGCATGATAAAAATATCAACATCATTATGATCTTTTATTAGTGAGCAAGCCTAATTCTATGACCATAAAACAATAAAGATCCTACTTCCAAGTCTCCCCAAGTACAAATTTCAAACAGAGAGAAACCAGAGTTAATCAGCATCAAAAAAACCACACTACAAAGCTTTCAGAAACTTAATGTTTCTGTTCAGCACTTGCCAACTACTCTTGATTGAACACACAATGCCCATTTCATCAACTCACATGTTCCACCCATATCCTCAATACAGCACAGGAAAGGAAACAGCAATCTCATAAGCAGGAAGAGACCTGGAGCCTTTAATGAAACAAGTAAGTGAAAGTTTGGCTTGACAAACGTACCAACTGTTCAGATTGTCAAACCTAAGGAGAAAACACTATACTAACCTTTGGATGTGCTTTAAGTATCGCTGCAGGTACCTGTCAAGCTGGTGGGACCCTAGCTTAGGTCCTTCTTCCCCAACGCCTGAACTGGTATAATTTCAGGATACTTAACACAATCAAGTCAAAAAGAAAGAAAAAAACTAAAAGTGCTTTTCAGCAGATTTTTTTTTTAATCTAATACAGCTATTTTAAGCTCTGTTCTGCATAATCATAGTCTGTATGGTCTTGAAAGAATACTCAGAATTCCAAAATTAGTCTCTGTAAAGAAGTTTGGATACTGGATAAAGGTTACTTATACTAACAGCGCTCTAATGTAATGGCTGTAACACTTACTCAAGGAGTAGTCATTTTATACACATTTTCTAGAAGGCAAATGAAATTTGAACACTAGTTTCATAATAACTGATGTCTGGTGCAAACTGCATCCATCAGCACCCACGAAGCTCTGACTTTGCAGCTCTTGCTCCCTGAAGTATCAGATGACCACCCAAGCCAATTCTGAAAAAGCAACCAAAAGCTCCTTGTTCCTGCATATGCTACGAAGCTGCCAGAAAAATCAACTGTGTTGTACTTTCAGGCAAACAGGTTTATGTACTGAAAACACCATGAGCTGAAAATCGCCCTTCTAAAGGGTACCTCTAATAGACATCCATGCCTTAGAAGCACCTTCTTGGGAGCCTGGCACGTGGACACATCTGCAGGAGTTAAACCAGCAGCCACTGTTGCACCTCCAGTTCAGAATGCTCCTCCTTAAGGGAGGTTATCTGCAGTGCCCACTCAAACTGACCCATATATTCTGAAAATTATCAACACTGAACTCCCAAAAATTGAGGGAATCCTTTCCATTGTTTGGATGCCAACAATAAAAAGATGCTTACCAGGAAAATTACAAGATTGTAAATGCATTTACCCATATCTTAAGCTTCCAAAATCTTGAAAAATACCACAGCCCCATTAACTTCAGGAGGAAGGTGAAACGTTACTTTGGAAAAGGGAATTTCATTAATAGTTGTATTTTTTAAACCTTTCCCTTCAATGGCATTTAAACCCAGAACAAGTCCTATGAATAGAAACTTTTCAGTGGGTGTTTGTGATTTTTCTCTCAGTTTATCCCAAGTCTTAAATTGTTAAGTGGAAGACAGATCTGGGACATCACTCCAGCGAGGTCCTTCATAAGCCTTGATAAGTCAAGCCAAAACCAGATAAGAATACTTCCCATCCCAACTGAGTGACCATTCATTATGGCCCTTCCTATGAACTTGCTTTTGGAATTTTATATTTAATAATATAATTCAGGTGTCAGCCCTTGCCTCTCTTAGTAATTCTAACCCTATGGGTTAATTTCAGCCAAATTTACTGGAGGGGCAGAGGTGTCAACCATCTGCAAGGTTTGTAAAAGGAGGTAGCAGGCAGGAGAATAAATATCAAAAGATCCCCATCAAATGAAGGGAGAGTGAGAAGGAAGAAGGCTGCCTAAGCAGCAACAGGCAGAATTTCTATGATAGGAAAGGTATTAAGAGTACAGTGAAATGCTATATAGCAGCTTATATTAAAATGGTAGCGCACCTTGGCAAAAAGTTATAGGAAGCCATGCTTTGGAAGGCAGCTATAATACATCTCATGTTTTTGAATTTAAAAAGCACAGAGTGAAATCTCTTCCCCTTCTGATGTTTTGAAACTATTTTAGCACTACTGGAAAATGCCTTTACATCTTTAGCTTCCGCACAACAAGCTTCTGGGAATTATAGAGAGGTTACAGAAATGGCTAGTATGGCCACATTGAAATCAAAAACTCAATGTTACTAGGTACAAGCCACCAAAGTCAGTAGAACATCTTCAAAACAGACAAGGATAGGCTAGAAAACAATTGGTTCCTTTTGCAAGACTTCAAGTCTGACCACATAAAGAGGATATAAATGCAGCAGATAACGGAAGCCTACCTGACCCACTCTGTTAAATTCACTGCAGAATATTAATTATATTGGTAACAACTGTGAGGAAAAAGAAAAAGGTAACTGTAATTTGCACAGACTGTACTATGATTAGAATATAACTAATTAGGAAATCCCAAAAATCAAGAAGTCCTACATTACTTCAAAGATATTTAACATGCCTAGAAACAGCCTGCAGTGGGCTGATCCTGGAAGGCAGGTAAATGCCCACTGGGTCGCTTGCCCACTCCCAACCCCAGAGATGAGGGAGAGAATGAGAAGGGTAAAAGGGGAAAACCTCATAGGTCAAGACAAATAAGCAAAGGGGAAAAAACCTGATCACAGACAGAAGTGATGTAAGGCAAATGACTAACCACCCCCCACCAACAGACCAATGGCCAGCCTGAGCAACAGCTACTTTGGAAGGCTACCCCCAGTATTATCACTGAGCATCTTTTTTTTTAAAAAAAAAAAATTTATCTTTCTGGTCAGTTTGCATCCAATGCTCCAGCTGTACCCCCCTAACAACCTCTTACCTCCCCCCTAACCAACTTGCTAGAACAGTAGAACTGAGAAACAGGAAAGGCCTTGACTGTGTGAGCACTATTCAGCAACAGCTAAAACACTGGTATGTTAATCAACAGTTTGTGTCAATCTAAAACACAGCACCATATGGTCTCCCATGAAGAAAATTAACTCCATCCCTGTCAAACCCACTGCCAGTCTGACCTGAAAAGTCCCTTAAAATGAAGAACTACAAAATCCTTGCATTCAAAAACATTGCTGAAACCACACTTAGAATAAACTTATGTCATTATCCTAAAGTTGCTTTTGATGCATTGCTCCCATCTGTGTCTATACTTAGCCCTTGATAGTTCTATCCAACCCTAAAAAAGATTTCTAGCAATGGACAGAGCCAAAGACAAAGCTGACAAACTATAAAAGCCCATTAAGTAACAGACTTTGAGAGACCCAAAAGCTTTCATGCTCTTCTCTCATCCCTTCCCCGGACCAACAATGAAGCTTCAACCCAGTTAGTATTTGAAGTGGATAGACTCTGAACTCAAGCAAGGTTATACTTTCAAGGCTATTCTAAGTGGGAAAGATTGAATCCAGCAGGGTGTGATTAGCTGGGACTGCTCTCCCCAGTTTAAAGACCACACTGGACCAAGGATCTAAGTTGTAACTCCGGACTGTTCTCTGTAGGACCCAGGCTGACTAGGATAAACATATCCTCCAAAACATCCTTTTCCTCAAGCATCTATCAGGCTGAAATAGAAGGCTAGTTTGGTTCAACTAGCATGCAGAAACTAGCATTAGGTGTGTGTCTGCATGTTGATGGGAAAAGGGAGACGAAGTCTTCAAGGTTTATACTCCAGGATAGAGAACATATGAAGATCCTTCAGGTATTGAAGGATTACTCAGCATCTGAGTCATCCCATACTATCTTTTTGAAAGGACTCCTTTTGAAGCAGTAGTTTTCAGCAGTGGAAAACTAGCTCTACTGCTGAGTAACTCTTAAAGTACTCATCAAGCACCTGTTCCTTCTGGAAAAATAAGGGCACACATGTAAAATAAAAAAGGTGAAAATGAGGGAGAGGAACTATCCTCATGTCTTTTATCTAGTGAAGTCTACTACTCCAGATTGATTTCAATAGCCATTCGTGCTTCCTTAACACATCAAGAAAAGGCTCCAATGACATGTTTCTGCTCTGCTGCTTTGATGTAGCAGTGCTGGAGTAGACACTAAGAGCCTCTCATAGCCAGTGGAGATGAAGTGCTTGCACAATACTAAGAACTGTGTTTCTTTCTGCCTCCACTGCAGACAGTGAGCTGGTTGTTCCCAGAGACAAACACAAATCGGTCCTTCAGTCCCACTGCTTTAAAAACAGTGAAAACAAATCACACAACAGAAAATAGTCTACTGAATCAGGACAGAGTCCAGGCAGCAGATGCTCAAGTAACTGCCATACCTTTCTGAGTACAAAGGGATGTCACCAGGTCCTATGAGAAAACTGTTCTCAAAAAGAATTTTCAAATAAAACTGGTAGAATGCTTAAAGGCAAAATATCCACAATGCTACTACTTGACTCCAAGGGATAAAGAATTTCCCAGCCTACAGTTTCAATTCACTGAAATTCCATCACTTTCTCCATCTTAAAATACAAATCCTCTTACAGGAAAGCACTAAGATTGCCATCTCACTCCAGATGGGAAGGATACTGTTGATTTACACTTTGCTATTAACTGAGAACAGATAAGGAAGACTGCTGTTGGGGCTGAAGACAACAAGGTCCCTGCAGGCCACTGACCCCCCTACCATTTTCTTGGAAACTAAAAGGTACAGGGAAAGTTGCAAAAAGGCAAAGCACAGATACTAGACACTGCACACCCCAAGCAAACTGACAGAGACACTGCTGGTTAAAGTGGCTATCAAGGAGTTGCAAGTCGTTAACACAGACCTCTGACCTGGAGGACTGGATCAGAAGGCAGCTCATGAAGTTCAACAAGGAGATGTGCCAAGTTCTGCAGCAAGGATAGAACAAACCCATCCACCTGTAATGGGAACTACAGAGGCACAGAGAAGCATCTAATATTACTGGGACAGCAGGCTGAGCAAGCTGCTTAGGGTAGAGGAAACAATCCTAAAAAGTGAGTATCAATCTTCCCCAGTGTTTACAAAGTATTTTTCGAATTATTTCTGCTGTTGTTAGCAAATCCATTCTCTTATGCAATACTCTAGTAATGAGTAGCCAGGGCAGTAACACTCAGAGCCTGCAAATAAGGAGGAAATAAGTGATTAGCAAGCTTAAGGAGAAACAGAAAAGAGAGAGGTGAGGAGTGTGGATGGTGTTATCCTTTTTAAAACGCAAAAGCCACAAATTACAACTTAATCACCATGACATAACAGCTTAAGTGAGAAGTGTGGGGACTGTTACTTGTAATTTGAGATTCCTTGTGTAGCTCCAATCAATTTTCTTACAGCAGTCTGAGTTATCTTAATGATAGCTAACAAATTAAAACACTTCTCACAGGAAAAAAAATCGCTGTCAAATTAAAGCCAAACTCTGCCAAGAGTTCAGTGATATCTGATTTATTATCACCGTGTGCTATTACCCTGACCAGAAGCTTATCCTGGTCTCTTTTAGTCATATTTTACTTAGTAATATTTTCAAATCCTACTTCCCCCCTTCCTGCACAATGAGCAAACCAGTAAAAATGTAACTGTAGGTACTTGGCCTGGCAATGAGGTCTGAACCTGTTGAAAGCAATCTTTGTAAATAGGTAATATTTGTTTCTTGTTATTTCACACGTATTGAAGCATTAACTCCCAACTATTAAAGTCTATGACTATTAAATTATTATTTTAAGTTAATACATTTGAATGTTAACAGCTTCAATTGAACTCAACTTTGGTTTAGATTTGTATCCACAGTTTATGAAGCAAAACTTCAAAGTACTGACCCTAAACGCAATCCTACTTATTGACCCTAGACCCTCTACATACTAAAACACCTTTCTAAATCACACTACTTCTGCAGGAATCCAGGGCCACACGTATATCAGTCCTTAAACACCACCAGCTGCTGACAAACTAATAGCACAGCTCTCCAAAACCACATATTCCTTCTCAGTATGCTGTAGCCACAGAAAATTGTGCCCCACTTCAGCTTTGAAATTGCTTCAGTTAGGACCCAAATACCTGAGTGAATGTGACAGCATGTTACAGCAAATGTAGGTCATTCTCCCCTTCCCTCTCCCCTCTGTTGCCTTTAAACCACCTAGAAAATAGTACCTTAACTAAAAAGACAGGAGAGTTCTTAAACCACTAAGCGGAGGAAAGCTGATAGCTCAAAGGAACAGTTCCCATTTTCAAGACACAAACCTGGAGAAAAACAAAGCATTATTTCTCTGTACATTGTTGAGGTGGTCACAAATCTTGGCTATTGAAAACATTTCTGGTCATTTCCTTTGAGAAAAGTAGCAACAAAAATTTAAAGAGTACAGAGAATAACAGGAAGATGCTCAGTGCTGTCCATTCAAGAACAAACTGACAGCTCTCTCCACCTTATCAAGTGAGCAGCTGAGGATGAGATCAGATCTTTAAAGAGATGTATGGCATAAAAAAAGGCAAATAAAAAGTAATTATTAACTGTTTAAGATACCACAGACATTCACTGATAATTAAATTATCTAGCTGATGTTTTAAAGTAAACAGAAGAAACTGCTATAGAACCCATTTCCAAATACATCAAATGTTCAAAAAGGAACTCCACAACTGTCAATCAAGTGCGGACCAAGGTCTAAAAAACATACAATCAGAATCACTGTCTCAGGAAATCTTTAAGATTTTCTCACTGGAGTGAGACAACTGAAGGGAGCACTTATCCTTAACTACGAAGTTTTCCTTAAGATGAATTACCAGTCACACTCAGAAACACTGCAGGAAGTTTTTGGTCTCATCCTATACAAGTTTTGTTCCATACATTATAATTCTCCTGAAATATTTTGTATTATTGTTATTTTTTCAAAAGAATTCCTTTTGAGTCATTAAACAAAGGTCCACAGTCACTGATGGGGACTTCAGGCAGTGTATAAGAATGATGCCTCACACTCACCTAACCAAAAAGGTACTTCTGAAAGGAGTACAGGCACTTTACTTAGGAAGCAGAAGAGCATTTTTCTTCTCTTTGCAGCATCACAATCTGATCCATCAATGAAAAAGTACATCACACCAAAGCAAACTTAGTTCCTTTCACTTCAGTTCTTAGGCCACTTCCACGACTGAAAAGAGGCCATGTGAGGTAATCAAGGAATTCAAAGATAACATCTTTTGTTTCGTTTTTTAAACATGAGAGAGAAAAAAATCTTGAAAGAGCAACTTTGTACCTGGAAAGCAGCAGAGTCCTATAATTTCCTTTTCAAAATATATATCTATTTCCAACTCTGGTCAAAGTGGTCTTATTAAGACTTGGCACTTGAGCAAAAAGCATGAAAGCCAAAAGGTGAGAAGGACTTCTGTCAACTAAAGCAGTACTAAGAGAATAGTAACTCTTGAGAAAAATACAAGCACTTTGAAGCGAATGTTCAACCTGCACATGGTTATCTGTTGTGAAATTAGCTAATCAGTGGTTAATTTCTGCAGACATTGTTACACATTGTCCAGTACGAACACAGGGGCAACAGAACTAGAAAGGAAACAGTGAAGAAGAGGAAAAATGTTGCTGCACATGGGAACTATCAGTGGTTTCTGGAGAACAGTCCATCAAAAAGCTCAAAGGGTTAGCCAACACATAACTACTGCTACATACATTATGGGCAACAGCACACTCCACACTCCAGCAGGACACCAGAGACCCAGATCATCTAGGCTCCCACTGAGCCTCTTGACTGCTGACTGTCATTGTGTTAGCATCTCTAGACAGGAACAGCAAAAGGGAAAGGTGAAAGAAAACTGTAAAATATTTAACACACTCGCACACTGTAGTGTTCATATAAGCCCTGCAGTGCAATGAGCAGGACAGAAATTTTTCACATTTCTAGTGCACGTATTTGATGTTATAAGGGAAATAATCACACAGAGTTGAGGACACTTTCATAGTACTTGGGTTGCTGAGGACACACAAGTTTGAGAAAGAAAGATGGCACCAACAGTGCATGCCAAGATTCACAGAAGCCCTTTAAAACACTTCTTAGGAGAAAAAAAAAAAAAGAGAGAAAACCACCCACCAAAGGAAACACCACAACACCCAAACAGATCCCCAAATATCTAAGTGATTTTGTGCTGCCACCTCTCATATTACAGGAAATTATTACCTAGGCTAACGAGGGTTAGGATAATCCAATTTTAACAAAAAGTATAGTTAAATACTTTTGTTATTAAATACTTCTAGTGGATTTGGAAAGTTGTAACTTGATCAAGGAATTCCCCAAAATAATACAGGAATATTTAAATAAAAGACCAAACAAAACCAGAAAACAATGACATTAACGAAGACTTCTCCAGCTTCACGATCAGCAAAAGCAACAATTTCATTCCTGCTCTACAATCTGAACGCGAACTCCACAGGCCCGTGACCTTCCCACCCCTGTCCATGCCCCGCTCGGCAGGCGGGGGGTGCCGAGTCCCGCGGGCTGCGCCGCGGCGCCGTCCCGGCCCGGCAGAGGGCAGCATCCCCCAGCCCGGCTGCGGCGCCCGCACGGGAGGATGCGGCACACTCGCCAGGCAATCCCCTCCTCCTTCCCAAAGCCTTCGATATGTGCGCAGCGTCAGAGCCGAGGCAAAGAAACAAACCAGAGAAACGCAAGCGGTTCGTGCCAGCGAGCTCCCGGCCCCTCGTTACAGCCGCACAGCCCGGCTTGTTCCAACTTGTTCCCTGTAACGCGGGGCACTGGGGACTGATGCACACGCACTCACCGGGAGTTTATTCTCTGAAGACACAGATGGACAGTCTAATCAATGGGAGAAAAAGCCGTGGAGTTCAGATTGCCAGTGGAAGTTCAAACAATCCTACTTTGAAATGTAACTGTCCTGTTTATCAGGGACAAGCTCTTACAACCCTGCTGACGGGAGAGCTACATTACAATGAGCTACCAACAGTGCTCACGTGGGTTTTGATGACACCTTGGGTCCTTTTTGGACCCAACGCAATCTGATGCATCTGCTTTAAAAATATGCAGAGACAGACTTTTCTAAGTCTCTCAAACAACCTAAACCCTTAATAAACAACTTAATATAATCCTTAAAATCATCCAGCCTCATCATAATGAGCTCCTGTTATCTACATTACTGTTACAAAAGGCTTTTATTGAACCAATTACTTGAGCAGCATGGAACCTTTTGATTTCCAGCTTTAATTTGTGTTGGTTTAACTCTTTGTTCCCATCTCAACATATTCTCATTTGCAAAGTCATTGCCACCTTCCTGTTTTGGAAACATGTTCCTTATGCTGTCAAGACAAGCTCTTCCAGCCCCCCCTTTCCCTCACCCCCACCCCACCCAGCACTTCCCTCACCATTCTGACAGTACTTCCAGCTTTGTATGCACAATCTGGAGTGGCACCTACGTAACACTGTATAAAACAGTACTTTTCCATCTCCTCAAAATACACTGATGGTCTCAAAAGAGCATTTCACATTCAATCAAAATGAGATGAGGGATAGACTTATAAAAGCCCTGCTCCTTCTAGTTCAACCTCAAACTTCTCAACTGAACTCCAGTTACTTGCATGAAGCCAGCTGTGTACATCCAATCCTCTGAACAAGCCACTAGGAACTGAGGAAATAGGAAAACTGATGCATTTCTCAGCATACAAGAGATGATGCTTATTTCCAGGAAATTTTCTACAAGCAGCTTTTAAAATGCATTTGCTAATAACAGGTCACTACGTTAACCACTCCTCTACTACTTTACTGGAATTTTTATAGCGTATAAAGAGTCAGGCTTCAATTAAAAACAACCAAAAACCAGTGGCTAAAGCATTCCCCAGCCATTTCCTTAGACTGAAGGAAAATGAGAGCATCAGGTAAAAAACATTTTAAGTAGTAAAATAGTTCTACTTCTGCCTTCTTGAGTAAGAGCTAAATTACTATCGATATTAATTACAAATAGCAGCAGAAAGGTGGTTTCCTATGTGGAATTTTTGGTGTGGTTTTTAGCTTGCTTTTTTTTAAATGAACTGCAACAGCAGCATCACTCTGGACTGCAGGATTAGAACAGAAGTTTCTTCTTCGTTTTGGGTTAGTTTTTTTTGTTTTGGGGTGGGTTTTTTTTTTGAGAAGTGTACATGATTTAACTACTACTGCACTTCACTAAAACTGAAGCAATTAAAGTAGATTTTCAGACTCATGTAATAAGCAGTTGTGTTTTACCACGTGAATGAACTATGAGTCAAACAGGCACAGTTTTGAATTACCATGTACTTTGCAAAGAAGTAATGAGCATACAAATGTGAAAGGCCATTTCTGAATTGCAAAATAAAAACAGATCAAGTTCATCATTGTAACAGTACAATGACTTCAACAGATTTGCTACAAAGATAAATAAAAACCAAAGTGCAAGAACACAAGAAGTGTGACTGTTCAGTTCCATATTCACTGCTACCGCACCTGGCCCACCCACCACCCCCACAGCTGCAAGAGCCTAAGTCAGAATCACCTTCCCAGTCAGCTCAAAGGTAAAAGCTCTGGAGCTTGAGCTACACCACTCACACATCATCTGTCACATACATAACAGGTAAACAGAACATTCCTCACTGGTGCTGTCTTCACCAGGTAATAAAGACACTCAAAATGTGGGTGGCTAAACGCAACTATCTACCATACTTACTATCTTTCCAACAGGAAAGAAAGAATAGGGCACAGAGGAGCAAAAATTCACTGGAATGGAGTGCTCTATCTCAATGGCACATGTGAGAGAATCTTGAGGGGTGGCTGGCACACTCAGGCCCACCAAGATAAGGAAGAAGCAAAAATGTCCTCAAATTATTCATGGGCACAAGTAAATCCACTGTTAGAGCACACACACAGACAGAAAGAAGTAATTATTGTTCTCATGCCTTCACACAATGGAGGGGAGAGAACTCTGCTCCCAGGCAACAGGGGTCTTTCCCTAGAACACCCCAAGGACTGTTCATTCTCTGTTGTTGGGCATTTAGATGACTTCAGAAAATGCTGATGATTCCTGCCCACACTGACCTTTAAGACAGCAGCCTTCAGTTACACTTTTAGTATGTATTAGAATTTCATTAAAGTGTGTCCTTCCCTCCTACAAAGCCCAGATGTGGCAGGGTATGGTCTTCAAAAGACAACCTCTTTAAAAAAAACAAGGCGCCTTGCAAGGCTGAATATCACTTCAACACTGACAGTCTTCACCTGAATAGGGCTTTGATGTTTTACTTTTTTGGTCTGGTAAATACCAGTCCTAGAAATAAGATTCAAGTAATGTTATTACCACCTATGAAAGTATGAGTAATGCCTACTTACTGACAATAAATCAGGCTATGATTAAGCCTCAAATAAGGTGCAAAAAACATGTTCATGTTAACAAAGACCTGGTATAACTTACTGTATTCACAAGGGAGAAGTGATCAAGCACAGTGCCAACTAGTAAAACCAAACTGACTAGGTGCCACGTTAGATAATCAGCCAGTGAGCTCAGCCATCCTGAAACCTCACTTGAAGTAAGACAGGAAGCCTTTTGGGCTTCTGCCATCAAGAAATCTAAATGCCTCTGCCTACTGAAGGAATCGTGTTGGAGACCATATGTCCAACTACGAACAACCCTACGTTTATTCACCCACTGTTTGCTCCCACTGTTTTCATTACAACAGGAAACTATGCCAAAGCTGCTCCACTCCGAGGGTCCAGTTTCACGCGGAGCAGCCAAACAGAGCAAACATTTTGATTCCACTGCAGAGAGAAACAACTGCTCTCTTCCCCTTCTTCCAGAAGTGTTGAGCTGTTAAAGTATTACCATTCTATTTTACCTGCCTTTTAACAGGCAGCTGAGACAATTCAGCTGCTCTATGCTTTCCAACTCTCCATCCCAGCAGCTACCTCTTAATAGCTCCAGTGCTCATGAGATTTTTCCATGACCTGCTTTCACCCATTAGCCAGCAGCAAAGCACATCAGGTTCTACTGTGACCTGTGAATATGAGGAGGCAGAAGCACTCAGTAGCAGCAACCTGACTGATCAGCTCACTGTCACTCACGAAGCCACAGATTGAATTCTTCTCCCATAGTAAACAAGGGCAACAAAGCAAAACCGATCAGGAATGAATATTTCACTGCTCTCCTCCTATTAATCCTACCTGGAAAATTAGTCAGGTTATGATCATCAGCTCCTCTGTAATAAACCCACACAGTTCCAGGCAGGCAAAGAGAGTTGTGAAAGTGCTTTGAAGGGGTCTTATTTATAGGACTGATTTCAGAGAGCTATTCTCCTTTTTCACTGCCATATCTCAGCATCTCCAACCTAAACATATTCCATACCATATTCTCAGAGTCACTCCACAAGGGGCATAATTGAACTGTTGGAAAAACTGGTATTTTGCAGGCATTTGTCTTACCTGCTCTTCAATCAATTCCTAACCAACCATGCCCAGAACTGGTGCTTATTTGTGCCATGGATTAGCAGCTTTTACTTTTAAAACAGGAAGGGAAATAAGTAGAAACTTAAAGACTCAAGAGCTTCATGTAAGATTCATCAGCCTCATATAAACACCTCAGGTATGTGATATCCAGTGTCTTTGAGCACACAAACCCTGATGTATCCGGCTGAAAAACTACACAATTCTAATAACTTTTGGTTAAGCAATGAAATGACTCTGCATACTTGCTGTCTTAGAGCATGCAATACACACAAATAAAGAGTATCTCTGGAGATGCTCTGTATGTGAAGAACATGCCACAAATTTATACCTTTGTTTTGTATTTTACGTTAATTTTGGTGAAACTAGACAACCCTTGTAAAAGAGAGCAACCACTTCTGGCCCAGGCAGTCCTTGAGTCCTAAACTGTCACTGGTTGGGAGAACACCAAACAGCACATTGAGAGAAACAGTTTAAGAGAATCCTCCTGAAGTTAAATGCAGAAAGCTTATTATATCCTTGTAAGCAATACACAGTAACAGAAAACTTTTACTAATTATATTTTCTCATGCTTTAGATATGGCATATCATGTCCCTTTAATTTGCACCACTGTCACTTTTTACCACCTTCAACTTCTTTGTCACTCTTGGTGTCCTCACTCACCACCTTCAAACTTACTCATCTTCAGAACTCAAACAAGCCACCTTCAGTCCCAAAGGAGTCCAAAATACAGTATTTCTTAAGTTCTTTAGCTACAACCTCTGGATTTAACCAACCTCATGCTATCTTGAGTTGCACTGGGCTTCTTTACCACACAGTGGTTAGAAGCAGGAACCCCTGCCAAATTCTATTCTGAGTATTAAAACTTCAAACTTCTAAAAAGCTTGGTTCACAACCACAAACACATAAGTTGAGACATCATTTCTTCTGGCAAGATCACAAGATGAGTATTCTCTGCTTGCATCCCTCATTGGTTTTGTCAAATACCCTTTAAACCCACCTATAGCATATATTACTCACACACTCAGTCTCCTATTCCAAATGAAAGTTAGTCAATCTTTAAATCTGCAGACAACCACCCTTGCTTTGATACCTACCTAGTAGGTAGCTATTTCTTTGGCATTGCACTACACTTCAAGATTACACACAAAGGCAACGTCATACCATCTGCTGACAGCACCAATGTTAGTGATGCACCATTTTTTCCACTTCCCAAAGTTATCGTGACTGATTCTGCGGGCAGTTCCTCCACACTATAACCAGATGGCGTATCAAAGCCAAGTGTTGTATTATTAGCACAGCTCAATTGGCTCACCAGATAGCTATGATTTTACACAATCCAATTGTATATATAAAAAAAAAAATCTGCTTTTTAGTGAAGCCATGGAATGTTGGCAAAATTAAGTTCCTTGCCAAAACCCATCACGATACATCATTCACACATGCCAACTTGGAAGGGCTGTTTTCAACTATTTCGCACTCACAGGATTTCTGAAGCCTTTACTGTAATAATTTCCTATAAAACTGTTTCCATTTCTTCTACAATTTTAAACTCACAAAATTCCTTATTTTGTTCTACCCTCCACTTAAAGGAAGCACCCTCCTTTGGTCCTACCTAGTAATTTCTGCATCAAGTTTATACACAAAATCTTAATATTTTATTGAAATTTTATTAAAATCCGTTTCATTTTCATACAAGCTTCTCTATCACACTATTTCCTACCAACATCAGAGTTTTTAAACACACACAGTACCTCCAGAAGATTAAAACTTGCATTGTAACTTTTCCTTGTGCTTTTTCAGACATCCAGAATATAGGAACAATACAGCAGAAAGCCACCAAAATGGTCAATTGGTTTAAGCACAAAGAAGAAAGGTTCAGGGAACTGGGCATGTTCAGCCTGGAGAAAAGAAGGCTTTCCAGGAGCTAGCAGTAGGTTTCTAACATTTAAGAGGAGGTTACCAAGAAAACAAAGCTTGACCCTTGTTATACACAGCAGGAAGACAGAGAAGTTTAAACTGAGACAGGGAGAGAGGGTTTACAAAACCTAACCAAAGCCTCAAGTAACCTGGTCTGAAGTTGATGCTGACTCTGCATTAAGCAGGTAGCTGGACCAGGTCACTTCCAAAGCAAAAAATTCTGTCGTTCCCTTTTGGACTTGCAACTGGCAGGCTGGGAGGCACAGTTCACTTGAGGGAAATTCCAAAAACTGACAATAATGTGACTCTGAACTACAGTACCCTGCACAGCCCAGCGAGGAAACCCATGGGAACCACACAAACCCAGTGTCAGCTTTCCAACTTCAGCCACAACAACTCTCTTTGTGCTCCTGTGTTCAGGCACCTTGTGCAGCCACACCACTGTGCACATACAGAACAGAGGTGACCCAGAATTTTATGAGGACTCATGACTTTCAACTTGAACAACTTGGGAAAAAAAAACAAACCACAAAACCAAATGCTCATCTTTCTCCCTTGGCAATAGGCCAATGCACCACACAGGCTTCCCCTCTCTCAAGATACCATGCTTAGGCTACTGTCAGGAACAAGGTACTGGACTAGACTGATAATGCTCTTAGAGAGTTCCAGCAGCATGCCTCTAGATATTTTGAAATAAAAATTATATAAAGCAACAATTCTTTTGCATTATTCTTCCCAGAAATATTATTTGACAAAATTTAACATCACTTTAAATTTAACTGTTTTACCCAAAGTATACTACTGAAAAGACAAGCTAAGAATGTCTGCCTAAAAATTGCTTTTCTGGAAAAATTCATTATTTTTCATATTCTATATTTTTAAGTGACATGAACTCATTTAAAACTGTTACTTAAATAAAAATCATTACTGTAAGCTCAGCCCACGTGCCTGCTCTTAATAGTATCCATGGTTGCAGTGATGCAAATTTGCCTACCTACATCAAACCAAATGTGCCCACATAAGGAGAAAAAAATACCACATTAATCAGTACTCTTTGCGCTACATTAGGGCAAAGCAAACCAGTTAGACCTCAGAAGACAGGACAAAGTAGTTTAAGGACCTGTCCACCCATTGTGACTAGATCTTAATTCTGAACTAAATAAACCAGAGTTTTCAAAGCTCGAATTACAAATTATTTCTCAAATATGTGAAAAAAATTCATCTTGATGACCAAATTCTTCTCCTCCTTAATCTGAAATAGAGAGCAACAATAAATTGCTTCCAATACTCCTCCACCCAAGGTGGAGAAAGGGGAAGCATTTAACACTATTACTAATGCTATCATGCAATTTTCAATATTGCCTTACTTATATGCATTCATTTTCCTTTACATTTGAGAAATAGGTTTATGCACAAAAATCAAGGAATTTATTTTTCATTAAACTTCAACTTTGAAGTCAAATGCACATGTATTCATAGGGAAGCAGACTGCTCTTTTGAGCCCCACTTTAAACACACAGCTTTTGCTGAAGCTGCAAGGACTACAGCAGTGTTTAGTTAAATGAGGCCAAAACTTCCCAGGAAACAGGCAGGAAGGATTAAGTGCTGATAACTCCAGGTGGAAATGCATGATCAGTCTAAGCCCACCTAAGACTATGCTGTGCAGACAGGATGATCGCTTCCTCTCCTGTGCAGCATTTCTGTAAGCAGTCTCACTTAGCACTCAGAGCCAGGCTAAATCATACCCTCCCCCCTTCTTACTCCCCCTGTATGTATTCTCCTGGCTGAAGTTTTCTTGTAAGTTGTCTTTTTTTTAGTAGATATAGGAAGGTAAACAAATGCACAAAATAAAACTAAAGAGGAACAGCTTAATTATAAAAGTGAGAGTACTGCCCCTCCCTTTTTTGAAAGGGGTACCAGAAGATTAAGGGACACATCATTTAACCGAAGTTGATGAACTAATATACGATCCAAATCTCAGTGTATAAGAGAGATTACTGTAACAGAAATAAAGCAGAAATGCCACAAATGAATGTTATTAATCTAACATGATTTAAAAGGGTTTTATTTCCCAAAAACCCACAAATGTTCAGATACCAGAAAGATTCCTCTGAGGAGGTGACTTTGCCCATTCCAACCGGCCCATGCTTCCTTGGGTCAAACAGGCTGACAAGCATCTAGACCTTTTTCTTGTCTAAAAGCTATCACTAAACTCACACAATATCCTAAAGGACATTAAATTTTATTGTACTTCTTGAGAAGGTTATTTCTATGAACAAGTTTTATGGTTTCAACTTATCCAGAATAATGCTAGAAGTCAAAGCAGCTTGTTGAAAAAAAATTAAACCTGCAACTGTTTTCTCCCTCCAGAGAAGAGAGAGCAACATGGAACAGCAGTTTAACACTTGCAAGAAAATAAAAAGCTTCTAAAACAACTGGCTCAGCATCTCAATATTTTACAAATATACCACTACCACATGCTCTTTATACATCAGACTTCATCTTTAGCAGTTACAAGTGGACTGTATTAAAAACAATCATACATAAAACTTTATCCTATCAGAGAAATGATGACACTAAGCTATCTGAGTGTCTTCATCTCAAAGCAGCAAGATATCAAAATAACAAAGCATCTTGAAATATATCCATCCCTAACTAGACATCATCTTTTCTTTGATTATTATTTCAAACATGTCCTGATTAAAGATTATCCAAAACATCATTTGGAAATCCTCATTTTGGAATAAAAAGCAAACTACTATTTTATTTAAGAGAGAATTTCAATGTAAGAGTTTCTTACTGCAGAATTTTTGAAATAATTAATCATTCTACTACACCTGAGTTTTTCAGTATGTGCATAATTACCTCTTGGAAGAATTAACATCTATGATTGTTCTTAGCAACAACTACAGAATTTATGTTGGCAAGCTCTGCAGCTAAGTTAAAAAAAAGCACAACACTAGAAAACCATCAAGACATTTTCATTACAGGTAGACAAAAACTGGAAAAAAGATTCAATACAAACTTCCAAGATTGTAGGCATTAATCAAAAGCTTTATCATCTTACCTTTGTTGTTACAATGCATAAGCAATCCATCGTTTCAGCACAGCAGGTACTTTCCAAACATTTAAAAGGTTTATTTTCAATCACAGCTAAAGACCATCTCAACAGAATGAGAAAAAGCACACTTATTTAATAGTCAAAACAGTAGAATGCATGCCAGGTTTCCCTTTGGATTCATTCAGAGGTAGAAACACCGTGGAGGAAAAAAAAAAAAGCAGGCTAAAATACAAACGCTTTAAGTTTCATGAAAGAATCTTAACCTCTTTTGATTATCTATGTCTGAAAAACTTAAATTTATCCTTGAAAATATCCTATAAAAGATGTCAAATCCTATTCCATACCAGTTAAGTACCTCCTCGTATTCGATTTCATATACTCCTCTTTCAGGATTACCTAACACATGAGCATCACAGGGAATCATTTGATGAAATGCAATACAAAATTGTTTTACAGCAAAAAAAGTCTCAATTCAGCTTTTCTTAGCTGGTTACAATTTCTAAAATGAAGCGTTTGTTCAAAAATAGTTTTGGTTGCAAGCAAGTATTTCTCCTCTAACGTCATTTCAGCATTTGCAGACTGCAAAATAACTGATTTCTTAGGCTGTGATGAATGGAATATTCCAAGTAGAACAGGGAGAGAAGAAAGTGGCGAGGAAAGAGTAATGCATATTGCAAGAGAAATGCTATTTTGAGCCTTGAATTAACCTAGAATTTCATTTCCTTTTGTAAGGCTGTAATGCAGTCACAAGGCAAAGTTTGTATGCACAGGCATTGTCTTCTCAGCCCAATTAGCACATCTGGGAAAAGTCAAACACTTGGGCACAAGAAAACCTTCTATGTACTGTGAAACAGTAAACTGACAGTTTCATACATGGCTAAGAACCTTATGACAGTCACTTCCCCTCAAGAAATTTTGAAAACAACTAGTTAACTCAGTTTACACTATCTTGTCCTATTAGGTCTCCCACTAACACCTTTGCTACAAACACAATGAAGTATATTGAAAAAAAATCAATAAATCCCTTCAAATAGTGAAATATCATCTGCATCATTTTGCTTTTGGCCCAAGATGAACAACTACCCAAACTGATAAAGTTTTGCATCAGGAAGCAACTCTAGAATATACTAAGTATGTATCTAGAGCATTCTTATTGTTCCCTTGAGATTTTCTGCCACTTCACTCCACTTGATTCCCTGGCTCTGCCATATATAGAGGCGTGGGGAGACAGGTCAGAAAATTAAGTAAAGACATGTAAGAAATATGGAAACTATTCTATTTTGTCTGCAAGAGGTACCTTTACAGAACAGAGGAAAAAGGTGGACATTACAAAAATCCTTCTCCAGTTAAATATATATACTTTTTAATATATATTAATATATGCAAAAAACCCAACTATTAAAGGCAAGCTTGGCTGCATGCTAATAAAAGCAACTCTGTTCAACTTGAATGGATATTCAAGGTAAATCTTATACCACTCAGTCATCAAGCCCAGGATTTTTACCTTGTATGCCCAATTCAAGCCAGACACTTTTCCTTTTTAACCTGTCTACATAGACTGTGAAGAATTTCTATTACAAGCACCTAGGTGAATTTTTCAGTGCTGTAAAGCATCAGTGGGAAAAATATGCATCTTTCAGATTAATAAGGCTCAATCCAGACAGAACTCTAGAAGTTCCAGCTTTTTTTCCTTCCTCTTTCTCAGAAAAGAGGAAGAAAAAGAGTTCCTCTTGTAGCTGAATGCACAGGAGGTGCCCAACACACATCCTTCAGTTTCCCAAGTCTTCTGTTGGGAAGATTGAAGTTCAGAGAAATTAACAAAGTACAAGTATCCAAAACCATCAGGGACACTGACAGAACACATTTTAGGCAATTTGGCATGCGTTCAGTGCCTCACCCGAAACATCTTCCAGGACTAGTCCAAGACATCTGGCCAGTCCACATGTATGCTTCTTGGCAAATTTCACGTTAGAAGCTCCATTAGCTCACACAAACTCTGCCTGTCCCCTGCTCTGTTTATGAAGGGTAAAGATGAGTGACACCTTCTCATCGCTTGAATCATTCAGCCACACTGATTCAAGAGTACTTTCCTGCAAACTAACCTTGGCTACAGCCACTTATGTTCAGAGTCAATCACTACTTCTCCCTCAATGTTTTATTCTCTTGCCTTCTCTGGGTCTCTTTTAGAGCCAATTATCTTCACCACTACATTTTTTGCCCCTCCCACTCACTAGCATCCCCTTATCAAGGTTGGAGACCCATTTAGCCTTATCACAGTGAGCATGTAATGTCCTGCTAATGCAGAGGATGAGATGAGGAAAAGCAGCCCATCCAGAGAGGTAGAGAAGAGACATTTCTTAGTGCAGGATCTGTGGGTCAGGCTGCTCATCATCAACAGGCACACTAAACACACCAAGACAGAGGGCACAAACTCTCCTAAGCAGTATGCTTGAAAAGCAGCAACACATTCACTGCCCAAGTCAGAACAGCATGTGTACCTGAGCTATATTAGAGCCCTTTACCAACTAGGGCACCACTGTGATGGGTTTAAAGTCCTTCCTGGTAACTGCACAGCTCTCTCAAGACCCACCTTCAGCAAAGCACTGAGTGTCCACCCAGGACAGGGAAAAAACAGAAAATAAAAAAGATACACCCATACATACTGGTACAACAAACCATTTTGTAGCAAATACCAATACACATTTTCATAGAGTACACCAGTGGCTGAGCACTCAGAGAGCACTGTACATTAGGAAGCATCTCCTAGCCCCAAAGCAGTTTCTGCAGACTTTCCATTGGAAATACTGCACTCAACAGTTGCAAGGTTTAACATCATCATAAGAAACAACAGCACAGCTGCTTGAAGACAAACTTGCATGAGGATGTGTTAAATCTTGGAGATCAGAAGTAGTATGTTTTTTTCCAGGTGAGAAGTAGGTAAGGAAGCCAGAATGAAAACTCCTGCAACTAAACTGCATAAAATAACTTAGAACTTTCTTTTCTTTAAATTATATTGTGAGGAAGAAAAGAAAGATAAAGGGCACACCAAAATTTGAATCACAGTCATGAAACACAAGAAAACCTCCATTTATGAGGCAGTGAAGAATAAGACCTCTCCACACAGTACTGTTGGCCATTAAAATCACAATTACTCTGCCGAATTTGAGAAGTGTTGCTATGTATTCATGTCATGCAAAAACTTACTGAAAACAAACCTTGCTGTCCTGTTGGCTCCAAGTGATCTCAATAACAATCAGCAACAACCATTCTATACAGTTTGGCAAGAAGGAAGAAGTGCATTTTCATTCACTGCTATTTGTGGCATTAAATACAAAGGATGATTCTCAAGAGAAACACAAAGGAATATCAGAAACACAAAGGAAAGATTTTTTTCTTGCCTTAAAAGATCTACCAATTCTTTCAAGTTATGTTTGGCAGTCACACTCTGTGCCTTCACAGTCATAATCTTTTTCCAATGTGAGATCTTCCATCTACAAAGTCACCAGATGACTGAATAAAGGAAAACTCATGTACAGATAAACCATACATAGAAATAATTAATGCAAATTAAAACAATGCTTCAGAAAAACACTGATCTTGAAGATAACTCATTTCTTCATCTATCCACAACTTTAAAAGTGCATATGGTTAAATGCTAATTTGCTTTTAGATTCTATGAGAAAAACCCACATAACAGAGCTGTCACAGGTGTAACCAGAGAAGCAGGCTCAGTTCAGCTGTGTGAGGCTGTCAATTGCCCAACCTCAGCATATTTGAGGAGACATTTCAAAGACTCAGTAAAGATCAAGCACTATCATCACTGCAAGAATTTTCTCAGCTCCTTTAGTAAAGAAACCATTAATGTTGCCAGATGCTGTAACCTAATTTATCTAGCTACCTTTGAACCTGACTGCAAGATGTAATTATTACAAGTAATTTTGAAAAGCCATAAACAGATACTAAATTCACATAATTTTTTGTGACTTCTTAATTTGCTTCTGAATTGCAAAAGGTAAGTTTTTAGAAAGAGCAGGGTTTGATTGCCTGTGTATGCATTCTGCACTGAGCACAGGGGTTTTGTTTGCTTCACATTCAGTTTGACCAGAAACCTGCCATGGAAGACTTTTTTTAGCTTTGGTTCAAAACCCCAATTCTTGAAATCCAGGCTGTGCATGCAAATACGAGTGTGTTAGGCAAAATACCCAGCAAGCTAAATATAATTTTCCCACTGTAAAACTAACACAGATGAAACAATGAGGTTTGAGTGACCCAAGACTATCCACTGGCAGGTGCCCTGATAAAACAAGCACACCGTTTCTGCAGAGAAGGTGCTGACGTAAATAATGGGCAACACAAACATATGGATAGAAACATAAAGGAACAGTGTGGTAACAGGGAGCACGACAATCACACACAGCATGTCATCAAGCCAGCCTGTAATGAATTTTTGTAAACATCACAGCAAAGAAGGTATTTGAAAACAGTGCAACAGGTCTGGGATTTTCCCATCAACTTCTCATTATGACAGATGCAAGTAACTGTATTTGTGAAGGCCAGGTGAGGATATGGCAGTCAACAAAAATTAGAAACAGATCAACAGAACTAGAGTATCCTAACGCTTTAATAATATGTTCTATATTTGCAGGTATCGTGTTCTAAGATCCAAATTAACTGCTTGATGCATCATTTCATTTTGAATACAAACTGCTACTGATCAAACAGATTTTTTTTTTCATCCCACTAGCAACCACACATCCAAAGTTCTGTTCTCTAGACTATGCCAGCTCATCTTACTAAGAATGTATTCAAAACTATCAAAATCTTGCAAAGGTTAAAAAGGCATTACTCTTGCTTTATTAACAAAACCAATTCCCATCTTGTGGGTGAAAATTAAGTTAGCTTAACTCTACCCCTTTTCAAAATATTCACATTGCTTTTCTCCTTTTTACAGATATTAAGCACAAGCCTGCAGAACACCTTAATAGCAAAGAAGGCTGACAGGAGCTGTATTAGCAGGAGCAGTCGGTAATATCCAATTATTGCCCTGTACTGGGCACCTCTAATAGGGCATCTGGATAGCCATTCAGTTATGGGCCCATCAGTGAAACAAGGATGTTTACAGCCCACAGCAAGTTGCCCCTTAAGGAGAGAATGAGGGTGCAGGGTTTGTTTCAGCTTTTTTGAAAAAAATGTTCAGTGGAACCTAAAAGCAGTCTTCTAGTACCTACAATGAAGTTACCTAGAAGACAAGAGCCATATGCATGCCGCATGATGGAAAGGCAAGAGAAACCACAAATTGAAACAGATATCTTAATCAGAAATAAAAGCAAAGCTTTTTAATCATGAGGCTAGTCAAGCATTGGTACAGATCAGCTAAAAAATCTCATGGAGCTCTCGGCCTTGGAGATTTTCAGGGCTCAGCTGGTCGGAACCCTTTGCAATTGGGCTGACCTCAGAGACACCTGAACTATTTTGTCCTTCCAAGATGTTTAGAGCATTTCATCTCCAACCTGCCTCGGCATGTCTATAGCTTCAAATATTTTCCTTAGTTCCTCTTTTGTTTTCTTTTTTGTTAAAGAGACTGGTAAAATACTTTTGAAGACAGTGAGCCAGTCTCTCCACATATCAGACATTAAACACATGGGCACATGCTGATAAATAGGGAAACCCCAGACCAAAGTACTTCAGCCACCACTACTCACTAAACAGCAATCTGCCAGCCCAACTGTAAGACACTCCAGACCAGGTTCCACCTCTTAAGACAAAAGATTTCTTTTGAGACAGTGTTCAGTGGAGTTTTTCCAACATCTAAAATGAAGTGATGGCTACTGAGAAGTAAAAGTGTTTGTCATTTAGCTTGGATTAAAACAACCACAATTTTAAAACATACCCTACAGATTACAAAAAAAAAAAATAAAAAGAGTTGCAAGACAACTATTCAACTATTTCCTTCACAATGCATAACTCAAATAGGTCAAGGAGATTTCTACCAGTCATTTACATTTCTCCACGTATTTCTCAAACACAAGTTGTCCCACCTACAGATGGCACTACAGATCACAGCAAACAGCTTAAGGCTGCTCCTGCCTGTACACATACTTCTCCCACACGATTACTAACATGAAGAGATCAAGCTTTAGATGTCCTAGCTACTTTGCCAACGCATACCAAAAGCTCAGCATTTAATGCATATGAGAAAGATAGGCACCTTCTGTCCTTTTCAAATATAAACTTTTGTTACTGCTAGTCAGTAGCACTGAGAGGATTCACATTCCTTTCGTGTTTATTGCTGCCTTGAATATTTTTTTTTCCCCTCATCATCTTGTACTGGAGACTGAAACAAATAAAACTGTCAAATAAGGTTCCGGGAAATACTAAAGCATGGAAAAGAAAACAGATTGCTGTGAGCAGTAAAACCACAATCTGCTGCTCCAACTTGCTGTAATAGACTACCTGTGGGGATTACGAACTCCCATCTTGAGCCAAAAGCAGGAAGGCAAAAGCAGAACTAGGCTACGTCCCATTGTAAATCCTCAGGCACCCAAGCTTGTATACCAGGAGTCTATGTATATACACAAGCACACATTGCTACAAAGTCATTCCCAAAGTCAGCTGTGCAAGAAAGTTCTTGTAATACAATCCCTAATCTCCTTAGGAGAGCATTATATTCTCACTCTGAAGCAACTCTCACATATACCATCACAGTGTCAGCTGGAAGAAAACTCATTTTTCCCAGGGTAACTACAGCAAAAACACATCCTTAAGGTAAAATGAACAGGATTGAAAGGTATTACTTCCAAGGCTAACAATTTGCAAGCAAGAAAAACACATGCGACTCATCTCCTACAATCCTACTAGTCTGGCCAGCAAGAGAAAAGTAGTAAAATAACCTCAAAAGTGCATCTGGTGTGCCAATCTGGTTATAGCTGGTTAATGAGCTAATATTGAATGGGGCAGCTACACTGCAGGTCTAAAAAGCGATAGTTTCTGTTAAAAACATTGACTTAGAAAAAACTCAAATATACCAAACACAAGTTCCCTCCAGTTTCTACTAAGTTTCAGCAAGCAAACAAACCATTAAATAAACTCTCAATAATAAAAATTACAAAGAGAAAGTTTTATGTGTCAAAATACTGAAGGAAAGGTATATGAGGTATATGAGAAAAAAACCCTGAAGAACAAATTAAAGATGACAATATGCACAAGATATATATGAAAAATGTTACAATAAATGTATTTAAAAGCTAAACTAAGACACTCATAGATACTAGAAAAACCAAATGAACCCAACATTGAACTATAACTCTTCAAAACTGTCCATTTTTACAACCATAATGTGGAAGCAGTATTCTAACTAACAAAATACAAGGTAACATTTACTGTAGGTGACAAACTGTGAGAAAAGTTTGGGTTTGGGTCCATATAAACTAGCAACACCACCAATATATACAACTGTTTTTAAATACTGGCAGTAAATATCACATCTGACCTTCACATACTGAAGGTCAAACAACTGACTTCCACATGATACTATGACACTTGAGACAAAGTCTGAAGGCAGGCCGGTGGCATTGTCATACATGTTCAAATCTGGCCCACTTTAAGAAAATATTGAAGTAATCCACACTGTATCAGGTTCTGTTAGGTAAGACCATATACCACGACCACCAGACTGTAATGGAGAAGCATCACCAAGCCAACAGCTGAGATGAGAACATTCACTTATGTCTATCATGAGATTTCCCAAATTAGGCCATTCTTCAACACATTTGTCATCCCACCACAGTAACA
The DNA here is from genome assembly GCF_964237585.1 of Gallinula chloropus. Lineage (NCBI taxonomy): Eukaryota > Metazoa > Chordata > Aves > Gruiformes > Rallidae > Gallinula > Gallinula chloropus. Next base: position 9,744,130 of record NC_140093.1, read on the forward strand.
TCCCCACTGTCACTAGTCCAGTACCACAGATGAGTCCTTGGATGCCTGGCACTCCAGCAGCACATGAGAATTAAAACTAAAGACGCAACTTCATTGTTAAATTACACCTTCACATGCATCTTTTTTGAAAAATTCAGAAAGATACAGGAGTAACAAACTCTCAAGTTCGTTACATTGTTCCAAGGTGCATGAGACAGGAAAAAGAAACAACCATATTTAAGACAGTTACACTGCCTCTGTAGACCTTCAATAAGGGACACTGCCCATGTACAGCTATTTAAAACAGCTTTCCCAAGCCTATTACCATATTGCCATTCTAATGCATTTTGCATAGGCACAAAGTATTATCTTCCTTTCTCACATTTGCCTCCAAACACAGGAAAATTCTGTTTCCCAAGTAAGTGTTCAATTATTTTAAGCACCACAAAATCTTCCCATTGGTCTTCATTTCTTTTCTCAAGCTTTAGACCTTGTCAGTCTCTAAGTACTTGGATTCTTCTACTGGTTTTTGCACCATAGTACCTTAAGTTTTATAATATCTCCAGCAAAGCCTTATACAGACCCAGCAGAGCAGAACATTTTTCACCACACTTATGTCAATCAGGTGTTTCTTTTCATGTATTAACATGACATGGTTGACTCAACTTGATATTAAAAAAATGACACAGATCTTTTCTGATAAGCTGCTTCTTAACTATTGAACTTCCACGGGTGCTACTGAACTACCACCTCAGTGCAGGACATTGCACTGGTCTTGCTGAACAAGAGCCTGCCTGTTAATTCATTCAACTGCTCAAGGCTTCATTCCAGTTTTAGCTTCTGAAGCAGCAACACAACATTCTCCTCCCATGGATCAATTTATAGCTTAAGATATTTGCACTAACAACTCAACCAGGATGCATTTTTGGAAACTTTAAGTGATATACTATCCCAAAATATAGCCTGTTAAACCATGGCAAAGTTTGACTGAAGTCAGAATTCTTCACAGCTACTGTTTCTTCCTACTACCAGAAGTACTACCACATTATAGGGAAACTAAGTTTGGCAAAACTGTTAACAACTATGCTGGCTATTATTTGGCTCCTTTATTGCTTTCAAGGAACTAGAGAGACCATAAATCATTCCTTGTACCTGTTCAACTCTGATCCTCCTTTCCTGCCTTGCTCCTATATCAACCTTTTAAAAGATAGTTTGCCCATCTGCAGTTTCCCAGAGATTGATCTATCCTCTGTGACTAAAGACAATTGTAACGACTCTTAAACTGCCTCATTAAGTTCTTTGCACGTGTAAACAAGAAATGCATTAGAACCAGTTTATTTCAAAACATGCCAGCAGACAAAATAAACTTTGCCTATCCCTGCCCACACAACTGTCTACAGTCCATTTTGTTTCAGCTTCTCAGAGACTCCATTTCCACCAAATCTGCAGAAAGGTAAGTTCTACAGCTCTAAGCTTAAGATTTAGGTGATGTCAAACAAGTAAATAGCACAATGCTCTTTTTATATTATTTCTCATATACCCACAATTACTCCATTTTCTCCAAAATTGACAACTCTTTAGTCACCTTAATGAAAACTTTCTCTATGACACCAGCAGCCCTCTTAATGCAATTTCAGGTAAATAAAGATTCCAGAGAGTCATATAATTCAAGTTTTCCAGTGTATAATCAAGATGCACAAAAATCAAAGGAAAATAATCCATTCCTAGACTGTCAGTTCAACTCGATTTTAATCTCTCAGTGTTCAGTTACTTACAAATCTGAAAAATATTGTCTATCTAGGCTGCCCAGTTTTTTCACAAAAAGACATGTAATGAGTGCTCCTGGCAATGTATCACTGCTGACCCTGGCTAGGCTTAAAAGCTGGGGAGAGGAGGGCGTTTATTAACTAGTCATTTTCCACTTTGAATGAACACAGCACAAGTCTTGGATTTCCTCTGTAGTTTCCTTTAAGGCATTTCTGACACATTTCATATTAGCCTCAATATGGCAAATTTCAGAAACACTACAATAAGCACAACAACTTTTTAACTGCACAATCTCACTACCAAATCAGGAGTGCTTCTGCTCTGCAGCTAAGTGGGCTTTTTTTACACAATCCCAACAGCCTCTGAAACAGTTCACTCAGCAAGGCACCCTAAGCACCTTATCTTGCTGGGCAATACAAGCTTCCCTACAAGCTGCACCAATAGTTTTTTGGCTGATCTCCCCCAGTGCTCTTCCTGAGTTCTATTACAGTTTCAGTAGAACACGTCATCACAGTACACTGCCTTCAGTTACCACAAAAAAGTTCACACCCCTTTCCCAATGCTATCAGTATTAAGGACGCACTTCAAACAAAGTTCACCTCTTTGGAGACAAGTAACAGGTGTGATTCAAATAAATAAATAAAGCAAGCAATGTTGTAACTGTAACTTGGGCAGAGATGTTGATTTCCTGAAAACATGCATTAAGGTGCATTTCCCTGGTCAGTTTTCTCACCACTCACTAGTAACAACTGGATTGATGCAGTTTTCAAAAAAATAGTCCTTCCAAATCACAGTTGTACAAGTAGCAGATAATTTCTTACAAACAGACTGTAAAATTTACTATCAGAAAGACACACCTTCAGATTTCCCAAATTACTAATGAAGTAATGACTGAACAGTTGTCAGCATGGATGAGTACAGGCATACAAAGCTTGTCAGCAAGGTTCCAAATTCAGAGCATAAATCCAATTTAATGGTCACTTAATGGTATATGTGACAAACAAGTTTATAAATTTTTGACTAAGTAAAATGCACACAACAAAGATCTAGATAATTAAATCCCCTGTGACTACTGATCTTAATAATGTAAGTTTTCTATGGAAATCAATATTTTATAAAAATGTAATAATTTCACCAAGAAAAACAAACCAGATTTCTGTATCATACCTCTACACTCGGGCTAAGGCTGCTGGGCAGTGTTTCTGATGTCACTGTTGTGCTGGGAAGGCTGGAGAAGTCCCAGGTATTCACAGGCTGTATTGGTTCAGAGGGCTGAGAGCGATCAATACATTTTGGATTGTCCAGTAAGGTCACTTCATAAAATTCTTGAATATCTAAAGACATGAAAAACAAAAAAAAAAAGAGCAGTCAGACTTTGTAGTTACTATAACATTCTGATTTTAATATAATCTACCCCTACAAAACAAATTAGGTACCTACTACTCTACTGGTTAGTGATGAAGCTGTAACACCGAGCTCACACGAACTTCCCCACAGGACAGACAACTCACTCTCTGTGCCCCATATCACAGAATTTAAGTGGCCCCACTCACTCTGGAATTCTGCAGCAGGAAGAGCGGAAGCATATGGAATAACTGCATGTGGAATACTGGAAGGGATGGCTGTCTATGCTTCAAATTATGCTATACAATAATTTCAGCCAGTGCAGCCTCTGGTTAGGTGAAATCTAATGTTTAAGGGCAGTATTAGGTGGTCTCTTTTGTGGTATACATATTTTCATGGAAATATAAATATAGTGATGAAGTAACAAGAGTGAATTTGCAGTAAGTTAGGAAAACGATCAATCAGGCTGTTTTTTCACTAAGTAACAGAAAGAGGATGAAGCTTTAGCAATATGAAATACAAGTCATACTTATGAGGTAATGAACAGCTTTTCCTATAACCCTGAAGACTCCAGTGGAAACTTCTGGGGAAGAAGAATCTGGCTACGTTAGTGTTTTTTATTCCTTGACATCCTATGCACCACATGAAGTGCCAATAAAAATAACAGTCTAAAGAAGCATCAAAGACTTTTCTATGGAAGTATAAGGATGTGAAACACCAAAACAACTATCATCACATCCATAAACACATTTTTAAAAAAATCTGAAAAGGTATAGGCTAAGAGAAGAAAAGACAAATGAAAAAGCTGTCTTGCTTCAAAGTTAAAATCTGCTGAACAGGAGTTGTAAACTCACATATTTAATTACACCAACTTCACAGAAGACAAGCATACAGACATGGTTAGCTCAAATAGCAAACAGGACCCAGCTGTGAATAAGGAGGACTCTAATCTGCAGAATCTTGTAGCTTTTCAGCAGCTTCTCAGTCAGTAACCAAGGCACAATAACTAATTTCTTTATAGAGCTGCACCATAAAAGAAAGACTACACAAATAACAGACATCTTACTGTCGCTGGTGTTCCAGTCTTAGGTTGGTTTTTTTTATGTAGACATTGCACTCTTGCTCTGTACCAGCTCAGAAAATTGCAATTCTCAAATTCCATTTGTATCTTTTCTCTGAGCAAGAGTCAAATTCCTAACAACTGCTTACATTAATTTTTAAAGTTATACTTGCTCTTAGCGCTGCTGATTGGAAGAAATAGCACTGAAGGTTGCAGAAGATGTTAAGTGACCTAGATACACAGGACCAAAGCAGCCTGAGAGATACAAATTGCATTTAAATCTATCTTTCACATTAGCTCCCTCAGTTTGTCTTGGCTCCCTCAAATTTGTCTTGTAGCTGCATTAATACATCAATCAAGTACACAGAGTAAAGATTCCCCCCCTTCCCCCCTCCCCAATAGAGAGTACTTTGTATATTAAAATAGGCAGTGGTTTAAATTGATTCTATAGCTGCAATCCACAGCAACCCAGCCAGGAAGAGTACTACATTATTTATGGGAAGGGGTTATTTGTGCAACTGTTTTGCAACAGAAATCTAGGGCACCAATTCTCAATTCTGCTACTGTTCTTTTAAGTCCCTTCCTGTGGAGGTAGCCATTTATGCATACTGCAGAATGACTTGCTTCAAAAAGCACGTTATTTCCCATACATCTTCTCAACTTCTCTACAACCAACACCACAATAGACTTACTATTGAAAGAGGTCAGAAATATACACACTACTTCATAAGGGGACTGGTTTCTGTTTATCCTGAGCTTGCTCCAAATCCACAGACACACTTCCTAGGAACTTGGTGTCTAAATAATACCTACCTTTTCTTTAAGAAAAATAAAAAACAACCCACGTTTATTTACATTCTTACTATTCAAAATGCAACCTTTAAGTACTTACTGGTGCAGGCAGTCTCTGAACCCTTAACACATTAGGTCCACAAGGAACAAGTGATGGACATTCACATTTTTTAAAGCCAGAAACAGACCTTACTAAATTCAACCTAAAAAATTTCTTCTTCTCATCTACCGCTTTATCAGTTCACAAAAATGTTTCATCACATGAACACACTTAAATATCTACCAAAATCATATTAAACCATACATTTTCCTACTTCTTACACAGAGCAGGTGGTAAAATACTGTTTAGTTACATTTACGCTTAGATTCTTTCTTCAACATAGATGTGCTTTTCTCATGTCCCAGCTCTTTCCTCCCATATTAATTCCATGTTGCTCAAACTGAATTGCAGATAACTAAATTGGAGAAAAATAGCAAAAGAAAACATAGGTGGGGACCATTTCCAACTAGAAGGCGAACTTTAAGGGAGCAGCTGACTGACACTGAGAAACAGGAGCACAAAGTTTCACGAAAGCCAAACTGACAAGAAGTGATGAATGAGAGGCAACAGAAAAAAACATCCTAGAATTGTGTCAGCTTAGAAGTAAAACCACATAAAGCAGACAAATCAGCAATAAGTTTGATGGCAACAAGAATAAAAGTCTAGGCAAGCCAAGTGACATACCACCAGTTCTGAAAAAGAGAACACTTAAGACACGAGGGGAAAAAACATTTTTCTTATTAGCAATGTGCAAAGCTCAGCAGTGTTGACAAGCACAGTATTTATTCAGTATTCATTACGGTAGAAGCTGACCCACTACAAGCAGTTTGCTGCTGTGTATTTTTCCCCCTTCTCGTATTCTCCACTCATCTTAGTTTTGTTCTTTGAACGGGCTCATTCACCAGTAACATGATACACTAGAAGCTAAAACCTGTTCACTCTTAAAGCAAACGAGACTTACCTACCAAACATAAATTGAAACCCAAATTGACATCACAAGGGAGTTTCAGGTTCACTAGAAACCACAACACAGTAATTAAAACAGCAGAAACGCAGAAGCAAACAAATTATTGCAACATCTCCTAAATTGAGTGTATCTGATGGCACTTCAAGAGCCTGCATCAATCCCGACTAGAGGATCTGCCTCCGAGGACAAGGATTCCAACCAGCAACGTGACACCAGTCCTTCAGATAGATTTCTTCCCGGCTCCTTAGAAATCAGGCCTCTGCTTGCCATTTCTACTGGCACGTGGAGCGTCTGATACTGTCTGCTATATATGCAACAGCAGCTACACTTGTGATCAGGACAGCGTAAGACCAGCGCGCATTCTGAACATCTCCCTGTCAAGCCAAGCTCTCCACACACACCTTCCCCACAGAAAGGAGTACGTCATTTTAATACAGTCAGCTAGTAAAATGAAGCTGAGCAGATCTATTCTCTGCATTCACTTATGCAATAAACCTTTTGACAGCTGTAACTTTGCAAGTCAAAGATGGGACACCTGTAATTGCATTTCCTGAAGAGAACGGTGTAACCCCATAAACAAGACATCGACAATGCTTGTAACAGGCCACCAGCCTCAGGCTAAGCTAACAACCAGACCTCTGGACTTGTCTTGGCCTCCCTGGAGCTTAGTTTGAGCTTGTCCAACTCTAACCACAATTATCTAAAGACCAGGCACACTATCTAATTTGTATAGCTTTTACTTAGCTTCAGACCATTGTGTGATCCAACACCTCTTTTTATAAATATTTATATAAAAACACACAGATTATACACAGATAAATAATATTCATATAGGTGCTATATATTCCATAGATATTATATCTTTATACATGTAAAACCAATAGGTCTCACATTGCACAATTATCCAAAGTGAAGTAAATGCTATACGTAAGGACAGAGACACAGACTGTATATACAAATAAACATCTCTGCAATTCTGTAACTAATGGATATCACTAACAAGTAGTTATTCTGTAGGGAATTAATCCACTATGACCCAAGAGTGAAAAGCATCATAGAGGAGCACAAACAGAATGACTGTAGAGGCCTTGAAAATAAAGGCACAGGGTGATACCAGAGGCCTCAAGGCTATCAACAACTCACCAACTGCTAATTACAGGTCAAAGGCAACCAACCTTGAGAACCAGGCAAAAACTGGTGGGTAACAAAGAACAAGCATCTAGTATATGTAAAACACCCTGAATATACAAGAACTTTAACATGGAACTGCAAAGTCATGAAAAAAGAATAAAGCACCGAGTATGTTAGCAAACAAAAATAACTTCCAGAAACCGCAACAGTGAGGAGGAAGAAACCATCAACAGCATAGATCTCAGTGGGAAGGATTCCCTGTACCACAGTCTCCCATTCCCTCTTCTTCTCTGACCATATTTTAATATGGTTTGGCTTTCTAACAAGTATTAAGCAACTCACTCTTATTTCTACACGTTGTTGTTCTTTAGGTTTCCAATATAGGACTTCTAATGTTATGGTATAGAGGGAATCACTAAAATGTCATTGACATTTGCTGCTTATTTAAAGTATTTAAAAAAATTAAAAGCAGTCCTTTGATGATCACAGTAGCTTACTGGCTTTGTAGTTTTACACTTTAAGCATCTTGACCATTTGTGGGTTATAGGTGTTTTTTCTTAAGTAAATGCCAGGAAATTCCATTCAAGCTTAACATTTCATGAACTAAAACACTGACACATTTATTACAACAGACTCCACTGGACACTGCATGTAACACAGTGGCCTGTTGCTTGTACACCATACACCACACAAAGCTGTAAACTGCTACCGCCAGATACATGAAGGTAACAAGCACATCTGTATTAACTGTATCCTCATTTGAAGTTTTAATGTCGTTAACATCTTGGTGCACGAGCAAATATAGGAAGCCTGTATTTGTCTTCTGGTTTTTCAGAAACCGAAATGTGAATTCACAGTTTACAAAATGCAAAGGAGAAGGGTCACCTCCCTCCAACTGCTGGCAATACTCTCTGTAACGCAGGCCAGACTACTCGCTGCCTCTGCCAACGGCACACTGCTCACCCATATCCAATGTGATGCTCACCAGGACCCACAGGTCCTTTTCCACAAAGCTGCCTTCCAGCTGGATGGCACACAGTGTATTTGGTACATGGGATTGTTCTTCCCTGGGTCCTGGACTTTGCAGTTCTCCTTGCTGAACTCCATGAGGTTCCTGTCAGTCTATTTCTCCAGCCTGTTGAGATCCCTCTGTGCAGCAGCATGACCAGGATTTATGCACTCCAAATACAGAGTTAATTCCCCACTGGCACTGATGAGGTACTCCAAACACACTTACTCAAATACAGCACATGCAAGGGTCACTTTGTTGGTTTAGGTTTTTTATTCTTCAAATATGAGTAACTTCATAAACCAAGAGGTCTTAAGAATTTGACCACCTCTACATTGTCCAAGAAGAAATGTCAACCCCTTTCAAAGGAAGTATTTCTCTAATCCCACTCAGGGAGGTTGGGAAGGACATGTTTCTTACTCAGGACTTCCTACCAGAGCACCTGAAGCACCAAAAAACTTAACACCACTAGAAAGGAAACTAAAGGTTAACATGTTATTTCAGTTCAGGGCAATCTGAGATGTTTGGCATCTGCCAAATCCTTTGCAGCCCCACATCAAAATGTATAGACAAAACTTGAGTTATGATCACTACCAGAACAAGCAAAAAAAGAGTCTCCCACTTCTACAGACCTTCATTATTTAGTTGTAAAGCAACTCCTCCTAATTTTAAGGAATTCTCAATTCTGCATGCTTACTTCACCTGCTGTGTGAAGCTAAGAATATCCAAACCCACTTGCAAATTAGCAGCCAACATAATGCACATTTTTTTTCTACAAGGTTGGCTTTACTACTGTCTTTAGTAGCAACAAAAACCTTATTCACAGCACATCCCTTAAGTAGTGCTAGTAGAGGTTTCTGTCCAGACAAATGCATTAAAAAGTCACACTATTTTGAGGATGAGTTCACTCAACACTCCAAGCTGAATTCTGATACAGGTTCGTAGCTCTGCTTAAAAGAGGCAGCACAAGCATTTGTTTCTTCTACCACCACTAAGCTCACAGACCTCAAGGTAATTATCTAGCATTGGTGGCAACATGAGGATGCCATCTCCACCAGCAGTAACACTTGCATGTTTCCTGCAGCCAAACTCTGACTCAAGTTTCAGAAAACAGGACTTCAATTTGCAATGCTTTTACTAGTTGTTCACAAGATTTCCTGGCTGTACCTCTGTCTGAGGCTGACCTTTTAATTTCAAGCCAAAATAACTCAGCTTTTTTGAGGACATGGCTAGGAAAATACTTGCACATGACAGGGTTCCTATAAATGCTTTACCAAAGAGCTCTAGAAACTTCCCTAATTTGGAGAACAAGCATGAAGCTAAGGAGGTTATTCTAGTGTCTGCCCTAAACTTTCTGCAGTCTCTTAACATTCTTGCAAATTTGGCCCAGTTATAATTGAGGAAGCCATCTGTGCAAGGAGAATACTACTCAGCTGCTAAAGCTCAGCTTCCTTGAAGATCCATTCCACTTGCACCAAAACAAACATCCCTCAAGACACAGGCAACTAGATGCAAAGGAGGTTCAGGGCATTACAGCTGCAGAGCTGAACAAGATGTTCTAACCTTGCTGCAGGCCTGAGATGAAGACTAAATATCCTCTCTTGCACTTTACCCCTTCCTCTACAAGGTACCCAAGCACTGAAGCAAACACTGAGGGAGATTAGGAGGGAAACCAGGTACACAGCAGCATGGGAGGAGATAAGCATCTGAACTAGCAAAGTAAGTGAAAGAACATAGGAAAGAAAGTGAGACAAGAACAGGACAGAAGATAAACTTTTCCAAAATCTGGAAACTATACCAATTACTCCCAACTTTCTTTTCAGCCCCTGGATGAATAGCAGATTTATTGACAAAGTTCTCCTGTCAATAGCCCCTTTTAATGGTAACCCTGCAGAGAATAATACAGTAATTGATAAATTCTACAGTGCAGCTATTCAGCACTGAATACACAGTATAATAACCACAAGGATAATCTTTTGCCACAATACTATTTATCTGCATACCAGTAGCTACTCAACTTACACTAGTCTTACTTGCTATTTTAGGCTACCAAAAGCAGCACCTAATCCTAAAAATTCAATACATTGCACTGTCACAGGCACACACATATACAGCATGAAAAATACTTAAGGCAAGCACGCAATCACCCCAGGACTTGTTACACTGCCAAATTGCATTACATACAAACACTAAGTGGTGCTTTAAAATGGAGAAGCGATGAGATTATTTCGCTTACGATTAGGTTCTTTAAAGAGGAACATAAGAAGTTATTCCAAAAACAGAGACATTCTGAAGCAATGACACACTACATGGCAGAAGCACACGAACAACAACCAAGCGAACACTCCCATCACCTAGACACCAATGGAAGTGTTTTATCCTCCCCCTCATCTGGATAAAGAAAGATACATGAAAATAATCAGGTACTTCACTTCCTTTGAAGACACCTGAAACCTCTCTAAAACTGACTGACTCTTGCCTAAGTTTCAGGAGGAGACCACAGTAAGCATAATCATAGTGCACCCCTGGGGAAATTCTCTGAAAAGACAACAAATACCTCAAAGTTGCAAGAATTACATCCATGGATATTTCCACCTCAAATATGAGGAAATATGCATAAAATACAGAAGTGGTAATCGGGGGGGAAATGGGGAAGGGGTCACAGAAATGTGACAAGGGTAAGACTTCAATGTGAAAATACCCTGTTTAGCATCTACAACAATTTCATCGGTACCTAATGCAACAAAAGAACCTATTCACTCCAAACTTTCATTTACTAAAGGAAAAATAAAACCCAACAATATTCACTGATTTACTAACCCAATCCTCAACTTACCATCAAGAATTTCTGATTTCTTAATGTAAATATTATTCAACTGAGTCTAAAAAAAGCTTGTGCTAGGACCTCAGTAACATTTAGAAAATGTGAGGCAGTCCAGAGTAGCCTTCCTCAAGTTAACTGAAGAGCTGACTTACAGTGACACATACCCACAACTGAAATTCTCTCCGAGGCCCAAGCTGAAAAAAGTTGACTGTGTCACCATGCCATATGTTCTATTAACTAACTGCATCACTGAAATAAAAGCTGACACTGAAGTTTCCCCAAAAGCAAGTAGTTTTGGTTTCACTTATGAAAAAGAGCTTCTGCTTTAACTGTATTCTAGTTTAATTTAGCCAGCAAGCACAGAAAAATATTTCCATGCTGGATAACTGAGTGTTAGCTGAAAGAACAAGAAAGTCTAGATACCACAGAGCTCAGAGAGGTGAGACCATGTGTCACCCAGCAGAAACATCGTCAATCTACTCCAAAGGCGACTACATTTAAAGAGTGCTGACCCAATCCAGTCTGACATCTAGGGTTGTTTCCCTAATTCAGTTCAGAAAACCAGTGTGCACAGATCCAAGATACATGCAGAATGTTTCATATTCCTAGATGCTTCAGTCTGGGTCAGGCTGCTGATAAATCTGAGCAAAGAGTTTATCTTAATGCAACCACCAATTTTACAAAAATTTCAGAGACAGGATTTCTTTCTTTGGTGTGTAAAAATGTATTAACAGCATTTTTTAGTATATTCTGTCCAATTCAAAAAGCTCATTAATTCAATCTATAGTTAAAAAAAATTAAGAACTACTAGTGAAGAGCTGGGTTTTGGTTCAGTAAGGATTACTGAAACCATTACTTATTTTTTCTTCAAAATTTCCCACACTGGATATTTAGTATTAAGATTAGCCAGTGTGTAAGCACAATACTCAAAGCAAATCTTCATGCAAAAGTTCTCCAAGCAAAATAAGTTACGCTGCTTACACATATGAAATTCAACACATTCAAACTTCCCTAGTCAAAGTGGTTAATTTTATATCAAAAAGGTTTTATATGCAGAGCTATAGAATAATATATGAAGACAACCAACACTTCAGACAGACAAGGCAAGAAAGGCAGCACAGGCAGCTGCGTTGCCAAGGTATGTAGAGACTCTTAGAATTCCCTCTTTCTGACACCTGTGCAAATGGAGTTAAGTTATTGCCAGGGAAAAGGAACATCTTTAAAGTAGTAAACTACTTCATGTTCCTAGCTATAACTAGTAATATTTATAACACTATTCTAATACAGTCAACTGCAGCACACAGCCCATTAAAAACAGGCTTTAATTACACAAATAGATTACGTGTGTAAACAGAAGCCTGCTTCACATGTTTTTCCCTTGGAAGTGTTTGGCTTATGCATGCAAGTACTCCTCCTCTCCTATTTTTAAAAAAGACAAATACATCCTATATCTGTACTTTTACAAGGGCTTGTATCTTCTCAAGATGGCAGAAAAACTCCTAAATTACAGGCAGAACTTACCTGCAGGATTATTACCAAACTAGTTGAAGATAAATATCAATTATTTACCAAAGTGAAATTAAGTCTATCCCATGCCTCTGTATATGCATATCTTACTTTTGTCTCTCAATAAACATGAGTCACCTTACCAATTATCAGAATATCAATAAGAAGCTGTTTTGACTACAAGCAAGAAATCACATGCTAGAAAAGATAGCACTCCATTCTGAGACTGTGCAGGAAGAAATTTACTGGCGGTAGTCTCAAGCTCATTTTAATTACAGGCCACTGCTATCCATTTAATTAAAGTACTAGACATCATGACATTTGGTTGGTTGAAACAACACCACGTTACAGAAGCCACAGAAAATTTAAGTGAGCTTTTTCAGAGACTGTTTTAAGGAGGACACATTTGGTTACCCATTTTGTTACTAATTTGAAGTTCCTACAGTTATTTCACTAAGATCTGACACGATAATGTCAGTTTCACAACACTCACTGGCTGTTCACACTGACTAGTGAATGCTCCAAGTCAAACCATTTAAAGCCATAATTACATATTTAAGAACCAGGCCAAGATTGTAGATTGAACTGAAGTTTTATTGATGTAATTAATTGGAGAGAACAACATTTTAAAAAAAGTCTTAAATGAGAAAATATCACCATTTATTCTTAAGCATCGAAATGGAAATTCACAGAAGAAAAAGCCTAAATTCCTTTAGATGTATCTAAATATATGAAGTATTTATAAGGCTGCAGTTTTCAGGAGTATTTTATTTCCCCTATTATAAATCTAAAGATTCATTTCTGTGCATAAAGTCATGTCTATTTTTTGCTCAGAAGAACAGCATTTGATTGCCAAGTTAAAAATTCTACTAAAAAAGACACACAAAGTTGACAACAGATCCTGACTGCAGCTTTCACAAACATTCTCACCTATCATGGACAAGCAGGTCCTGGATATAAAGTGCAGTAACTTAGCAGGAAAATAAATGTATGAAGTTGTTGGGATTTTGGCTTTTTTAGTATTATTTAAAAAAAAAAATAGAAACTAGAAGTTGCACGCTTTCTGGAAGAAATATTTATATCAGAAGTAATGTGGTAGTTGAGCTTGAAGCTCTCTGTCAGAATAGCATTGGCTATTTAACTTGGGGACACATCACAACTCCTCTAAAAGACACACCTGAAAATCTGCTATGAGGTAATATAAACCTGCAGCACAACTGAGTATTTCATCCAGCCTGCTTCCAAATCTCTAGGGAAAGACGACAGGCAGGAACAGACTCAAGGTCTTCCCAGTAACTGCAGCCATCCTCCAGATAGCATCTTTCCCAAGGAGTCACCTCACTCTACCCCCATCATGCTGTAGTCACACCATAAGATGATGTTTCCGGGAAAACAATAACCAGGAGCAGCCTGCCATAAACAAGAACTCCCCTGGCGTCCTTCCACAGAGAGGAACAGGTTAAACAAGAGAGACTCAAGTTAACTGCATAAATTCCTTGGAAAGTACTGGCCTTGTTACCGCCTTTCAGACAAACACTTGGGGAACACACACACGTACGCTCCGGAACAGACACGGCGAGCCAGTAAACGCACAGTTCACACAACTCACCCGAGCAGCACAGCACCTACTGTGTTCAGATGAGCTGAACTCAACCAAAACAGGGTCATACGGTTACAGCTTCAAACTTCTTACAGGAGCAGAACACAGGCCAGGCAGCACACCCGTGCAACAGCTGCTTTCTGCTTTCTGCTCTTGCAGAACGAAGCCAGCACTTACGAGGCTGCCTGCTATTTCAAGTTTACTACAACTAGGTGTAGAGTTAATAAAACAATGAAAAACCCTATCTGGACAGGAGAAGAAACTGTCTTGCAGGTTAGAAGATCCAAGGCTAATAGATGGGCATTTGAATTCAGTGACAGGGAGAACAGGGAGTACTGTGTGGATCTTCAAGACAGCTTTTAAAAAACATAAAAAAGCCGCACACATACACACACTCAGAACAAGAAACATCGTAGTCGACATTGAAATTTGCTGGGTGAAAAAAGCACCCAACTGCAGCACAATACCTGATCCACCAATAACTGAATCCTGTTCCTATGTATCCCACAACGATTACGGCTAGCTTGTCATCAAGTCAGTCAGCATCAACTGAGTATTGAAGGGAAATGCACAGAGTTCCTCTGAGTAAAAGGCTTCCCTAACTGACCTATCTTCACAAATACCTTTCATGAACTTGCATGACAAAACAACACAGAAAGATTACTGTTTTTTGAAAACCTAGAAATGATGATTAAATATGTGCTCCAGAAGAAAATATTCCACATGCAGCAACGCATGTTTAATGTTTTGCCTGTACCTGCGTTTCCACCACAAGCGATTCAAAGCAGTTTCAGTACTACAAAGGTGTACACCTGTGTGACACTAAGCAGTAAGCCAGATAACAAATTTAGCAACAGTGTTTGTTATTAGTACAATTCATACACAGATTACTTTGTTAAAAGACAAGGATACAGAACTTTACAACTTCTCCTCCTAAAGGTAAACTAACAAATCCCTTTCATTCATCAGCTGCCATAAAGATAGTAACAATCAATCCTGGAGAAACCACTCTCACTGTTTCCCTGCAGAAGTTTCCAAATAAAGTAAGGATTCTGATAGTCATATTTATGCTCAGTTTGTTGGTTGGCTGGCTGCTGTTTGGGTTTTTTTTCCCCCCCCTGACAGCCATACAGAAAATTCAAAATTACATGTAAGTAGTTCAACAAGATTTATGGGAACATTTTAAGTGAATTACTACAAATACTCTGAAGTAAGAATTAATTCACTTTTAACATGCAACAGACAACAGAGAAAAACAACACTAGTATTGCTGAAAGCATTAGAAGTTTCTTCTCATTTAAGTTAACTTCACACTTCAGATGTACACTTTGATTTTTTAATATCTTTCAGCAGAAACATTTGCTTAAGTCCTAGCTTGTATTAAAGTCGTTTTAACTCATTCTTTAAACTATAACAAATGGACTAAAAGAAAGATACTCTTTAAGAACTGTTCAAGGAAATAAAGCTATGTGGAAAACCAGCCTACATAAAGTGAGCTATGATAACAAGCCACAGAAGAAAAAACTGCACTACAGTTCTGAGCAGCTAGGGCCAGTCAAAAGCCTCAAACTGAGCATCGAGACAGTGAACTGTTGATCTGCAGCAGCACGTGTGTGTTACTACGCAAAACAAAAACACAACGACTAAAAAGCACATGGTTTCTGCCGTCAGGGCAAAATACCTTTCACGCTTCACACTGCCAGCGACAGCATTAGCAAGAACCGACCGGCCTGAGCAGAGAGCGAGAGCAGCCAGCCTTTACCTATCAAAGCCTGGAAGAGGTTACTTTGGAAGATGCTGATGACACGCTCTATGGAGTTTCGCAGCTGCCGGTCCTCCGCCTGGCTCAGCTTGGAGCGGTATTCCTCCAGGAGGCGCAGGGCTCGCTGGGTATCTGCAAGCGGAGACCAGAGACACGGGTGACCCCGGCGCACCAGGCAGGACCGGGGATGCACACGCCGAGAAAGCAACAAGCCTCCGCGCCCACGACCGCCCCAGCCCAGCCCGGCCCGGCAGCTCCTTTGTTCGCAGCCAGGAGGGCGCGGGCGGGACCGTGCCCCCTCGGCGGGCTCGCAGCGCCCGCGGACCCACGACTCCCGGCGGCAGCCGCCCCTCCTCGCCCGTCCCGCCGCCGCCGCAGCTGTCAACCGGCGACTCCGGCAGCTGCCGGAGCCCCTCGGCGTGCGGCGCTCACCTTGCTTCCTGACGGGCATGGCGCTCCGGGGCTACGCCGCTCCCCCGGCGGCCGGGGCTCCGCCTCACAAACTTTGAGCCCGACTCGGGGCGGCGCGGCGGGGGGCGGCGGCGCGGCTGCCCCCGCCGGCCGGGCGCTGGGGTGGGGAAGGACGGGACGGCGGCCGCCCCGCCTGACCGACCGACCGACCCACCGACCGACCCGCACGCCCGCCGGCCGGCGAGCAAAGCGGCTTCGCTCGGGGCTGTCGCCGGCGCCCGCCGCGACGCCTCCGCAAGGGCCGGGCCGGAGCGAGCCGAGCCAAGGCGGGACAGGCCGGGCCCGTACCGGGACAGGCAGGACCGAGCCGCTCACGCCACCCGCCGCCTCCCGCTCGCACCGCTTGGAAATTCCAAACTTTCCAGCCAAAATGGCGGCCTGGAGGCTGTGGGGAGCGCGCCCCCCCCTCCCACGTGACCGGGCCCGGCGGCCGCCCAATCAGGGCTCAGCTCGGCTCGGGGCCGGTACCTAGTCGGCGGGGCGGGCGGAGAAGAGGCAAGGTGAGCGCGAGGGGCCCGCCTTAAAGGGGCTGGCGCGCCGCCCCTGGCCCCGCCCAGGCCCGCGGGAGGAGGCGGCGGTCCCTAAGACCCGTCCCGCCCGGGCTGCCCCTCAGGGGGCCGTGGAGTGGGGTGTCCGCCGCGGGAAGGGGAGGTTGAGTCCGCTATCCGCCCCCGAGCCCTCCCGCCGGCCCGGCTCGCTGCTCCGCCCGGCCCTTCAGCGGTGAACAGACCGCGGCCGGCGGCGGCAGCGTGCTGCCCCGCCCCCCGGCCCAGGCGGGGTGGCCGCGCCGGGACGGTCCTGCCGCCGAAACCGCCCTCGAGCGCCCCGTCCCTGGGAGCCGTCCCGGCCGCGGGCAGAGGCGCTGCCGGGCGAGTCGCTGGCGAGAGCCGGAGTGTGCTCCGGGCGGGCCGGCGGGACAGCTGCAGGTGTGCTGCCAGTTACCGGGCGGTACCGCTTATCCCCTCCAGCTGCCGTTTACCAAACCTACGTGCCGCTGACAGGAGTTAACGGGCACAAAGGGCTTAAACAGCCGGGTTGGCGCCCGGTGCTGGCAGTCCCAGGCACGGGCCAGCTCCCCTAGTGCCTCCCGCTGCAGAAACGCAGCTGGAGATGCCCCTTCCTCCGGGAACCTGAAGCCCCTTACGGCGTGAGGCGATGGGACCCGCCTGTGGCTGGGCTTCCCTGCAGCCATCCTGGCGCAGAGCGGCATGAGAAGGAAAGGAAGGGCTTGTAGCTTTCCTGTGGTTGACAGAGGCCGTAAGTTGAATGTAAGGACATCACGGGAGAAGCACAAAAGCCTGGCTTGTTTGAAAAGTAAAGAAATGGTCTGTGTCGGGTGAGGTAACGGCTCACGGGAATCAGGAGAGCTGCTGCCTCAAAGCTGGCACCTTCGAAGGCACAGACATGGGTGGCTTGGGGAGAAACGTGCACAGGTAAAAACGACCTTTGTAGCATCTTCTAGATGCCCATGGAAAGGAAAACGCGTATTAAAGCCTCTAAATTCAGTGGTAACTCAAACACCTGTACTGAGGGGGATGCTGCTTCTTTCTCAATGGGATGGATGATCAGAGCCTCAGTTCGGAAATGCTTCAAACTGTCTGTATGTGCACCAGGGAGACGTGAAAGTTCAAAGCAAATCCTGCTATGGTATTGTTTTTAATCCAAGTTTGCATCTCCGTTTACACTTTTTTTTTTTATTTAGACACAACTAAAAATTTACAAGAACTTACCCCAGGTACCTAAAAATAACCTTCTGGGCAGCTCCTGCAAATTTGAAGTCTAAAAATCAGGAGTAGATTTGGTTTTGGCAAAGTCCAATCCCTTAAAAAAAAAACTTAGACTGCAACAAATCTAGCCCAGATCTAGGCAAGGCCTCCATCCTCTCTCTCCCCCAACACTCCCATGTTTTGTACTTTGATTTGGACCAGGAGTTTCTCCTCCTCTCACAACTATGCACTGCAAAATTGTCCTCAGAGCTCATTGAGGAAAACAGAGTATACATTTAGAGCTGACTGACACACATCTCCTCCTTTCTAGCTGTATTTTCATATTTTCAGAGTTTTGGCACTAACTGGTACCAGTTCCCATATTTTGAAATGAAAGCATGCTAAGAAAGAGCATTGGCAGAAGCCTCCGTCATCTGGCCTCATCAGTTTCCACTGTTTACAACAGCAATAAATGCACTTTAAAGGGGCCATAGTCCTCTTGATGTCAGAGAAATATATATGAAGAGGAAGAACAGCCTAAATTTAGCTAGCAGAAAGGAGACATCTGCAGCAGTTAGGTTGATTTTGCTGACTGACAAAAAGGTATTATTACAAAGCAAAAAAAAAAAAAGCCCATTTTTTTCAATTAAAGGAACCACCATAAAGAAACTACTTTTTCATAAACAGGATTTGATGTTTCCAAGGATTATTTTTTTGTTTCAAATAAGAGATAATCCCATTACATACGGTCATTGTGCTGAGGATAGAGAAATAATCCCACATATAACACCCTGAGACAGCATTTCTCACTTGTTACTAATGGTCCAGGAAAAAAAAAAGAAAGAAAACATCAAAGAAGGGGTCAGGATGACGGATCAGCAAGCCAGGAAGCAATTAGGTGAGCCTTATTGTACCTCAGAGAGTGGTGCTGGTTCACGGCGCTTCTGTTTCAGTTCTAGGAGGGTATTTGTTGATTGAAAGTGGTTGAACCAGAAAGCAGAGTGTTAAACTGCAGTATATAAAGTGGTTTTGAAATTGCAGTGGATATAGAAAATATCCCTTGAGTGGAAAACAGCATTTTTACTAGCACATAGCAGTAAGAGACAGCGTAGCAAACCATCATGTATCACACACGGGCTTTTCCAGGCACCAGTTTTCAAGAAATTGTGTGGTTCCCTTGGAGGCAGGGAAAAAGTGGGTATGAACCAGAGCACTGTTTATGACACAGTTTAAGCTGTATCATTTAAATCAAACTCTTACAGGCAGCATACAGAAAGGCTTGTACTTAAATTCACCACTGGTGTGGTTGGCATACAAGTCAGCATTATGCTGTGCTCAACACAGCCTGGCCGTGCTCCAGAATGACCCTTGGCATAGGAACTCCAGAACAATTACACCAAGTAGTAGCCTGTCGCCATTGTAGCCCCCTCTGCCTACCTTCCAACCTCACCATTAAAACCCTTCTGTTGTGACCCCTGCCAGCAGCCTGTGTGGGACCCTCAGTCTGCAGCCATACCTCTGGCTGGGACAGGCAGCTTGCTGCAGTGATGTGTCACTCTGCCTGTTCAAGGAGATGGTGCTTAGGGGACACATGTGATACAGGGGCAGGCAGCTGTTAACAGCAAAGGGGCCAGTACAGCACAAGCATGTGGCCCAGATGTGGAGGAACTTTCCCTAACAGCCACCTGATCCCAGCCCATGCCATTTGTGCACAGAGGAAAGAGCCAGCCCTAAGCCAGAGGCTGATAAACCCAGTTTACAAACCTGTAGTAAAACAGAGCCCGTGCTTTTCCAGTTCAAGAAACTGTCAGGGCTTATTGGCAACACTGCTCTGAAAATTATTGTAAATCACCTGCTTTGTACCTGACCGTACACCAGCTCCCACCTCCTCAGCAGGCCAGCTGCCACTTTGAAAGTGGCTCTTGTGCTCTTGAAATGTCACCTATACAACTGGCACCCAACTGCAGGGAGCAGGAGTGGTGTCAGGCTCATGCATCTGAGCCTGGCAGCAGCCATGCCTCGGACACGGGCAGAGCAATATCATGTGGAGGGCTCTGACTTCACACCAGCTACCTGGCAGACCCCTTGAGTCCCACAGGAAGGAGTTGACAACCACGTGGACTGCTCAAAGTGATGATCTAAGCAGATGTGTTGTAGCTGGCACCCCACACAGTAAGTGGAGAGGTATGATGAACTCAGAGCAGGAGACTTCAAGAAACATTCACTAGATTCACACATAGCTCACCAGTCGACACACCAACAACCATTTGAAAACCAGGACAAAAAAGGACAGTGGACATGACCACATTGCAAGAGCTTTCAGCTATCAGTATGGCCAAGAAAATACAACAGTGATGAGCTGAGACAAACTCCACTACAGCAGAAGGTGGGTAGACGAACTCACTGAGTCCTGTGTATTCACACTCGAGTTGGACACTGGTGCAGAAGGTGGCATATTGCTAGAATCAATAATATTAAACCTTAGCAAAAAGAATTGCTGAGTAATTGAATT
This sequence comes from Gallinula chloropus, assembly GCF_964237585.1. Lineage (NCBI taxonomy): Eukaryota > Metazoa > Chordata > Aves > Gruiformes > Rallidae > Gallinula > Gallinula chloropus. Next base: position 9,764,600 of record NC_140093.1, read on the forward strand.
GAAGAGTAATGAGTAAAACTCATTACATCTGGAGTAACAATAAAACACAAGAAATTTAATCCTTTCTATCTTATGTTTGTCACCTGTTCAATCTCAAAGTCACTATACAGTATACAGAGCAGGTGATTTCCCTTTTTCATACAGAGCTGGGAACTGTTACTCATAAAAGGATCTCTGACAGCTGCAGAATAGCTTTCACTTGTCCCCTGCAGACGTACTGCAATGCTTCACAGCTAACTGGGGAAGCAATGAAACTAATGAAGCCTAATTTCCCCTGGCTAATAAGGAGTGAAGCCCGAGTGAAGTTAGCTCGTTCATTATGCCTCCACTCATCTGGATTCTCTGATGGCTGATAAGATTGGATCATGCACTACAGCCTTACCTTCCAGGAGCTGCCTTTTCTTTATCATCTGTAATTTTGTGGGTTATAAGAGATGCAAACAACTTCTAACAGAAGCATTCTGCTTGAATGAACACATGGCAGCATATGCCTTTTTTCTGCAAGAGCTACTACATACAGCTGTTTTTCATGAGGCTAGTAAACATTAAAACTACTCTTTTCATTAGGTTGTGCAGTTACTGTGTCACACCAGCCAATGAGTTGTGTGCCTGTCATATATGCTGTTGACAGTCAAAATGCAAGCTCACTCTTTTCTATCATCTTTGTTCTGGTGCCTATCACACACAGAAGGATCCAATCTGATTCCAGTTGTTAAAGTTTTATTAAAAAAATCACAGTTTTAACTTATTTAATTAAACTTACTCAACAAAATTCTTATGGGATCATCTTGCACATCTCTGTTAGATTTTTATCTTTCTTATAGAGAGAACACAGTTTCCCCAGTAATACAGGCTTCATATTTTTAAATTGTGAGCTCTATATCCAGTGTTTGTCCTCATAACTGAAACTTGTCTTAGGTTAATTCGATCTGGATCAGAATACAAGGATGCCTTTATTCTTAGGGCTAGAGTCCAGCTGAGTATGACTAGCAGATGAACGTGTTCCTGTTTACAGAGAAGACTAAGAGAGAACTGGCCTTTTTCTTTTAGTCTAAAAAAAGGCCCCTTTTTTCCTATCATTGTGCAGTTTGTGTGTTCCAAAGTTGTTTGAGCTCTTGTTCGAATAGGGACTGTGTGCCATGTGTAAAGAGTCATCTCTGCTTTCTTTTACGCTTGTAATAAGGTGTTTCTATTCCATTTGGGACAGTTTGCAATCCTACAAAAGAGCAAGCGACCTCTGGAGCTAGAGCACTATAGGAAATGATATGCGAGTTCTATTTCATTCTTCAGCATGTTTTATTTTAATATCTTCACCTAATGTGTAGAACAGTGTAATTGGAATTTCCATAAGCAATTAAAGTTGGGTGCCTGGCTGCGAATGCGCCAACGCCTTCTGAAGGGCTGCAAAACATCAAAAACAAAAGCCTACAAAACAATATTAATTATAACCATTAACAATTACTGCCAATATGACATGCATCAACCTAGATCATCTTCCTCCACACTTTCTATAATCAGGGCTGTGTTATATAATATCAGCTTAACAGCTTCTTAGTTGACTTCCTGATGTAAAGATAAACATCATTATATAACGTGCCTATTTTAACTTTCCCAGTCAAATTAAGCAGCGAGGTTGGTGTATTGTATGGAATGAGTTGGTCTGTGTGGAAACCCAACCCAAGCAGCAAACCCTCAGAGAGTGGGTTATGTGCTCTTCAGCAGAGTTTCACTGTCAGGAGCCCAGCAGCTGCATTGGGGTTTGCCTGATGAAATACCAACAGATCACAGAATCACAGAACATTAGGGGCTGGAAGGGACCTCTGAAGATCACCTAGTCCAACCCCCTTACCAGAGCAGGATCACCTAGAGCAGATCACAGAGGAACATGTCCAGATGGGTTTTGAATGTCTCCAGAGAAAGAGACCCCAGCAACTTCTCTGGGCAGCCTGTCCCAGGGCTCTGTCACCCTCACAGTGAAAAAGATTTTCCTTATGTTTACATGGAACCTCCTATGCTCCAGCTCGTACCCATTGCCCCTTGTCCTATCATCAGACATCCCTGAGAAGAGCCTGGCTAATCTGGGAATTTTTCTATGATAATGTATTGCCTAATTAAGCCAAAATCTATTAAAAGTAAATTAAATTATTCACATCATATGAACGCGTAACAGTTCCCCCCTAAAGAGCAAGGTTACCTAATTCAGATGAAACACAAGAAGTGGTATTAAACCTCACTGTGGGATTTGGACACAGACCATGCACAGTAGAACCTTCTCCCAGAAAACACAGAAGCCACTTTCATGCTTTCTCCTTATCTCTGTGGCACAGCCCACACCACACCGTGAAGCAGAGCCGCTACCCACAGCCCTGTTTACTCTGTGATGATTTCCAGGCAGCTGCTCTCTGGAGGAGCCCCCTTTGGCCAGAGTCTTTGCACCTAATGTCAGTTCAGACACCCACAGAACCCTCATCACCCCTGACATACAGGAAGTGGTGTGCCTGAACCATGCCATCCAGCAGCACAAAGCAATATGACATCACAGCGCATCACATCAAGATACCCTTGTTTTCCCAACCCAAACAATGTAGTATTTGTGCCCAGCCTTATGCCTCTACACACAAGGGTGAGATCTACATACAGCTGCTAACACCACCTTGTCCATCACCTGCACCTGAAGAAATAAGAAGTCCTTGTATTTTGGGATTACAGGCACACGTAGCTGATTAGGTGAGTGGAAAGACTAGAAAGGGAGTCTGGCAGTGATTTTTATGGGAATCAAAGTACTTTCTTTTAACAGTTTAGAATATCTCCAAATAAAGTTTGCTTGCAAGGTATTAAGACTTTCTCATTCACACTACAGTAACACACTGAGCATGTGGAGCTCTCACAGTAACCCCTCTTTCTCTTGGGATGACAGACAGCTTCTTTAAAGTTCCCTCTTCCTCTGCTAACACCTACCTTTTTAAGGGGAAATACATATTTGTGAGCTATTAATGAGAGTACAGAGAGCAGGCTGCTGCTTTGACCTTCACAAACTGCAGCTTCTGCTGTAACACTCTTCCCTGTTGCTAGCTACAGGCTATGCTACAGTCACCCAATGCACAGTCTTCCCCTCTCCTCGTGCCCTGCTGCTCAAGACTGTAGAAGCTTTCTCCAGGGATCAGTTGAGAGGAGTTGTTCAGCAGTCCTGAGCTGGCTCCCAGGACTCCAGCAGGCAATTGAATTATCAGGCACACCTTCCCTTTAATGTTTGAGTAGAAACTTTGTAAGGGTAAAGGTAAGTGTGTTCCTCAGCTACATGTACAAAAAATAATGGTGCTGGAAAGGAATGCAGCTGGAGAATTCAAGAAAAGTTTTGTCTTGCTTGGAATTTTATGAATAATTTATGTTATAGGAGGGAGAGGCTACTGAAGCTGAGGGGTGAGTCCTCCAGTGTACCAGTGAAAAACTGCAGAGCAACTTTGAGTGGTGAAGAACCCAGCAAAACTGTGTCCAGCTGTGCAGGGATCTACTGATGAAAAGGACCTCAGGGCTGCAGAAACTGCTCACGTTTAATGCAGCCTGAAGTGAGCAGTCAGTGGTGCTGAGCTCCTATTCACCACAAGCATCCTGCAGTGCCTACACAGCTTGTCTTATATTTTCCTAAGTGTTCAGGTATAGAAAGTCCTTGTAAACGTGTTCTGTTTCCAAGGAAGGACTTTGCAGAGAGCACTCAGGTGGGTTTTGTAAAAGCCAGCCTTTAAATCCTAGTGATATTGTGTATACTCTTTCTGAATATAAAAGACACTATCAAAGGAACCTGTTACTGATTCACAAGCAGATTCCCATTTGTCCTTTCTGTAAATCCTGTGATACATAGCTCATTTAAGCATTATAACTTGCTTATCACTTATCTGGTCCCAATTCCCTCATCAAATACTACTGCAAGTTGAGGTCAATGGAAGCTTTAACAGTGCTTGTTGGTAAGTTCCCAGGGAGTTAATTTCAGACTCTCAGAATCAGAACTACTTCTGGACTAACCCACCTAAGCATTTTGCTGCTGTTGGCTAAGGGGAGCAGGGACAGCTAAATCCTCCTGCTGAGTCCAAGGATCTAGGATTTCTCCCTGCTACAGAAAGCTACAGGGAAGGTGGCTGCAATAATCAAACACGCACGGTCAGAGATCTTCTTTTCCTTCCATTTGATTTTGGTCCTCAAAACACAGCATTGTTTTAAATAAAACATCAGCCTTTCTTATTTTCAGATTTTCAAGTGAGTGGGGAGGGGATCTTCCACTTAGCCACAGCTGTGGTTTTTGCAAGGTAAACAGTGACATCACCAGAGGCCATACCACATTCCTTCTCAGATCTACACTATTGCAACAGCAGACTGTGTTGAGTAACTAGCTTGTCTGATACCAGGACTGACTCATTAAGGACAAGAAAAGTTGGAAGACAGGTGTATGCTTGCAGTTCTTGTCCTATTTCCTTGATAATTTAGAAATGTGGCAGAAAAAAAACCCAAACATAAACTTGATGATGTGCTGGCCCCTCTCTGGAAGGGTTTATATTTATTTGTTTGCTTAATGCCAAGCCCACTGAAGTTTCTTCATTTACTTTTGATTGTGGAGATGTGGAATAGGACTTAGAGGTAAAATATTTTTCCCTTTTCTTTCATCAGTAAATATTTTACACTCCATGGAGACAGAGTTATGGCAGAAGCATGGGGCAACACGAAGAGCTACAGCAAAATAAACGCTGTGAAGTTGTGTAGTTAGTCATCAGGCAAGAGGGAGAAGCAAGAAATATGGGCACACAACTCAGGATGACTGTGAGCCTTTACTGAAGTGTGACCATGAAAGGGGGTGATGACTGATGCAAGCTTCAGGAGAGAAATTTTCAGCAGGTAGTGTTATCCTGATGGCCCTGTACCAAACACTAGTGTGACCTCACCTAGAGCAGCATCTAACAATAGCCATCTGTGCTCCACAAAGGTGAATTCACCCTAGAAGGCAGAGGAGCCTTCCTGGGATAATGACCATAGTGGAATGCCTCAGAGGATACCTGAAGGACAGCATGGCTATGGAGGAAAAAGAAAAAGGCCCCCCAGAAAGCAGAAGGCTTCTTGGGACAAGAGCAGTGAGGTTTGGAGCTGCTTCCTAACTCAAAAAGTACAGAGAATCACTAAGATGGTTTCAGGCTGGGGCTTGATGAAGCCCCACAACACGATGTCCTTTCAATTCCACGTCCTGCAGGCTTGGTGCCTTGCACCCAGGATACTCAGACTGCACCACGTATTTAATAAGTAAATGGCACAGCCAGATTCAGGCTGCATCTGCCCTGAAATGTCTCTGTATTGAGGGGCAATGGTACAAAGATGTAGATTTGGTTTATGCCAGTAAATTATCCCTCTCACCTTGTTTCTCATTCTTGACTTTCTCCAGCCCTCTGGTAGGTGGCCCAGACAGCGCTGCGAAGGTAGCAACCTGATGAAAGCCAGGAGTCCTGAGCACAGCTCTGGCACAGTGAAACACTACATACACTCCTCTGCTGTAAGGTGCACAGGACAGGACAGACTAAAACTTCTGCTAGGTTTGAGGTTTTTTACTGCTTTATACTTAATAATACGAAGGGACAGAAATGAGCTCATGAGGAAGAGTGGCATCCCTCTCTTCAAAGCTGCACTGAACTTTCATTCTTGTTGTAGAACTGCTATGAGGTTCCAGGCCTGTGCACTGAGGGCAGACTGGAGAGAAGAGCCCAGCCTGCCATCAGCACTCTGGATTCAAGGTCTCCCACTCACTTTCCTAATCAGAAACAGCTCAGTATTCTCACAGATCTCCTGGCATCATGCAGGCGCAGAGTTTGCCTCACATCACAGAAACTCACTAAGGATTTCCTCAATTATTAATTAAAATCTCATTTGATTATGATTCTACCACGCGCTGGAGGAAGCATCCGGTGTCGCTGGGAACAGTTAATTTAGACTCTCTGAAGACATTCCGTCACTTAAAGCTAAGCCAGCGGTCCAAGGCAAGCTGTATCATTATTTATGGCATTACATTACAATTCAGACGGGATTAACTAACTCCATTTCTAATATTTTTAACAATACAATCTGATGAAGCAGCCTGGCTGTGTTAATTACCACTTGTTAAGGCTATTTCTGCAGCGTACATCTTTGGCACAGCTCCAGTGATTTTCTGATGCTTTTTTGCCTCTGCGGATTTATTTTTTCCCTCTGCCTTGGCTTAATGTAACTAAAAATGATAATTTTGTGGGTAGTCCCTGCACAGTGAGCCACATGCTCATATTTATATCAGAAACAGCTCATAGCTTCAAGGAATTAGCAACTCAAGTGTGCTACTTCCTATCCGTGGCTGGAATTAGCTCTAGATACCCATCGTGCCTGGGGTTTAGATGGCCCACAGAACTACCAGTGTCAGAGGGATATAGCATGAGAATAAAGTGGCCCCTTCAGATCTCCCTTGCTTGATTCCTTGCTTGTGGACTTCATTTGAGTTGCTGCAGTTAGTTAGGAAGCATTTGTTCCTATTGCTCCCCTGCCCCGTGCTGCCCTAGCACACAGAGCACCCTGCTCTCCATGCAGGGTCATGGCACCTTCCTGGCCGCAGTCATACTGGCAAGGGGACTGAAGGAGACCTGGCTGGCTTTCAGCCCTTATTGACTCACGGTGCTTCAGAAATTTCACTACCTGTGCAGTAAACACTAGTAAGTAAACTATGTGGTCTAGCCCCAGTAAGTCTGAATTAACATCCCCACCCCATACAAACACTTGCTGCTTGTTATATTTTTGTGGCAAGTTACTTCTGTAAACTCTTCGGATGGAAAGTGCTTTTGAAAATGTGGAAAACATAAAACTCCTCCAAATACCCTGCAGATTTTAACAGCCCACACATGGACCAACTCCATGTCCTTGCTGGTGTCCGCAATGGAAAGCAGACTGCCAGCCCCAGGCAGGCAGAGTCCGATCCCTCTCAACAGTATCACTATTAAAGCTGAGGAAATCACTCCACAATCACCACAGTCAGAATTAAATCATCAGCCTCATACTACAACAGTTTCAGCAATGTATATATTGAAAGCAGAACAGAGCTTTTCATTTTACAGACCCTTAAAAGCTTTTCAATGTCCATGCAGACCTCAGGAGTCATTTTTAGACTCATTAAACTTCATTTCTTGGTTCACTTTTACAATGCTGTTAAAAGCAGCCCAGCCTACAGACTTCCCCTGACCATTTTAGGAAAGCCACTCAGCTAGAAGGAAAGATGAAGTGGCATGGGAAGTGCAAATTAAGCCCTAGGTAGTGTGTGTGGAAGGAGCAGCACAAGCCAGCAAGGATCTGGGGAGAGCAGGCTTAGCACCTGTGTTCACCGATTGACTTCAGCTTTCTCAGCTTGAGCCAGAGAGCTTCAGAAGTGCCCCTTGGTGCTGGGGCTGCCCCAGAGCTGGCAGGGACACCCCTCAGGGGGGAGCAGAAAGCTTCCTGGGACACAGCCACTCCATTGCAGCATTTGTTTTGCTGTAGTCACACAGTGACACAGCCTGTTTCAAACAGCCTCTAAACTTTCTTCTCACCATGTGGAGTCTGCTCTGTTACACCAGTGCCTCCAGCAGCACTGGTGGAAGAACTCTGCCGCTCTGATAGCAACCACCCAGCTAAGCTCCTGTTTCCTGTGTGAAAGCACACATCCAGACTGCATAGTTTGTCTCTACTTACACGTCAACATTTTATTCCTCCTCTTACTGGCTAGCATGTTATTGCCAGTGCTTCCAGGAGCTGCATACTGGGCAATGCTGTGCCATTTGCAGACAGAGCCATTCCCCTGGCAGTACAGCCCTGCACCCAAGCAGTTTCACCAAAGCTTTCTCTTGAAGCTCTGCTGTCATCTCACCACCCCACCCCGCCACCTCCCATGATCCTAATAACCATTCACATGCAGTATATCTTGCTGTTCACTGAAATAATAGTAAACCTCATTTCTTGATATCAACAGAAATCTTGTTAAAGCATTTGAAGGACTATTGACATTTCCAAACTCCATCTCCCACCACAGGTGCTGTCCAGGCAGCCAAACTAAAATCTATTACAAAGCACCTGAACATTGCTGTGGAAGGATGCAAACACTTCCTCTTCAGTGCCTGGGGTAAGATTGCTGATAAGGAATACCAAAACTGCCTGCCCTCATTCCTCCTGCCTCTGGGAAGTGGGCTGAAGCAAGTTGTTTCCAGAGCAGCCATCGGACTAACTCCTGTCAGTCACTACCAATTATCAGTATTATATGATCAAGAATACTGTTGCAAGTTATGCAGATCCACTAGCACCCTCTTTCAAAACATCTGTGGGTTTGTTTGGGTATTTCTTAATTCCACAGAGCAGTTTGGGTCTTTTTGAAACCAGTACCAATCCAAATGGAGGGAGGAGGGGTCTAAATTAGCAATGGGTTTGTGTGCCTATGGGTGACTCTCCAGGTCACACACACCTGAGATAATACAGTAACACTAGGGAAGTCCCTGCCTCCACTGAGCAACATTTTGGGCAGAGTTGTAAAGCAACATTCTCTCACAGCGGGGGAGGCAGCTACGTTATTTTGCCCTAATGAATATTTCTGGCTTTTTTACTACACTAAATTACAGCAAGAAGCTCTCTGCAAGCTCACATTGTTCCTTCCAGCTCTTCAAAAGTCCACATGGCTTTTGCCACTTTTTCAGGCTGTATTAGACCCCAGAACTATCCTTAGGCCAGGGCATGCTTACGAGGGGACATGGATGTTTTTAATGGGAACAGCCAGCTCGGATGCTCTGCAGCAGAGCATCCTGCCTACACATCCCCGCCCCTTCGATGAGTTGTAAGATTTTTCTGCTTAACACCTAATACCACTAGCATTTGAGGTACAGCTGCAAAAATAGCTCTGTTCTTGACAGGCTCATTACATCATTCACAGCTCTGGCAGCAGACCTCAGGGCTGCTGTTCTTTATTTTGGCTCCAGTGCTGGCCCTTTGTAGAGGAAGATGGAAGATCTCTCTTTTCTCTACTTCCAACAGCAAAAAGCAAGAGGGAGAGTTTACAGGCTGCCTATGCTGTGCTGGGGAAGGGAAATCACCATGTCATGAGACTGATAACAGGCAAATGGACTTGTCTGAGACTGGGGTCCTTGCAGTTGAGGACCTGATGGCATGAAGATAGACACATGCCCCACTGCCCTGGGTCAGTGCCCAGGCTGTGCCAGAGCAGCCTGAGTGTGCTCCATCTGTTCCAGGCTGCAGCAAAGCAGCAGCAAAGGCTCCAGGGTACCTGCATCCTACCACAGGCAGTGTGGCAACAGCCTTCAGACACAGAAACCCACCGGGCAAGGGTCCTTCCACAGCAGCAAGAAAGGTCTGAAGAAACTGGAGTTGAGCCTGACCCAGTTTGTGGGGTTTTGTGTTGGAGTTTCTGTTCCTAAAGCCCCCTCTACCTTCAGAAGGCTCTCCCTTTACCAGTTTGATTCCATGACCCTAGACAGCTGCAGTCAGTGCCCTGCAATCGTCTAGATTTGATTTCCTTCAAAATAAGCAGCACCATTACATTTCCACCCATGAAACTAAAAGCAGAATAGGGAAAAAAAAACATACATATGCAAATGGTTATGCATATACTGTCTAAAGTTCTTAAGAGATTGCATGGAAAATAGATGTGGAAATTTCACAGATTTTCAGCATGACTCAGGGAGCATCCAAACAGTGAGAGTGACTCACAGACTGCGTAGGCACGCACAGGTATGTGGGTAGGCTTCTGGAAGCCATATGGTTTCCTGCAGGAGCTGAATCTCGGCACAAGTGGTAGTGGTGGGGAGAAATGTGACGTTTTATCACATAACAAGCTCCTTCAGCACCGCCTGTCCAAAGCTGCTAATGGAGCAGAGCCTGGCGAGGGCTGCCTTCCGTCCGCGCCGCAGAATAACACAGCTCCTCTGCAGGACAGCATCTCTCCACAGGAAACCCTTCAGAGCACAGTGCAATTTAAAGGGGTGAGGGGCAATTGTATTCCAAAATAATTTGGTTTTGTTGAAACTGGTACTTGAAGCAGCAATGGTCTGGCAGAAAAGGGACATCTTCTGGGACCATGGCACTACTTGGGCTTTGTGAAAGCAGCTGGAAGCAATTTCATCTGAACTATAATGATGTTTAAAAATCAACTGCCAAGCTTGGATCCAGAGCAAGACACCTAACCCACAGAGCTAAAGGAGTTGTACCTGCTTAGTCCTGTCTAAAAGTGTTATGAAATACTGTAATTAAATATTCAGGTGAACTTCTCCAGTCAGAGACTAGGCTGCAGATGTCAGTTCGTGGACTGGACAGTGCAAACTCCCCATCCACTGAGGATGAGGGAAGTCTGAAAAGCTGCTACACCACCAAGGAATTCAATGCTCTCCCCTTCTCCCCCAGGAGCCACAATAATTTAAGAGGTGGTTTTCCCTCAGGGGGAAGAAACCAGGAGGTAAAAGAGTGGTGGGTTTTGTGATTTTACAGAAGTAGCCTGTGCCAGGGCAGACGTAATCAAGCAGAGGGGATATGCTGCATGATGAATATATGCCGCCCCTTCATGGTTTGACAGCTGCAGCCTGCCATTTGTTTCTTACAAGACAAAAATGAATTGAAGGGAAAGAATGGATGTTTTTTCTCACATTGTTTTTCCTACAGCAAGTTCTTTCCATACACCAAAGCCCAGAAAGACACTGAAAAGGAGGAGGTAAAGAGTGGTTACAGGTTTTGGAACTCAAATGGAGACTTAAATTTTTAGTTAAAAGTCAGTATCGGTGCAACATGGCAGCTGGTGGACATGACACATTTGCAGCTTCAGGCTCAAACCTCAAACAAGCAGGAGATGTGAGGAAATCAGAATGGATTCCTGTCTCTTTGCCAGCCAAAGGTACCCAAGAACAGGAAGTTTGCGCCTGCTTTTCGTTTGGGTCTCATGGGTGCTGGGTGTCTGGAGATGGGACCCATGCTCACAGCAAACCTGATCTGCTGCAGAGCTGGAGTGACACCTCCTTTGTGTGGTGCAAGTGTTACTTGGAGTCCCTCTCCAAAAAAACTTTCCACCAAAATAGGGATTGTTTTGCCTGAAAGCATCAAAATCCTGGAGAAAGCCTCTGCAGTGGGATGCAAATCTCCTTTTGAGACCTGTGCTTGAAGCCAGAGTTATTCTGGGGCATTTGACATATGGCACATCCTGTGGTCTGAGGCTTTTGCGATGGAAAACCCTGTTCTCACCACAGTGGAGACATCCACAGATAGCACAGAGTATCTCTGTTTGTGGGGTAAGTGAAAAGTTTGCTGATAAGTGCTTGCAGATGAGGTAATACCCTTCTGTCAGTGCTGCTTTTGCATTGTAGCAGATTCAGCCAAGGGAGACAGAGACAACCATCTTGATCTAACAACACAGGAGAAAAACTGGAATGACAGAAATAAAACACTGGCCTGAGCTGTCAGAACATTGATGCTGATATGGGAACAGGCAGGGAGACAGCAGAGAGAGAGAGCAGGTTACCAAAACAGTGATCAGCCATAAAACTCACTTCCAAAAGCTATTTGAAAAGTATGGACACTGAACAACGAGCCCTGTGTTCAGAGGCTGATTAGGGTGCTCATCCACTATCTCCTGTCAGCCTCTGCAGGAGCAATGTTATCTGCTTTCAAACACACTGCTGGTACAAGAAGTTAAACTAGAGCCTGAGAGCAGTGCTGCTCTGCCTTTTGTGGTTAGCAGATGTAGAGAACGTGGATTAGAGACTTTCTTTCTGCTCCCTGGGCAGCTATGACACTTGAACACCTGAAATCTCAGGACACTTAAGGTTAAAATGGAAATATTTTTTCACCTTCCAGAAACCTGCCTCATCTGTGTGGACAGGAGCTGTCTGCCAGCAGTGGGCAGGGCAGGATGGAGGCAGCACTCATCTGCAGGAGGAATTCTGATGTGGGAGAGAGACACTAGAGCTAATTCCACTTCCACGTGGGCAAGCACCCCTTGACAGAGGTACCAAAATTAATGCCCTACCCCAAAACAAACTGTCTTCTGGCTTCCTTTCTCAGGCTCATCAGATGTGTCCTCAGTCATCCACCAGCAGAGCCAGTTTATATCCAGGAAACTTCAGGCAAACAGGAGAAGTGAACCAGGAGCAAATGCAAACTCCTGTGCAGGTCCTACACCTGGTTCACTTGTGGTTGATGCACTCCATAGTTCACTCTCAACTTAGCAAGATCAGGTCTGTAGAAATAACTGAAGTACTACTAAACAGACAAGCCCTCTAAATCTTACATAGCTTTTAGATGCCAATCTTTCCTCAGAATCAGTAATTTAATTAATTAGTTTTAATTTAACATAATAAAGATGTCTCAGTAAGAACTTGAGCATAACTGATCATGAAATAAATGGAACCTAGTTATATCTCATTGATACTGCCATCATCTGCACAAGCAGCTGGCTGGTAAGCTGGGTCCCTGCTGTCATCAGAGGGGCAGAGCACCAAGCCCTGCTCCAGGGATGGCACATTCCCTAAGCAACAAGCCTGACAAGCTCCTCCAGCCCAGGGGGTAGAGATCTCCTTGATCCAACATGGAGCTAACGGAGGGGTTTCAGTACAGCAGCACAGCCCAGGAAGGGCAGGATCAGAGGAGCCTTTTTTCTTCATTAAAAGGAGAACTCAGTGCAAGTTTAGTAGGTCCCTGGATGGAGGCGCAGGTCCTGGGTGCATTTTTAGGAGCTGTTTCCATCACAAGGCCATCTCAGAGAAGTGCCAGGTGAGGGTAGGAGGCAGTGGGCTTCCTGTGATCCTACCAGGGGGATCTGCAGGGAGTTGAAGCTTACTGGGGCACCCCAGCAGCCACTCATCCTCCCACCAGTGAGGAGGGGTCAGCCTGGTACAGGTGTAGTGCGAGCCAGGTCTGCACACAAAGGACACAGAGGGGCAGAGAGAGTTTCTGTGGGACACACCTCCAGGCTATTCCCTTTGGCTCAGGGGACAGAGCCCTGCAGACCCCTCAAGCCCTGGCTCTGCACAGGAAAGAGCCAAGAGTGTTTCTGTGCAAGGCGCTGGCAACTGTGGCCTTCTGCACTGCAGAAAGGATCAGGAGAGCCTCTGATGTGGGCTGAAGATTTCTCCTGCAATCTCTGGGGCAAATTAACTGTTGTTGATTACAAACCCAAGACAATGTTGTTAATTTGCAACACAGAACAACAACAGCCATTTAAGAGAGCAGCTCCTCAAGCGTGAAATTCTCATCAGTTAACAGCATGGTAGGAGGCTGTTTAAGAAACAAATACCACATGGATCTGGGAAGGGCCAGGAGGGTTTGAGAAGCAGGTAATAGCTACCTGATACATAAAATCAGCCCATCACCTCTATTGTGGTGGCAACCTGCCTGGAGATCAGGCCTCTCTTCTGCCTGCATTGTCCAGTGCAGCAATCACCTTACAATGCCTTGGTCCTGTGCTCTTTCTGCTCTCTCTGGTACCTGCTGAGGAGCCCATGGGGCCAGCTGAACCTCTGGGCTGTCTCTCATCTGTGCACAGGGACAGTCCTGTCCCTGTGTGCTGGCAGGGCCAGGAGCAGCAAAGAGGTGACCCAAGAGGGAAGGACTTCAAGCATCACCCAGCTGACCACAAGCACGCAAAGCTCTATTGAAATGGGTGACCATGGCCTGGGGACAGTGCCCCGAGCTTGCCATGGTAAAGGGACAGCACATTTGTGGCAGGACACAGCAGCTGTCAGGCTTTCTGCAGAACAGCCCTTGAGGTAGCACCCTTCGAGGTTCTGGAAAAAACAAGAGAAGGCTGCAGCTCTTCACTTAGAGCCTCCATCTGCCCTGCCAGGAGGGACAGAAGGGGAATGGGATAGGGTCAAGCTCCACTGAAGGAAGAACCAGGAGATACACATTATCTGTGTGTGGTTCCCAGGACATATGCTCAGACAAGCTCTGTGGGACACTCCCATCATCTCATGAATAAACTAATTCCCTATTGCTGAGAGAACAACCCCATCTGTACATGATGCTTGACTTGACTTTTTTATTCTGACAGAGGAACAAGCAATTGCTTTTTGGAACACATTCCAAGGTGGGGTCTGTAACAAGTGCATGTTTTACACTGTGATGCATGTGGAGCTCTGCAGCATGCCTGCCTGCACACTAAGCTTACAGTGTCCCTTCCCAGAAGACCAAGAGCAAGAGCAGCTCTACTGAGCTGCAGATTTCTCTGTGGCTGTCCCTGATGGCTGATGGTGACATAAGCTGGCTGTCTTGGGGATTTCACGTAAGCTGAAGCTTGGAAGGCTGAGCTACACAGAAGAAGCGTCAAAGCACACCCAGGAGCCCAAAATAGGAAGGAGAAGGCGGCGCATGGACTGAAGTGGCTCAAACACCAGGTCTGGACAGCAGATTAAATATAAATTGCTGGGAATGTGGGGTTAGTCTAAACCAGCACCGACAGGCATGTGATGTCCTGCAGCGTACTGCTGGCACACAGCGCTTGCAAGTAAAAATTCTGAGCAAGGAATCCCAAATCAAACCCTAATTTTGTTATAAGCTGTCAGCACCAAAGATATTTTTTGGGCAAGTGGAAAAGATAAGGTTGAAGCAGGAAAAGGCAGGTGGCAGAGGAAAGAACTCAATACAAAGGGTCCCTGTGTGTTCTGAAACCACCTTAGCACTGGGACTCAAACACAACACTGAGCATCCTACAGTACTGGAAGGATCTGGAGTGACATCCCCATGCAAACAGGATTTGCACAGACCGTTTGGGAATTAAGGTACTGTTTAAACCTCGGTTACTCTAACATTACTGCAACCCGGGCTAAGGTTTGTGGCCACAGAGTCCCTTTAGGGAGGGATGGCAGGCAGGGTATTTGCAAGTCTTTTCTTATTCACTCCTTGAAACACCTTTGGCCACCTCCCCCTTTCATGTCAGCAGGTGACAATGCCGAGGAACAACCCCACTGACTGCATCTTCTAAGTAACATGCAGAAAAAAAAGCCCAGAAAAATAAAACCACCTGTATGAAAATTCACAGCTTTGACTTGCTAAACAACCGTCAGGTAGCACAAAGCAAGGGCATACAGCTGGGTGCCAGAGCTGCCTGTGAGGAGGGCAGAGATGCTCACTGAATGCTGTTGTCACGTTCAGGCTGACTGGCAGGTTTCGGGAAGAGGAAGTGTTCCTCTTCCTTGACAAGCAGTATGTGAGCAGCCATGAGAAGTGCTGTCACTTCATTGCTAAATCCACACGTTCACCTTTAATCTACTGCATTTTAAAAAGCATTAGTCAGACGAGGCATGTGACGCTGGTTACCCCAGAAGGAACTGTAAGTAAAGCTTAGAGTCTCCTAAGCAGTTTATAGGCTGTATGTTATGCCCCAGTGCTGCCTCCAAGTAAAGCAAAAACCTGCAAAGTCCCTCATCTCTGACACCTTCGGGAGCAGCAGAACTGATCACCAGCCACACCAGAAGCTGAGGTACAGCTTCGTCCCAGCAAGACGGTCCCACCACAAGCACTGATGCACTTGAACATCTTCCCCGCTGCATCTGCTTGTACCTCAGTATGTGATACCCCAGGACTTGGTCTGTCCCTGTTCTACGCACCACAGTCACTCTGGGCTCTGGTTCAGTGTCCCCATGATCAAGAGAATTCATGTCTGGACCACATGCTACAAAACTGGGTAGAAACACATGGTCATGAAAGCACGATAGGGAAAGTAATCCTAGGAGGAACTGGGGAGCACTCCCAGCAAGGACCCGGTTCCTGCCTGGTGCCTCCGCTGGGGATGGCTGGACACAATTCCCCCTGCAGCTCAGCGTTATTCATATGTAAATCACAAGCTGGTTCAAAGGCTTCTGTTGAATTCTTGATTCCCCCTGACTCCGGCTTTCAGTTTTCCCCCTTTATGCCAACATCTTAGTCAGAAATCTTTTGAATCACTGGAAACATCTCAATTAAATAATTAACCAGAACGTGAACATCTACAAACTGCAACAAGGGAAAGCTTTGGCTGCCCAAGTTTGAGGGTGCAGTGGAAGCTCACATGCTATTAATTTTGGCTTCTGATCTATCAGCTTTAGCTAAAGCCCAGCTGTGAACCTCTGCCAGCTCCTCCAAAGGCATGGCCACCACCAACGCGTCACTGTGCCTACCTAATCGTGTGTGCCCCATGGCTGTGTGGGGAGGCTTGAACTTCCTCTGTTACGGCAGGAATTGCACAGGGGGTGGTTTTTGCATCCTCAGAGGCAACTGGACAAGCCCCAAAAATTCTTTGTTCTCCAGACAAGGCTTTGCAGGAGTGCCCATCACCTGATGCGCATGAATAAGCCTTTTACCATTTAAGCTTCACTCTCAGCTGATGGACCATGAACTGGCTGAGCCCTAAGTGAAAGGGCAGGGCGGATGGAGGCAGGAGAATAAAGGAGTTAAGCAGTCACCAGCCAAGGGCAGTGAACAGGAGAGCAGGGATTTATCTGCCTGCAAAGCAGGGGCAAAGATGAGGGCAGTTCTGAAGACAGCGTGGAGGGAATGCAAAGTGCAGAGACAGGACACAGCAAAGCCACAAAGGTACATGTAACCCATGAGGGACACGTGGTGACAGTTGTTCCAGCAATAGTGCCAGAGCTTGTGAAAAAGGGATGGATAAAAATAAATTATCAATTGAGCACATACTGATTTAGACCAGACCTCTAATAAACATAGGTCTGATTCCCAATTCCAAATAACAAAAGGCAAATTGATCAGGTCTAGAAAGTGAGAAGTCAGCTAGGGTGAGGCATTTGAGGACCAAAAAATGGAAGCAAAGCTCTTAGACCACTCTGGGACTTGAATCTCACACAAAAAGGAGCAAGGTCTGGAGCAGCACTGCAAGCTCAAGTCCCTGCTCCACCTTGGAAGAGCAGCTGGAACATGCAGAGACTTGAAAAGGAATAGGGAATAAAAGCAAAGGTACCAACACACAGCAGGTCAAACACATTTGGTCATCACCTCTGGCAATCCTCAGATCAAACGACACCTCACAGTAGGTATTAAACATAAAAGTTTAGTCAGCTATATGAGAAGGAGATCAAAGAAAGGAGAAGGGAGGGTCTTTTTACAGAGGCAGTGGGGTAAATACCGATCTCAGGATGGCCCCAAGCTAACTTAACTCATTGCTTATGTTCAACATTATTGTTTTCCTATGAGTAAGGTAACAGGATAGGCAGATGGGCAACAGGATAAATATGATAAATAATTGGGTAACGTTTCAGCCCAGATATGAGGAAAAAGCAGCTTGACATAGTCAACTGGAGCAGACTGACACACGAGGCTGCAGGAACAGCAGTATTTGAACATGCCTGGGACATCACCATACAGCTCAGGAAACTCAGAACATCTATAGTGCAGAAGGGAGAAGTGGTGAAGCAAGCTGGAGGCACACTGGTCTGGCTGCAGTGGGGTTTAAATTTTGAAATAATACAGGATAATGAAAGAGACAATAACATTAAACACGGCCTTTGCAAAGAGAAGTTTTGTCAGACTTTGTTCTTCCCTCCTTTGAAAGCCAAAAGAAGGCCCTTAGAGCTCATCTCTTTGGACTTCAGAGAAGCAGCCGCTGTCACGGCATCAAAGGGAGATTAACAAACCGAAAGTGCTGCTGCTAACAGGCAGGATACAAAGCAGGAAGGAGCCGGTTACAAGGGAGGCAGTGAAAAACAGCATTGACAGAGACAGGGGGAGCCTGCAGAAGAATTACGATCACAAGTCCTTAAGGGTCTGCCATCGAGTTGGACATTTCATTGGTGTCTCTGGCACAAGAAGTGAAGTTTTGCTCTTGCCTGCTACGTTCACTAGAGCTGGATTAATTTTAACAGACACAAAAGAGGGCACCACCAAGAAACCAGCCTGCTTCAGCAGGATTAAATGGCTGGCTGGTCCAGGCTACAACAGAAAAACAGGGGAGACCCTGTTCCTCTAAGAGAGCAGGAATGATGCACAAAAGAGGAAAAAGTTCTTTCAGGCACCAATAGCAGGGGTGCAGGCTGGCTGGGTATGCCTGGTGTGCATCAGCAGCCCACTCACCACAGGGGCACACAGCCAGAGCTCATCAAAAGGGATTCACTTGGGAAGAACAAGGGCAGAGTAGTGGTACAGTGCCACAGAGACACCCACACCAGCAAAGCCATCCCATTCCCTAGAAACACAGCATTTCTCTCTTGCCATCTGCTTCTTTCCACCTGTATTTGGGCAGGGCTTCACTTCAGGCTGTGCCAAAGCACGTGGGCAGCCATGGTACCAGCAGCACTGGCAGGAAGAGCCCAGGAGCTGGCAGAGGTGCTCTGCACCCAGTGCTGCCAGCACAGACCCCATGATGACAGCAAGTGCTCCAGGAACAATTGCTTTGAAGTCATTTGGGAGCATTTCTAGCAGCATTAGTCACTGCCCTTGTCTTGACACATTCTAGGCTGTCTAGCTAGGCTAATGATACAGACATTGCTTCATGGTGGTCAAACCTCTTGGCTCATAAAATAGTAGCTTGAGTTTCCTGCCTTTCATAAAAGCCAGGAGCCCTTCAGTATCCAGCTCATTCATAGAAGATAAAAATCTCTTGGCACAAACTCTTTCCTTGTTTGGAGGTTAATTTCATTGTTCAGGCTCTGCAGAACACTCTAATACAGAGCTCCCCTGTTAACCTCCAGCAAAGTTTCTGACTGACATGGCTGGACATCAGACAGGCACCACCAGTTAAGGTGTAGGGGATTCTTTACCCCAGTGTTAAATCTCTCCCATCTCCACAGCCAGCAACGCACCATGGGATGCCACAAACCCAGCTGGTCACACTGCCCCTTGGCATCTCTAACCCAGTTTGTCTACCACTGAAAAGGTACCCAGTGTCCTGCAGCACCAAGGGAATTAGTGACATTCACTGTGGGGTGAAGCAGCAGAGGGACCCAGAGGTGCAATGGCTGGGTGCAGGAGGTGGCAACAGCCACATAGCAGGAAAATGCTCACAGAAACAGCATATGCCTGGAAGCACAAGAAGCTCCAGGCCCTCCTGGCTTTCCTTGGGGACCACTTGCAGTAACTGCTCGATCCAGCCAGCAGCAGGTGTGTCCTCCTGCGCTGCGAGATAATGGCACCGCTCCAGTGAAGCCAGTACAGCTCAACCAAATTAAGCAGCACAATTTTAATTAAAGTTATAAACTAATGAACCAGGTTCCCAAGGGACAAGGTAAAATATCCGTTGCTGAGCTTCCACAGCAAGGCTAATTGCACAGCCAGAAAATTAACAGCGCTTGGTCTGGTACAAGCGTGGGAACTGTGCAGAGAACTCTGCATCTCCTTCAGAGACCAAGCTTCTCAACAGCTTGGACTACCCACTCCATCCCTCACAGCTCGCTGTGGCCATTTGCCAGTTGCTTGCCATTATTAGTTACCTAATGTGGTCATACAGGCTGTCCACTCCTTGTCCAAAAGCTATCCCCCCCCTTTGTAACCATCTCTTTACTTCCATGAGTCTGCAGAGCTCACTTAAGGCTGCTGCTGCCTGCTAGTGGTGCAGAGTTCTGTGTCAGGTTACTGACTTAAAAGCCTTTTACTGGCCCAACTTCACCTTACATGGAATTGTAGGTAGCCATGAGTGAGCCCTGGCAATTCAGAGCTATGGGAGGGAACCTAAAAAAGCCCAGTCCTACAGAGGACATCGATATGCAGAAAGGGGTTTGATGTGGGGGCACACAAAGTGGCTCCATTTACATGGTGCCACTGCTGCCCCTGCAGTGCCACAGCCACAGGGAAGGCAGGAGCACTCCCATTGGCTTTTGCCCCACTAACACACTTAAAGACCAAACATTTCAAAATATTATTTAGCATCACACAATCAAATGGGCACCTCTCCTCTATTAGGCAGATACAAGGACACCTAGCACTGCCCAAGCAGTTTGGGTTTCATCAAGGCAGCACAGGGCTCCTGCAGGTACAAGTTAGCAGGGTCCAGAGCTCAGCAATCTCTATGCAAAGCCTTACTGGCAACACTGGCACCTCTGCCACACTCAGGAAGGAGACCTGAGCTTTCATCAGCCTTCCCTGGTGTCACCCACAGCAGGTCTCTCTAGGTCTTGATTACACAAGGCAGGAGCAGAGCTGTGCTCAGTTCACAAAGCTGACAAGTTACTCCCAGGGTCTGAGCAGCAGGTCCCTTGGCTGCTGCACTGAGGCAGTCCACAGTAGGAAGTGCTGGTCTCCAAGCTGGGCATGCCTGCAGGACTTGCCCCTCAGTTATTCCCTGCTTTTGACCCCTTCGATCCAAACATCAGCCCCTGCTACATCCCCCAAGGCCCCCTCACCTGCCAGAGCTGGCTTTGCCTGCAATACCACACACCTTCAGCTCTCCCCAGCCAAAGAATGAAGTGACACTGGAATACATAGATTAATTCTGCTCCCAATCTATAAACCCAGCAATGTGGGACAAGCTTTCTACCTCCTGAGCCCTGACTCTTGGTAGCATCCCCAGTCCCACCAGTTAAGTTTCCACCCCTCCTGGTCACAGCGAAACCACCAAATGGCTGGGGAAAGAGCAGTTTTAGAGAGGATGGAGCAATAATCAGAACACCACAAGCTTCCACTGCAAAATCCCAGCTTGGCAGAGTTCTAGGTGGACAGCTAGGAAGTATCAGAGCAGAGATGTGGCTTTCCCAGCTGTTACTGCAGAGCAGCCCCCACCCTTCAGGAATCCTTGGATGAAAAGGCGAAAAGGCAGAGAGAAGCAGAAGTGCCAAAAGGCTTCAACAGGTGAAAATAACACAAGGAAACTCAGCAGAAACACAGAGAGGTGATATCTGCTGTGTACTTGTTGCAGCATGTCATGGGACAAGGGATGGAGGGTCCCATCTGCTCTGGCCAGGCTACCAGAGGACAGGACATGTTGGAAGAAAATGAGCATTGCTGCAGCAAGCACCAGAGACCAAAGTGAGCTGCCCCCCTCCCCAAACAGGCCAGAACTTCTCTCAGAGAGGACTTGGCTAGGAAGAAAAAAATAGCAATCACAGCTTTGTTTCTAAATTGATTACAAGCTCTCTTTCCCTTAAGAGCAGCAGTTACATAAACACTTCTTGGAAGAGAAACACTTGCTTCTTTTTCAGGAGCCAGTAGGCAGATGCACATGCAGCATTTGGGGCAGAGCAAGGGTTTGTCCAGGGTAATCACACCTCCCTGCAAGCACACTATCTTTCTGTTCTGCTGCCCCTGCATCACTTGTCTTGCACTCAGGAGGACTGACCTTCACAAAGGCCCTTGGAAACATCTGGGTAACAAACTGACACATTTGTCCCTTTTTGTAAAAGAACAACCTTGCAAAACCCACCCCAAACCCTATTTTATAGAGAAATTTATTGTCTTCTCTAGTAATTTTATTCAGAGAATTGCATGTCATCAAGGCATCTTTGTTCTTTTATTTCCCCTCTTGCAGGCTTATAACTCACTGCAGTGCCAGCTGAATTAATAGCTAAATATTTGCAGTGTTGAACAGCTAAGTCTCCCAGAAAACCAGAACAATATTCAAATAGGTGATTTCATCAAGTGACCTATTTCTCTGGCAAGAAATTTTTGTGATGTGGGAAGTTATTAAAAACAAGTTTTCATATGTAAATTCACATTAATAACTTCAAGTCCTAGCCCCAGTTCTCCTTCTCATTTTTGTCTGAAGCAGCAACTCCTTGGCAAAAATCCCCGTGACTTGACTCTGGTCAAGCCTGACCTTTAGTGCAACCCCAGAAGCATCACACCTCTTCTCTGGAAGCAGAGAAGTAGATACAGCTCTTCCCAACGAACAGCCCTGGTGCAGGACCATCTGCATCTTGCTCCTGTAATTTGCCATGACCATCCTGTGTCTTAAGACTGTTTTCCAGGTGACATGCATTTTATGAATGGGTGTGCATCACAGATGGAACAGCCTTACTCAACTGTTCTGAGCACGGGAAGTCGCAGCAGAATGGTCTGTTAGGAGTGTTCTGACATGGCTTTTCCATAGAAAGTACCTCTGTGTGATCCACAGAAAGGGCTCTCATCCAAGCCACAGCCTATAGTATATTCCTCTGGTTGAAAAATAGTCAGCAAAAATTCATATTTACAGAAGTATGAATCTTATTCCTATTGAGCTTTGTTTGCTGCTGTACCTGTGCATCTTCATGCAGCTACCAACACACTACTCCTCCTGGTAACAATACACAGAGGAGCAATTCACAAAAAAGTCTTTACTGGAAGCATTAGGTTTAAACAGAATTAGGTTTGAACAGTGAGGTCGTTCAGCCCCCAAACAGTGTCTAAGCACCACATGCCACTCACTCCCGGAGGACAAACAGACAGAGCATCTGTGGGTTGGGATCAGGACAGTTTGACAAAATCACCTTGAAAGGGGAACAAGAGCAGCCCAATGCAAATTTCACTACCTTATTGTCCTGACAGTAACACAGAGTACTGAACTGCACTGATGCCAGGACTGACCCCACTCAAACTGCCCTGGAGGCACCCAGGAGCACCCCTCCCCAGCCAGCCCCTCTTATGGGGAAGTGATATCAGCTGGTGTGGAAACAGCCCAGGCTGACTCAGCTCACCTGGGCTGGCTGCTTGGGGAGGCTGCCTCTGCCCTGGCCAGAACCAGGACAAAATTAACTTGAGTTTTTGCCAGTTTTGCCTGTGTAAGGCAGAACAGCAGCACTGCCTGCAGAACACACCTACTCATGCCCTGGGCACAGCAGCAGTTGCTCTGCTGACAAAGGGAGAGCTCTCACAGCGGTCAGCACCTGCAGCCATGCAGCAGGTCAGGACAGCTGCTGGGTTATGGGCTGCTCTCACCAGGTGTCCAGCACACAGGGCTGCTTCCATCAGCTGCAGCAGCAAACTGATGTCACAGAATGTTTGGAGCCTGGCACTATGAATGGAGGTAATAACTCCTATCACCACACAGGAGCCAGAAGCAGGTAGAAAGAAAAGCTTTGCGTGGGTGGTGAGAGAAGGAAGGCAGATTAAGGAGACAAGGATCAGAATCTGCAAATCACGCAAAACCAGTTCTGTGTCAGGCAGGGAATAACTACCTGGCTCTTTTCTCTAGACAAGCAGCACTGGTGTTGCTTTAGAAACTCCTTTCCTGACACCAGGTGAAAGCAGACACCCTTGGGGATGTTTTGCTTTGGGTTTTCAGTAGGTTTAGTGCAGAGTCTTGCCACTCAGTGCATGTTAATGAGGCACTGCAGATCAATGGTAGATGTTATTGCCATCACATGCCCACACCTGCCAGACACAGGGCCTGGGTGAGGGTCAGTGCCTGGGGAAACAATTCAAGACCCTTCTAGTGATAAACATCAACCCCAAAGCCAGCCAGGGGCCTTCTCCTCTGAGTTTAGACAAGAGGGGGAGTTACTCCCCAGAAAAGTCTTTGTATCAAGAGGTGATGGAATTCCTGTCACTTCATTCGTTCCTTGGAGTTTTCCTCAAAGCAAGGCTTTCACACTATTACACCCCTGCAGCTTCACAGGTGGGATCCAGGAGCCTGACATGCTGGAGGGAGGATCAGGAGCAAAGAGCTGTGTTAGCAAAGCACAAACACCACCAGGGCACTGGCAGGTGAGCTGCCCCTTCCTGGGTCAGTACAGGGCTGCTGTACTCTGTCACTGCCCAGGGGTTTTGCCTTGTTGGAGTGAGACATTTTCCAAAGATGCAGTTCCATCCCACATAATCAAGCTGCTAGTGCAGGCTGCAGTGCCACACAAACCATGCCCCCACTTGGCCATCATCTGGCCATGACAAGGTGCACTCGCCTATTTCCTGCTGGTTACAGCACTGAGCATACTTAGCTCTGTCCAAGTTGTAAAAGAAAAGCTCAGAATTAAAAGCTGGATGTCCTTAACCTATACCTTCATAGGATGACACACCATCAGCCTCAGACCTGAGCCAACACAACAAGAAACCAGCAGTCATTTGTTCTTCAGGCCTTAGACACAAGCATCCCAATTTCTACTGTGCTTGTTTTCAGGACACATGGGAAGCAGGTAAGTGTCCCAGGCATAGAGACAGGAAAGGATCAGAGCACTTGACTACCTGACCTCTACAGAAGTCAACCAAAAACAAAATCCAGGAGCCTCTACACTTTGTCCTGTGTGCTAAGAGCAGAGGTAGGAGTCCCTGCATGTTTTCACACATCAGAATCATCCTGTATTTAGAAAAACCAGACATTCAAACCCTGCTCTTCTGAGAGGAAAATAAAATTGTTCCAACTCAAAACAAACAAGACACAGGCAGCTATTATTCTGTCTGTCCAGGACTTACTTAATAACCAGCGTCTGCAAAACATAGCTTGAAAGTTTTCCCTGTCACACGACGTGCCAGACCACAGCTGCACAGAACAGAGAAAACCCGTTATGAGTGACCAGAGCCCCTGGATGACTGTGGAAACATTGCCTCAGGCTGTAAGGCCCTTTCCTGTGGAAAGAATATTTCTGCAATTGTCTATTGATGCTGCTCGTTGCTGACAACCAGCACTCACACATCCTGGGTTTCAGGAAGACTCATGTAGAGGCTGCTCAAAGCTCTGAATGCAAATAGAGCGAATTTTCTTCTTCTTTCTTCTGATTTATTCATTTCTTCGCCTTCTCTCCCACCACACACATCAGATGCTGAGGAGAATGAGAACTCAAAAGCATGGAAATAATGCACAGGAACAGGATGCCACACAGCAGAGGCACCAGTGCTGGACTCTCCATGGCATAAGGGATGTTTCTGGACTGGCATATGTGAGAAGATGCTTGAGGAAGGCTTTAGAACACTTTTGTCACTGTTATGTGAGTACTTTGTATTATTCTTCAAGCAAAGCAGCATGCCACATAATCAGCTTTTTTACAATGCTGGCCAAGGCCCTGAGTGAGTGAAGAGAGGTTGGTGACCATCTGAGTGTCAGAGCTGCAGAATTCTACAGCCACCTGCAAAGTTTCTGACAGCACACAGTGCTCCACTCCCCCTCCATCCCCAGGCTGCTCAGTATCCCCTCCCAGGAAAGCTGCCCTTCTCCTGGCTCACAGCCCCATCTGTGAGGAGTTGTCACTCCCTGGGTCTTTGCTCTGTTTGGGTGCTGACGTTCATCAGTTGCCTGTGAAGGAGAACAGGCCAAGGCCATTGAGCTCCAGAACTCACAGGATGACCCACACATTATTTTTTTCTGAGCAATGTACAGCTGCAAGCTGACAGATCTGCAGCAGCATGGAAGCAATTAAATCAGGGGCCCAGGCTAAACTCTGATAAAGGGGCCAGTTAAAGATTTAATGTGGGTAAAGGTTTAAGGATGCTGGCTTGGGCCCCTTGATAGCACCTAGGAGACCACAGGCTTGTGTGTCAGGCAGCAGAGCATCAGCCTTGTCAGATAGTCCTTGCTTTTAATGAACTTCTCTAGGTTCAAACAGCAACAGACCCTGCCAGGAAACTTCCCACAGAGCTGAAATTACGTTGTTAGCTTTTCCTGCCAAAACTGAGTTCACTGGCAGTCCCCTCGCTGGAAGCGACACTCACTCAAAGGGGTGTAAGCCAGAAGGGTCACAAAAAAACTCAACCCCAGACTGTGAGCCCTGGAATGGAAGGAAAAAGACAACTCAGTGTATACAACTGCTAAAGCCACTTGCAATCTTCTGCCACCCCACATCCACAGGACAACACCCAGCTTGTTTTCCAGGGGCACACCTGCCAGCAAGTGTGCTGGGGAGCTCAGACATATGTGATTCCCCCCTTCCACTTGACTGCCATCAGCACAGATGTGCTTTAACCTTGTGTTCCCAACTTCTACAGCACTGACAATATAAGCACTAAGAGAAGAGAGTTACCAAAGAGTTACCAAAGGTTTAAAAAGGAAACATTATTTCTGGAGCACATCCTAGCCACAATCTCACTCTGCTGTGCTTGTCAACTCAAGCAGGATCAGAGCAGCAGAGTGGGGGGAAAGCAGCAGAGGACAGGAGCCAAAGAGGGTCTGACTCACTGAGCTGGGAGGGGGTGGTCAAGATGGGATTGACAGGGTGTTTTTCAAGGGTGAGAGCTGGAGCACAGCCCAGTGTCAGGAGACACAGGGATCTTCAACAAGGAAAACCAGCAGCTGTGCAGAAGGCAACACCTGTGCCATCTCATGGTGGATACACCCACTACAAAGCACCCCAGACAGCTCTCATGCTGCCATCAGGGTCCTCCTGCCTCCAGGACAGGATCTGCAGCAACACAGGAGTGCAAAGCCAACAAGGCATTTGGTAGTAACAGATGTCAAAGTCCAAGTTTCTGTTTTCTGCCAAGTCTATGGCATAAATACAGCACAGATTCCAGATTTCCTCAATTTGCCTTTATTCTGAGCCCCAGTTCTGCCCTCCAGCACACACACTGTCAGCCTAGCACGCTCCACACCATCCCCATGAGCAAGATTGTTGATGGAGCCACAGCAGAGGAACAGGCCTGGGCAAGTCGTCCCCCCCCACTTGCTTCACACCTGGGCAGCAGGAACATCTGCAGTATCCCAAAACTTTCAAATACTTCACCAAGAGCCAGCTCTGTACCACACATCAGAAACCAAAGAACAAGTCCACAAAGTACAAAGAAATCAAAGAAAAGACCTAGAGATCTCAAGGGGAACACTAGTGGCTGGTGTAGGTTGACCAAAGGGCTGAGCCCCTGCTCCAGGTTGGGAACTTCTGGGACCAGCCCACCTGCTACCCAGCTATAAACCACAGCAGCCCAGACCCCTTCCAACAGCTCCTCACCTCCTTCCATCCACAAAAACACCCACCACAGACCCACCCACATTCAGGCAGCTCACAGCACATGCCCCAAGCCAGCTCCAGCACAGAGGATGGTCACCAGTGCCCTGCCACATCCTATTTCCCAGGATAAGAGAGGAGCCTTTGGCTTCCCAGGCAAGGCAGGATTTTTGGCAGAGCGACAGGAGCAGGGAAATGTTGGGGTGACATGGGCATGGGGAAGCCTCTTACACAGCAGAGCTGCAGGCCACAGGGGTGGTTTGGTACCCACAGCAGCCAAGCAGCTCTCTGTGCTGTACAGCCCAGAGAAAACTGGACCCAAAATAACAAGGAAAACAGACTTGCTGGTAACACACAAAAATCCCCACAGCCATTCCAACTAGTGGGGCAGGGCACCCTGCAGCATCACGCAGCTCTGGGCCAGGTGGGGAGGGGTAGCAGGGGGGCAGCGCTGGGTTAGCAGTGAGTTAGCAAACAACACCCAGATTTTTGGCCATAAGAGCAAGGAAAAGAGGGTGGCTGTGCTGCAGTGAGACTTGTGGCTCAGGAGATGCTGAGACCTGCTGAAGCAGGAAGTGAAATTGGAGCTCAACACCTTCTATCACCCCACAGAACACAAGGGGAGCCAAACCAAGCAGCGAGAGCTGCATTTGCCATGTCCAAAGGCCAGCCTTACTCTAGTTACAGCAGAGCACTGCTTTGGGGGTCAGAAACCTTTTAATGTCTCCCAACTAGGCAAAGACAGGGCAGCTCTACCTCCAGCTGTTGCAGAGCCCTCTACCACCTCTCACAGTGCTTACAACACTGCACAATGCTGCTATCACCCCATCATGTACTCACCCAGACAGCAAACTGGTGGCTCAGAGAAGCCCCCACCACTCTCAGCCCTTCACTGATAGAAATGCCTCCCTGAACAGTGGTGGTTATATACTAACAGGTACCTGAGCAGCCAGGAGTGAGAGGGTTGTCTAGGCTGGGGTTGCCACAGGAACAAATTGATATCACCTGACCACAATTAAAACTCACCCTGTGATGCTCTCCCTGCCCAAGGTTGCTATCCACCAGAGCTGTGGGTGTCTGCAGCAGCTTCCATAATGGAACAGGGCAGAACAAGCCCCTCTGTGTGTGAAAGGGATTGCATCATCTGGTTGCTTAATGTAATAAGCCATCAGGTTTGAGGATCCATGAATTTCCTCCTGACCTATTTTCTGTGATCCAAGGAGAGGGTGTTCATGCATCCACAGTCAGAGCTAATTAATTGGGAGAACACCTGCAAAGAGACCAAGGCAACATCCCCACCTGCCAAGGACCAATACAGGCTCCTAGACTGTACCAAGGATGTTGTACAAAAGGGTGCAGAAAGTTTTGGGCAGCACCTGGCAGGTGTGAGGTATGTGAGAAGGGAGAGCTCCATCCTTCCTATGGTTTCTGCACATGGAAGGCACAAAATGCTCAGCCTGAGTCATTTATTACTGGTGCTGCAAAGCCTTAGACCAAACAGAGAAAATCAGCTGTCAGTGGGCAGGCAACAAACCATCTGCACATACCCCTGTGGCATGCAATAACGGGGCTGCTGTGTGCAACCACTGGAATGGTGTGGGAATGGTATGGAATTGGAGCGAAACCCTGTGGCAAACAGTGCAGTGGGGATTTTCTCTTATGGAGAAACTGAAGCGTATCTACAGCCCTCATCCTGTGCAGGATGAATCTCTCTGTGTGTCACTAGCAATCAAGGAAACACACTTGAATCAAAGAGCCGTGTTAGTTTTGATTTTGAGATTTTATTATTAGATTACAGGTTTAACTGAGAGGTCAGTGCTGGCCTCCTGTGCACCTCTCTGCACCTCACTGTGCCTGTTGGACCTGAGGATTAGCCCAGAGTGTTGTTTCACACTTACACTAAGCCATGGCTGAGGTGCTCCCAGCCTGGGCTTTGGGGTGCTGCCATCACTGACCTGAACCAGGCAGTCGGGAGGGGAGAAACTCCCTTGGCAGGATCTCAGCGCTGCCCAAACAAGCTCACCTCCCCTCTCTGCCCAGGCAGATATGGGGACTCCCTTCCTCGTGGCTGTTTTCATACGATCAGGCAACAAATGATTTATATTCCACCAAAATGGGACCTTTTCCTCGAAGCTATTTACAAGGGCGGCTGCGATCAAAGGCGACTGGGAAAGCTGCTGGGGGAAACAGCCATCAGCTGTTTGCACGACCCAGGGTTGGTGTAGACTGGGGAGAAGATGAAGAAGGTCCCATAGCACCTCCTGTGGTCCATTGTTCAGGACTTCAAAGAGCCCAGGGATCTGTAGGCACTGCTAATAGCTGTTATCTTCCAGCATCAGTAATTAGGAACTGAAGGAGGCCCAGGCAGTGACTGTAATAAAGGGCCAGTAAAGCTACAACTTTTCTGCTTCATTTACTTGATTGCCCCATTTTCATTATATCCACCCCTCCAGGATGTGTCTTTTAACCCTCCCAGCTGATCTATCCCTATGAATACTCACTGTCAATAGTAGACTCATTTCTGCTGCCTGAACATCCTGAAGCCTCTATCCATCGGGTGTCAAGCTTACCCACAGCTCCTGGCACTGCATCGATGATGCAAATGCAAAGCACACAAAGAACCAGGAAGAGAAAACACTCTGTAAATGCTGATTTAAGCTTTCCCAGTTCAGCGTCATATTCATGTTGCCATTCTGGGTTTTTGGGTAGTATTTGTTGAAAGGTCACTTATCATTTATGCATGTGTGACTATATGCACAACCTCTAACTTCTCATGTGTGTTGAGCAAAGGGATGTGGAACCAGCCACAGAGAGCCAGACCAGTGGTGCATCACCCCAGTGTGTGCCAAGGGAAGAGTAAGTGTCCAGGGGAGCTTGCATTTTGTGTCTCCTCAATGTCCCCCCCACATCTGCTGGCACCTGGTTCAGGCACTCCATAGCAGAATTGTATCTGAATCAGTGACCACCGAATGTTTTCCTCCATGAATGAAGTGAATGACTTTCTGAGTCCTTGTAAAATTTCAGTAGCCTCCGTGCCATGCAGTGAAGAGATTCACAGCTTAGCTCCTAATTTTGTAAAGAACCTATCTGTCCCCTCATTTGTTGTTGTGAACAGGCTGCTGCTAGTTTCACCTGATGCCTCCAAACCTCACATGAGAAGAGGAGAAGGATAACCATTCCCTGTTTGTCACAGTGCTCAGCATTTAGGAGACTTCTGTAATATTCTCCCCAGGTCATTAATTTTTGCAGTCTGTAGAACTGCCCTAAGCTACTGAACCCTCATGGGGAAGCCCTTCAAACCCCTGACCATCTTGACAGTGCACGACTGTGTCGTGTCCCTGATAAACCACTTGGTTGAGGTGATGCTGGGTGACATACAGATGCAGGAATCTGTTGACAGGCTCTGCGTGTGACACTCCGAGGCTGCCACAGCAGAATGCTCCTCCAGCTGCAGGCGCTGAGCTGGCTCCCATCCCTCCCGAGCACCAAGCTGCTCCTGGGACCTGCAGTGCAGTGACAGCAACCCTGGGCAAGAGAAGGGCTGGCTGGCTGCACAGCAAGCTGCCCTGGCATCCAGGGCAGGCTGAGAGCCAGAGGGTGTTCCCTGAAGCAGGGACTTCACTCAGCATTATTTCATACATCACTTTGTTCGTGTTTCTTCTTCTGCAATGACATGCCACAGAGGGGCAAGAACGCTTTTGTCATCAGCTGATGGGGAGAAACAATAGCTCTGCTCACTCTGTCACCAGCCTGCAGAGGCTGAATCACCATCACAAGGCGAATTATCCTCTCGCCTGTTGCTCAGCTCCTCCATCCCGGTGACTCATTCTGGAACAAGGATGGGAGCGAAAGGCGGATGCTACAACCACCTCCCCCTATGCCGAAACGTGAACCAAATAGTAATGTGTGGTTGGGATTATCTCAGGGCAGGGGACAGTGAGCAGAGCTGGAGAGGAGGGCCCAGGGATGCTGCACGGCTGGGGGCAGAGCTGGCACAGGGTGTGGGGAGGCAGCCCCTGCCCCACAGGGTGTGGGGAGCGCAGGCAGCCCCTGCCCAGCAGTGGTTTTGCTGGTTCTGCAGCCTCTCTTGGGGGCTGGCTTTCTTGTTGGTTAACCCCAACAGCCTGGTACAATGCATAAAAGCTTGGCTTTCCTTCTACCTGCCTTTGGTGAAGAAAGGAAGACTGGTTTTCTGTCCATGGGGCCAGCAGAGTGCTGGCTGCTTTGTTGGTAGTGTGGAGAGATGCTCCTCTCTGCAGACTACTTTAAATACTTTTAAATGAGCTGTTGGTGCCCATAAGGAGAAATGAACCCTGTCCCGGTCTAACATGGCTCCTGTGGCTCATTCTGGAGAGCAGACATGCCATGGGCTGAAGGCTTTCCTGACGGGCACCGAACCCCACACATATTCCCAGGCTGTGAGCAGCCAGGACTGGACCCCCAGCTCAGCCTCACACGTCATCCCCAGGGCGCATCCACCCAGCTACGGAGCCGGAGAGGTGGCATCTCACCCAGCATGTGATGCGTTGTAAAACAAGTGCTGGTGATTTCAGGTTAAAGAAGCTCAAAACAGCCTGATGGGGGAAAATGTTTCCAGAAAAAGGGTGCCATATGTGCCTGCCAAGCAGGGCTGCTCTCGTCCTCACAGTGAAGCTTCTCTCGTTACTCGTCAGCAGTAAAGCACGCTGCCTGGCTGGTGGCAAAGGGACATTGTGTTACCAAGATTAGACACAAAATGTGTTTTACATGAGGAATAAAACTAATCTGTGGGTAAGGAATTTAATGGCATGCTGCCCCTCTCAACGTGCCAGGGGGCGATTCCTCCTTACTGAGTCGCTGCGGGGGCTGCGTGAGCACCCAGTCACCCAAGGGGTTGGGTGAACAGGAGCATCTCTTGCAACAGGGTGAGGAGGATGCACAGACACCCTTCAGCTGCGCTGGGTGAGGGTCCTTGCTCCCTACCCATCCCAAGGGCCCTCTGCCAGGGAAACCCTGAAAAGCAGCCCATCATCAGCTTGGTGGGATCTCTGTGCCAGAAGGATTTGTGCTGGTTTAACTCTTTGTATGTAACTCTCCTGTGTCACTGCTTGCCTTCCTGGTCCTGGACAGCCACTCCTCCCCCAGGCCTCCCACCTCCATCACCACCCGCACCCCAGCTCCACCACACGTGCTGGGCAGAGGCTCACAGGAGTACAGCACCACCAGCAAACAGCCTTTCCTGAGCACACAGAGCTGAAGGAGGAGACAGCAGGCAGAGCAAGCTGCTGTGGGATGAAGTAACTGCTGTTACAGGAGAGTCATTGCGTGATCTCATTTCTAACAGAGAAGTTCAGGCAGTTGGGCTTTAAGAGACATTGAAGGTACTAGCAGCAATTACAAATGTCAGACAAATATTTTGTGGCAACAAATTGCACTTGAACATGGACTTTTACCAGGGAAAAAAAAAAAAAGGTCCTTTTATTCATTTTTTTCTTATAAACCTTCATTCTGCAGTCAGCAAATCCAATGGACAAGCCTTTGCTGGGAAGGGGAATCTCTCCAGTTTGCAGCCTCAGTGTGAGCTCCTCCATTTATCACCAGACCTTTACCTGTGCCTATCGTGCTCAGAAATCACCTATGATTTCCTACAAACTCTGCAGTATGAGGCCCGGGAGTGCTGCTGAGGAGCAGAGGGAGCTCTGCAGGGAACATTTCCATCACAAACTGACTCCTCCACAGCCACACCAGCTTGTGTTGTGTGCACTGGACCAGCTGGCACAGAAAAGCTCCGTGCAGGACTCGACTGCTGCAGCTGGGATGCCCCACAGCCAGAAAGGCAGAGAGGAGCATCCCCAGGCACTGCCCCAGCAGAGCCCAGCAGCCCGCACAGGGGCTGCGGCACAGCCGAAGCTGCTGTCAGGGGAGGGCTCAACATGCCCTGTCCATGAAGCCAAGCTGTGATCTCTCCCATGGTGAGCAACTGAGGGTCTAGGAGCCTTCTGAACACCTAAAAGGCAACTGAATGTGCTGAGCTTATCTCCTGGGATGGCTGCCACCACAACAACAGTCCTTGCTCTGTGGCAAAGACCCCATCAGGAGAGTGAGGATTCCCATTCCAGGGTAGCAGATATTGCAGGAAAAGCCCAAAGTGTGGCCCAGCTGAAGCACCTGACCCCTGTGAGTTCCACAGCAGCCCTGCACCCTCTCAGAGCATTTTCTGAGATACCCAGAGAAAGGGAGAACCTCTCTACAGCGTCACCAGCATCACTGCAACGCTCGAGCAGGGAATAGCATGTTCATGAGGCCACCTGCCCCCGCTCCCTTGGGAATTAGCAGCACTGGCATGTGCTAGTGAATCATTAAGCCCAGGAGAAGTGGTTCTCCCACAGTTAATTGTCTTCCTGTGGTGCAGTAACGCTGCTAATAGCACTGACAGCCTTTGCCTTTGGGAAGTTTACGGTGTCAGAATGAGAAAATGAGCATACATGTTCCTCCTGACCCTGTGCAGACTTCAGCCTCTCTGGATAGCCACCTTCACCCCAATAAATAGTGGTCTTGGTTAGAGACATTATAAATAGACTGATAATTAAGCATATATGACAGGGTTGTTGCTATTCCGGAGGGATATGTTGACATTACAAACCGAAGCTGGAGAAGTGGTGCTGGGGTCATTGGGCTTCCAGGCAGGGCATCGGTGGTGCCTGCTGCAGATTCACCCTGAGACATTTCAGGTTGCTTCAGGATGTGTTTCCATATCTATTCACTGACAACACTTCCAAGCTATTTTTAGAACAAACAAAATAATAATGGTTTATACAAAAGACAGCTCCCAGTTTATAACTGCCTCAAGCCCCTTTAAGTATGTGAGTACTAAGGGGTATTATCAGCATTTCTGATGGCTGGGAGCAATCTTGGAGCATGCAGAAAGCTTGATAACAGTGGGATAAGTCTGAGCAGGGACCTTGGTAGAGCCAGCTGAGCCTCAAGCACCCATCTCTGCTGGGCTCCAGCCTGGGGAGGAGGCTCACAGCAGGGTGGTGGTCAGAGGAAAGGCAGGGAGGGTTACAAAGCGGAGGATGGTGGGACATCTGGACTTCTGTATGGTCCTGTCTGCTGCAGAGCTGGAAGATGCTGCAAACACCACAGAGCCCAGACACAGTGGTACCTGAGCAAACTGCACCCGTCCATTGGGAGCACCAGGACCCAGCCCAGCCCTGCGGGTGCTCAGTGCTTGGACATGAGGCTTAGGAGACCAGGGAGTGGAGGACATGTCTGACAGCAGAGCCTGTGTGCCACAGGACTGAGCTGCAGGTCCCTGTCTCAGCACAGCACCGTGCTCTCACTGAGCCCAGCACACTAAACCAAAGGCAGCAGCATGTACCATGCAGGTAAGATGTTTCCTCTCTGAAGTGCTTTATGACCAGCCAGGCTTCCCCTTACCTCCCAGATGTTACATGACCTCTGGGGTAACCCTCTGCATACCAGAACTGCTGCTTCTGTCCCCCGCAGCACGAGGCAATGCTTACAGGGAGAGCTGAGAGCTAGCGCTGGCCCCACAGACCCAGGGAAGGGTTTCTCTACCCAAGCACTGGTCAGCATCCCCCCCACCATAAGTCTGCTTAATTAAAAACCCTGCCTCTCCCTGCAAACCTGGCACAGCAGGAACTCCTGCCGATGGAGGGGAGCAAGTTTGGCAGGTCTCTGTGCTCTCTGCAGAGGAGAGAGGCTCTGCCTGCCTTGGGGCCGGGAGAGGGAGCATGGCAGGCACCAAGCCCGGCCCAGGGAGCACATCTCCCCATCCCTGGGCTTCCCCATCCCTGGGAAGCCCAGCTTCCCTGCCACCCGCCTCAGGGGTCTCTTTTCCCCAAAAAGAGGAAAGGTCTTAAAAATAACTCTCGGGACTCTTACTTCCTCCCCTGAGCCCACTCAGAACGCATCCAAACTCCTCTCCAGGAGTACAAGGGCAGCAGATCTGCTTCCTCAGGGTGAGGAGGCTGACGCTGCCACCCAACGAGAGCCTGGAGCTGCAGGGAGAGAAAAGCCACCAAACCCTCAGTGACTCAGACCGAAACCATGAGCCAGCTGCATTTCCAGCCAGGCCTGTAATCAGGCTGGAAAGGGCAGATCCCGTAAGGGTGGGAGGATGACAAGGAGCTGGCTTTCGGGGGAGTCACAGCCTGAGCTAGATGACCCACAGCTCACCCCCAAGGGTACAGACCCCCAGGCTGGGGGCAGCATCCCCAAGCAGCCACGTGCAGAAGCTTCAGTCAGTTTTGCACGGACAGCACTCAGAACACTGCCAAAACTGGGTCTTCTGGGGAATGTGGTGTTCTAAAACTCTGCTGAGGGGGGTGCGAGGTGCTCTGGTGGGGTTACAGCTCGAGACACATCCACCACCCGGGTGCCAGCTGGCTAAAACTCCAGCTCAGCCTGTTTGCTGCCTGCACCTACAGAAACCCTCCCAAACAGTTGCGGTGGCTTTGGGATCACAAGTACCAGCTCCAAACCTCCCGCCTGCCCGCTGCTCGCTGCCGCAGCGCTACGGGAGCTCCTGCCAGCTCTCCCACTGCACTCAGGATCAAAGCCGGCAGCTCAGCCCGAAGCACAGCTGAGAGGGGATCTTAAAGAGCGTTTCAGCCGAGTCCTAAAAAAAGCTCATCTGCTTTCATCCTCGCTGCGGTCTAACAGACATCCACAGGCCCCTGGGTAATTCCCTGCGGATTCCTTTTCTCTCTGCTGCATCAAGCCGGGATGAAGCCTGCTGAAAAGCACATTTCAAAGATCCCTGCACTGTCGGCAGCCCTGTCTCCGCTGGTTGGAGCCGGGTGGCTGGGAGGCAGCGCCAAAGCAGTTTTCCAGGAGCAGGAGCTCAGCCTGGGTGGCATCCTGCCAGAGACACTGGGCACAAGGGCTGTATCATTTGTCCTGTGTCCTTGGAGACCTGGCTATTGGCTGGGCTGGGAATCCAGGTGCATTTTTTCCATTTCTAGGATGCAGTTGGCACACCTGAGTTTTTCCAAACAGTTAGAGAAAAAGGGAAACAGCACTCAGAAAACTGCACTCTGGGGCACCAACACTTTCCTGAAGTAGGACAGAAAAGTGCTCAGAGTTGTCTCCAGACAACAGCACATCTGCCCCATTTCTACGTCCTAACACAACCCCCTGCACGTGCCTGGCACACGGTACCCAGCCCAGCCTGGGACCGTATAAGGCCCCAGTTACTCCCAAGCCACTGTTTTAGTGGCAGATCCTCCATCCCATGAGAGAGCCACCAGCAGCAACGTCCCCGTGCTGCTGGGCAGAGCTGCATGCTGGTGCACAGCCACGGTTAGCTCCTGGGCACAGACCTCAGAGCAGCATGAGTGGCTCTGGCATGTGTGTGTGTTTGGTGGTCCTTAGCACCATGCGAGGCATGTGGCACCCAGGTGGGACACGTGCATGCAGGGGCAGCAGTGCCCTGGGACAGCATCATGACCCAGACACTGGTCTTCTGCCCGGTGCAGGTCAAGAGTGGCCACATCTGAAGCAAACCAAAAAAAGCCCCCGTTGCTGGTGCTCCAGTGTTCACTCCAAGGATCCCTGGCGGGTTCTGGTGTAGGTTTCGGTTACGGTGCAGACCGGAGCACATCTGCAGCAGGTCAGTCACACAAGCATCCATCCACACGTGGGATCCTGCTGCAAGCCGGTGGCTGGGCAGGGAGATGGGTGGCACAGGGTCAGGCCGCAGCAGCCGGGGCTACAAAAGGCCTTTCAGGGCAGCGGGCAGCGGCTGGGGCTCGGCCCTGCGGCCTGGTACCAGCCCGCGCGCGCCGGCAGCGCCGGCACACGGCTCGGCTCTGTCTGCGCTTTGTGCCGGCAGCTGAGCTGCCTCTGACCGATGCGTTGCCCGTTGTTCTCCCTCTGCCAGGGCTGAAAGGGACCTTGTCTGGGCCTGCGGATGGCTGCTCACCTCTGCCCGGGGCTTGGGGCACCCCGTGTTTGTGGCACCTGGCAGGGCCATAGCACCAACACCCGATGCATTTGGGGGCCTGTGCCCTGTAGCCTCACCACACTGTCCCCTGCAGCACCCCACCACCTCTCTATGTGCCCATGTCACCCCACCATGCTGCCCCCATGGCACACCCACCCACGCCTGATGAGTCTGTGAGAGAAATTTGCTTTAAGGAACAACAGGGGGGAAAAAAGTCCACCAACCTTTTGAGATGCTCTTGATGATGTTCACCTTGCCCAGCACAGGGCCACCAGTTCCAGCTGTGGGTGTGTGGCCAGGTTTTGATGCAGAGAGCTCAGAGACCTCAGCCAGAGATGGTCATCATCCCCCTGGCACAGGAACAATTTTGCATGGCTAACTACAGCTGAGCTAAACCTTTCCAAAGACCCTGTGCACCTGCCTGCCTGCTTCTGTCTCCCCAGCAACAAAAAGCAGACTGGGCACCCCCAAATCCATGAGATGTTGCAAAGCAGAGGGACACCCCTCTGCCTCCAGTCACACCCAGACCCCCAAATCCCCAGCCCTGAACACGTCACCCCACACAGTAGCGTGCACCCACCATGACTTCCCACGCAGCACTTACCCCTGCACTGGCAACACCCTCCCTCCACCCGGGCACAAAGGAGGACAGCAGACTGGCCCAGCACAGTGACAAAAAGCTGTGAGGAGCCCAGAAGCCACTTGCTGCCCCTCAGGACGTGCAGCCACCAGAGCCACTGGCCAACTAGTGTGGGAGCAGAGCCAGAAGGGCAAGCAATTCACCCCAGGGATCTCCCAGGAGCTGAGACACAAAGGAAGGACCAGAAGAAAGCAAAGGAGGAGGAGGAAGGAGTACATCCCTGGGGGATGCTGCCCGGCAGCAGCAGTACAACAGGGCTGGGCTGTGCTGGGTCAGAGGTTTGACCCCCTCTCTCCCAAGCAGGACTTGCTTCCCAGGCGTGCTGGTCTTGCTGGTGTAAAGCATTGCTCCACCGCATTTGAGCTGGAAGAACAGCAGGTTGCTCCTGGCTGAGGGATTCAGTGCTACAGAAAACTCCTAAGACAGAGACGCAGAGCTGGCTCAGGGCGACAGCAACGGCAACACGAGTCCCTGCATCCGTGGGGTGGAGGCAAAGCCCCTTGTCTGTGAAGGTCTCTGCCAAGCATGGCTAATCCCCACAGAGCAGGCACCAAGAGGCACACTAGGAGCAGGGTGGCATCCAGAGGAACTTCAGGGAAAGCGCTGGTGAGCCAGAGGAAGGCAGCTCCCTCTGCTACTGTGGATCCAGCACCCTCTGCTGAGTGGCAGCACCCAGCCAGAGGCACACGGACTGGCTACAGGCAACCAGGGACCTCTCAGCATTAAGAAGCAGCAGGAGGACAAGGAGGGAGGGGGACATCCCGGTGCCACCAGGACCATTCCCAAGAGCTGTAGGTTGAGTAAGAGCAGCGTCAGTGCTGACAGGAGCATCCTCATCAGAGCAGATCCATCCCTTTACCCCTGAGTAGGATCATGCACGCTCCCCTCAGAAGAAAGAAGTAGGCAAGGGTTGTAGGGGTCAATCCAGCCCAGTGGGGCTGAAGACCAGCATCTGCCATCCCCACCCCAGCAGGGACACGCAGCCCCAGGCAGGGCTGAAACAGGATCATGGGATCCTCAGCCACGGCAGGGTCAGGGGTCCCAGCTGAGGCCGGTCAGGTCCTGATGATCCATCAGGGCACAAGATCTCTCAGTGATTCAAACTCATTGCAGATCCAGAGGTGACACCAATAATAACCCAAAGCTTCTCTTGAACCAACCTGTAATGTTTCCTGGTCTCTCCTGTAGGCTCAGTCTCCTGACAGCAAATGCTGCAGTTTCACTGTGCTGTGGGTTGGATCCTGGCAAGGTTTCCCACAGTACCTCAAAGATCCCACGATAAGGAAAGCGGTCAGTACTCACCTTGTGCTCACAGGTACAACAGAAACCTCCTGCTTTCCGTGCCAGCAATGCCCAGCCCTGGGTGGGCTGGTTCAGATCCACTAGCAGCATCTGCATTCCTAAGACCTCAAAAAATGTCTAGAAGTCTCTGTGGCAACGTTATCTCACCAGATTCATGGTCCACCCTGCTCCAGGCGGGCAGAAATATCACCCCAGTGCTGGCCCTGGGTATTACTGCATGTTTTATGCTACTGCTCTGACGTTCACAGCTGAGGGAGAAGTGAGGACAGGAACACTTCCTCTCTCACCCCCAGCTTTAAGCTTTCTGGAGGGTCAGTTGGTATTTGGGGAAGGGGGGATCAGGCTCCTGATAGTTTCCCAACTTGCAATTCTGTCTGGAAAATGAAGTAAGGTTGTGCTCAAGGATGAACACACCTGCACATCCCAGGAGGGGCATCTTAGTCTTCTATGTTCTCTTTTCCCTTGGGAAAGGCATGACCCCTCTGCAGTGCCCATCCCCATACACTGAAGGAGAGGTAAGCAGTGAGGGGAGCAAAACCCCAGGGACCAGCACATTGAAGCTCACTAGAAATGTGAAGGGAGGATGGGCTGAAGTCCCTGCTGAGGGCTGAACGGGTCTGGAGTATCTGCAGTGGGGCCACAGCTCCTTGGTACCACAGTCTGATACCAGGTGGGATGACCCACTTGCTGCACGGCTGTGAAAACAGAGTGCCCCAGCCCAGGAGAGCTCTGCTACCCTGCGACTCGGGGTGGCTGAGGACAGACCTCCCAAGCTTCTCTGCTAAAGCTGCTCCATACCACACAAATAATACATGACCTTCAGGTGAGGAAGGCAGGGGAGAGGATGGCTGGTGGAGTCTGTGATCTGGTCCAGTCCCTCTTCCAGTTCACTGCGGTGGTGGAGTCCCAGAAAGACAAGAGCCTCATTCGTGACCGGGGACAGATGCTGACAAGAGGCATCTCTGGGTAATCACACTCGGTAGCAAACAGAACACTGTGTTAGCAGAAATTATTTTAAGCTGGCAACCTACATCCCAAGCAGGCTCCTCACCCCTACGCTCCCCACAGGCCGCAGCGAGCTGCCTTCTGCCTGCGGGAGCAGAGCAGCCTCCCCTGCAGCGTTTCGGGCAGTCCTCGAGTCCTGGGGCCCTTCGGAAGGTCAGAGGGGGTGATGGCCACCTCCAGCTGCCCCTCACAGGGTGCAAGGGAGCTGCAGGGGAGCTGCAGGATGGCACTGTGCCGCTGCACATCCCTCTCTGCGCGGTCGGGGTTAGAAGCCCCCAGTAACACGGTTGCCATCACCATCCTCCCCGCTCTGCTGGCGGGTGATGGAGAGGCAGCCCCAGGCAGTCAGCCTGTCCTGTCGGCAGCCGGTGCTCCCCTGGCTGGGTGCCGGAATTGTAGCACATTCGCAGCACCCCTCTCACCACCGGCCAGTGAGGGTTGTGATGTCCAGGCAAAGGGTGATGAGGAGCAGGGGATGGCACAGCCAGCGCTACCCGCCATCATGCAACAGGCACATGAGCTGCTCCTGGCCCTGGCATCTCCTGCTTCTCGCACTCATGCACAGTGGGGCAGATTTCCTGCTTTGGGGGTACCAGGCCAGTGCTTCACCTCACATGGGGGAGCACCAGGTTCCGTCTGCAGCACCCCAAGGCTGACAGCAA
The DNA here is from genome assembly GCF_964237585.1 of Gallinula chloropus. Lineage (NCBI taxonomy): Eukaryota > Metazoa > Chordata > Aves > Gruiformes > Rallidae > Gallinula > Gallinula chloropus. Next base: position 9,804,932 of record NC_140093.1, read on the forward strand.
GCCCTGCATCGCTGTTGGGAAAGAGACTGGGGCTGTGCTCCTGAGGGTTAGGTATCTCCCCAGGGAGGTGTCATCACATGTCTGTGTTAGGCTTGTGATTCCCTTCGTGTTTGGTAGGAAGAGACTTTCTTTCCAAAGCCAGAGCCCACAAAGCACCAGCAGCTGCACGTACACTTTGCAGCAAGGCCCCTTGGCTTCCCTCCCGGATCAGTACAGGCAGGGATTTGACTTTGCAGCTCAGCAACTGAGCCACTCATATATTTAATTAAGTATTTATTTGTTATATTTAATTGAATCAGGGAAGACACCCTGAGCTCAGCTCTCTCACGCTGCCTGAAGAGCAGTGGTGCTTTTCTCTGTCCTGTTCCCAGCAGTCCTGATTCCGGACTGCCAGCCCAGGGCTGTGCATCTCAGCCAGGCTCACAGGGCTGAGACCCGTGAGGGAGCCTGGCCCAGACCTCTGCCAGGGTGTGGGAGCTGCCACGGGCTTGGAACCAGCCCTCCCAGAGCCCTGCTGTGAAAGTGATTTTCTTTCTAACTGGGAAATCCCTGCACTTCCTCCTGAACACGTGGCAGGAAGGCGTCACTGGTCTCAAACGCAGCATTGACCACCCTGAGCAGTAGGAGCAAGAAGTTCTGAAGGAGGTAGGACTTCATGATTTCCTCATTAAGGCTCAGAACAAGATGTAACAGCTGCAGTTAAAATTACCCCATCTCTGCTGCCTCCCACCACACAAGGGAAAGTTATTTTTAACTCCAGATTGCCCAAGGGATGCTGCACGGTGAGATCTATTGCGTCATCACCAACAATCTTTGCCTAGCAAGAAATCTGGGGAGAGCCCTCCCTGCAGCCAGCTGGGGCGAGGTTAGAGCCCAGGGGTGGGCACCACTGCCTACTGGCCCCTCCAGGCTCCCCAGCCCCTCCTGAGAGGGCAGAAGCCCCACTGAGGCAGCTCTGGGAGTTCAGAAGACCAGGTGCTTGGCCAAGTCCTGTTTCACTACACTTTTGTTCTTTTCAGTTTTCAAATAAATTTGGAGGGCTGAAGCCACAGTGGCACCACGCAGGCAGGACCCTGAGTGCACTGCATCACAAGAACAGTCGTGCAGAACCAGAGGGGATCAGCTTTTAGTGCACTTCTCAGGGGAAACTCTGAGACTGCCAAGGTCCCTGCGGGAGAACTACGCAGCTTGCTGCCCTCCTGCCCACAGATCAACTACCAAACTCTGATGGCATTAGGAAAACTTGCACAGAAACCTAGTAACAGCCACGGTGCACAGGAGCATCCTGGCCATCCCCTCTCCATCGCATGCAGCCCCAGTACCATCATATCTCCCCCAGCCCTCGAGCAGTGGCACAGCTCCAGAGCGCCCTGTGGACCCTCATGCCGAAGGGTCCAGCCGCCCCCAGGAGAGGTGCTGTGTAGACCTGAGCAGAGCTATTGCTGTTTGGCTTTACCTTTCTGTCTGGGGACAGCCCCTCTTAGATCTCTGTCTGCGACATTGGCTCTCAGGGGTCTCTGAGCTAAACCGCAAGTGCTCAGCTGTGCAGCCGTTTCCGTATCCAGCCTCACTGGTGTCTGTTAAAACCCAGCACTACCTGTAAAACTGGGGCTTCACATCCCACATGGATGTGATTTTATGTGTCACTTGGTATCTTGGGGCTACATTTTCCGACTACAAGAAGTTTTCTTGTAAAGCCTGACCTCCTTCTGCTGTGCCATCTGCAGCAAACAGCGTCAGGCAGGTCTTTTGCTCTGCCTTGTAAGTTTGTCCCTGTGCCCACTGGGTCTCCTGTGGTTCTTACCCTTACGTTTTGCACCAGAGGCAAGCCCAGAGGGTGGGAAATGAAGCCATACTCCCTGCAGCTGTCACTGCTGGGACTTGAGAGAAGATCACAAAGGTCTGGAAAGCCAGCAAGTCTCTCTCAGGCCTTTATTTAGGGTCTGTCAGTGACCTGTTGCATGCGTGCTCAATCACAACCATCCCCCTCCCCTCTTCAGAGCCCAGTTTCTTTATTATGGACTATAATCCATAATAATCCTTTGTAATCTGCAGGAGTCCAGTCCAGGTGCAGGCTTGAGTGCTGTGGATGCACAGGGTCCAGGGGTTAGGTGTGTTTGTCACAAGATGCAGGATACATCTGGTACTGTACAGAACTCCTGCACCATCCAACACAGACACCTGAGGTGCAGGACTGCACATCAGCCACTGAGCGCAGTAGGCATGCGTAACAGGCATGAACCTCACCTAATTTAAAACAATCCCCCCCTCCCGAAAACCCCACCACTAAAGATGAGCTTTCCACCTTAAGTATTTAGAAAATAAAGAGAGGGAGCCTCTGAATTGTATTACCATTCATGTATACATTTATTAAGCCAAAGGAGCTTGATCATGTCACGGTATGTTACTAGAGCACGTGAGATCCCTTCTTTTAAACTTGACTAAAAATGGTTATTTTCATTACTTTTTTTCTTTTTGCCTTTCAAGCTTAAAACCCCTTCTCTTCCTACATTCCTCATGAAAGGCTCTTTCACTTTTTTTTCTTTTCTTACAGTACAAAACAAACATTTCTCAGACATGTAAACAACCATCACAGAATTGCAACTGCTCTTAAAGTTAACTTCATTGCTATGGACGTTCTGTTAGATTTATGCCGTGTTAGATGGACTTCAGCTCCATGACTTCTTCAGTGAGAGTTAAAATTGTTTCACCTGCACTGCAATGGTGCCTTAAGGCCCCTGTGAGGGCTGAGGCCCTTCTGTGCAAGGTGCTGTACAAATACCTGGTGTAACTTTGAGGGCCCTGGTAAGAAGAGTGGTAAGAAGAGTGTTCATTGAGGGGACTATACCCGCCTCTGCTTCCCTCTGCTCAGCAGTGATCCTCACAAATTACAGGAGCTGGAGAGAAGCTCTACTCCAAACTAAGTCTGGAGTTGATGTTTAATCACTGTTGAAGAGAAACAATAGTGTGGGCCAATCCTGACGCCTGCGGTCCTGTGCGTAAAAAGCTGCTCACACTCATGGGAATGCTCATATGAGTAAGAAACTCCTGCGGGAAAGGTCTGCAGGATTGAGTCCCTGGATCATCGAACTCCTTTGCCAGAAAGCATGCAAGAAAAGCAGACTGGTTCCTTTTCTCTAAGGTTTCATCAGTGTAATTCTGAGAGAAAGGGACAGGGTCAGTTGCTCAGTTTCAGCACGTCGAGCATTTTGAGTTCTGATCCCCAAATTAAAGAAGTCTCTGCTCTGCCTTGGGCTCCTGTGACCAGGCTTGGAAAAATCTGTTGGACACTCTTTGTCATGAGGAGGCAGTGGTTTGCCATTACAGCACGGAGGGTCTCTGTTTTACGGTGCGAAGGCTGCATCCTAGGCAGGAATTGTGAAGCCTGTGCTCAGCCTTCAGCAGGAGTTACTCTGAAAGCGCTTCAGGACATCTGCAGCTCAAATAATGATTCTGATACTTGAGGTGGGAAATAAAAAAAAAAGGATTACAGGAAATCAACAGCAAAGAATTAATGTCCCTGTACAGACGTAACACATTCCTGCCTGTGAAGCATCCCTCGCAAATCACCGCCCGTGAGGATATGTCAGATGTTCAAATGAACCTTTACAGCTACAGTACAGTACTCAGAAATGAGGTTAGAAAGGTTTTAACATGACTAATGGGAAGTGTGCACAATGCTCTCTTGAAACCAAATTCCCCACCTGGGCAGCCTGGGAGCGCGAGGCCTCTCAGTAGACGTAGAGCCGATCCGAGATGGCAGCGGGCATGTGCGTCATGATCTGCATGCGCAGCCACCAGTAGTAATCCATGGGGTGGTAGCGGGTGTACGGGGCCGTGGAGGTGAGCGCGTGGGCGACGCTCTCGATGACGGGCGAGGTGTCTGTGGAGCCGCTGTTGCAATACGTCTCCATCTTGCTGACCTGCTCGTCGAAGTACTTCCTGCCGTAGTCTTTGCGCACGATCTCGGGGAGCTCGTCCCACATTTTGTCAGCGATGGCTTTGATCCGCTCGGGGCTGTACAGGTTGGTGGCAGCTATGAAGTTGCCAGGCTCCACGATGCTGACCATCACCCCCTGGGGCTGCATTTCGTACCGCAGGCAGTCGGAGAAGGCTTCCACACCAAACTTGGTGATGCAGTAGGGCGAGCGGGCAGGGCTGCCCATCCGACCCATCATGCTGCTGATGTTCACCACACGACCTAGGCAGAGGCCAGGCAAAGCACAGCTGAGCTCCAGTACCCGACCCAGAGCAGACACCTGACACGCCACCCAACAGATTCCTGAGCACACATCCACCCACCCCGCTGCACATCGTAGGGGCTGCACAGCAGACCTGCTCCTGGCTCTATGTGAGTATTGCTGTCCTACTCAGTGGCCTTCAGGCAGGAGAACGAGCCCAGCTCTTGTGCTCCCTGGCTTGTTATACCTGAGTGAACAGGCACATAGCGACACACAAAGCTCAGTGCTCTGGGGAACACAAAAGAGGCTGGACAGAGCCTGCAAGGTGGGAAACAGGCTTGCTCAGCAGCAATCAGGGCTGAGCTCACACAAGGGGAACAGGCGCAAGGGAAGCCTCTGGCACCAAGGCTGAGCTTGTTCATTTGCAAGTCAAAGGTACAAAATCCAGGATCCAATGGTAGTTTACTACAAGGGAACTGATTGAATCCACTGCACTCTTTTCTGTGTGATAGCTGGATTACAGCTCCAGGCACAGAGCCCTACCCCTCTCCAGAAATCATCCATTGTGGCTAGGGAGAATGCTGGGAGGAGACTGAGGATGCTGCAGAGGTTGCAGCTCTCTACACTTTCTATCAGTGCTCATCTCCGAATTGTGTTAGACCACAGAAGTGGGTACCCTTCCATGGCAAAAGAAATACTGCCTAGGCCACACACTGCCCAGGTTTGCAGCACATGACAACTGTTCATGTCTGTGGGTGCCTCAAGAGTAAAAACAATTCTCATTTAGCCAGGTAGTTGGCCCCAGTACAGGACAGCTTTTGCCCCTTTATGCTGAAACCCATGCAAGCTCCAGGTCTGTGTTCCTTTGCCATACAAACCCCATCTCTCAGCATTACTGGCTCCTGAGGTACTACAGCACTCAGCCAGCAGCTTCCCTGCAAGAAGCAGGGCATAGGACAGTGCTGCTGCCCACCCTGCCAGCACTGGGTGAGTTCTGTACAGCATGGAGGGCTGCTCCTGGTGCTGGAATCTACAGTGAGCTGCAGCTTGGAACAGGTGAAAGTGGGTATGACGGATTAGCTCTTGTGTGGGATGTTGCAGGCGAAGGCAGCTCAGATAGGAGAGAGAAATAACTGGTTTTCAGTACTGCTGCCTTGCTGCATAACTCAGAGCAGCTGGGAGACCTGTCATTGTGTGGATGCTGTGGGTCACATTCTGTTTGTACAGGCATGAAGGTGGCCAGTGGCACACAGAGAATCTAACAGACCTTTTGGCCTCTAACACAGCAAGACATGGGGCCTGAGGAGGGATCTGCTCCTGGGAGTGCCAGTGAGGGGATCACTCACCCTTTGACCTCCGGATGAGTGGGAGGAACGCCTTGGTGGTCCGCACGGTGCCCCACAGGTTCACTTCAGCTACCTCCATGTAGGTGTCCATGCTGGTGAACTCAACTTCCCCAAACGTGGAGATCCCAGCATTGTTAACCAGCCCCCAGAGCCCTAGAAGACAAAATGAAGCAGAAAGCTTTCCCTCTGTGAGACAAATGAGAGCAGCTTGGCAAGGGCCTTGCTAATCGATTATGGAACCACACAAGCAGCTTTTCATTACGACTTGTGATGACGGGAGCCAGACAGAAGAGAGTCCAACGTGAACCTCCATCCCTTGAGCAAATACAGCCACAACCAAGATCTGCCTGTACTGCCCAACACTGCAGCCACAAAGTACCATGAATAAGACTTTCTGGGAAGTTCTGAGCCAGGAAACAGGGAACTTCAGCCTTGACTAAGCTCTTCTCCTTGCCATTCTCTTTTTGTCAGTCACGATTTTTTAAAAGAAATGAAATATAAACTCTAAATGCAAACAATAAAAATAGGAAAGAATGTGTGAGAAACAGAAGAGTGGTTCTTTCAAAAGGAATTCCATAAAAACTAGAATGTCTGCAATGCTGGGAAAGGGTATGCAGGCATGGGTGAGCACACGTGCCATAGCCTCTCCCTTTTATTCTGATGCAACCAAGATGGCAAGATGAAGCTACCAACCCATTTGGCAATGGAAAGAAAGATTAAAAAGGGACTTGAAATAAAATGAACTTGCTTCAAATAATATTCTAATTGCACAGGAAACAGACTGAGAAAGGTCTGGGTTGGCTTCTCTCTGCTGTTTAAAAAAACTTGCTGTTATCTGTTGATTGACTGTGCCCAATCTGTGTTCTCAGAAGCAGCCCAGAAAAGGCAATTTCATTCTGGCCTATGCTTGAGAACACAGGGCTAGAAAACTTCATATAGCAGATCCATCTAAAAAAAAAAAGTTAAATATAAAGAAAAGAAATAGGTTTATGCAAAAAACAAAGTAAAACATTAGTGGCTGTTCTGCTTTTGAACAGCCTTCATGCACTGAAGTGTGGGTGATGTTTAGGGGAAAAATGTAGTTCACCGAAGGGTGGAAACGTTTCAGGAATGCACAAACGGGGATTTTCACAGTACTGGAGCTACCCCCTGAGCTCTGAAATCTGTGATACATGGTAACATCTGCAATGGCATTTGTGATACTCAGCTGGCTTCATGGGAAATCCTCTGGAAAACCTCTCCATTTTCCTTTGAAAGTCTGGGGGACACATTTCCTTTGCTAATCCCCAATCTTTTGACACTGTCCAGATTTTACAACATAATGAGAGTCACAATATACTGCAGATTGCAAGAATAAATGACCATTCCCAAGGCTTTGATCACCAACCTGATTTCTGCCAATGTCCCTACAGGACCTAGGGAAGAAAAAAGCAGTTCTCTTTGTAGATGCTATCTTAAGTGGGAAGCTGCTTTCCGATATGGCACAAGATTTAAACAGGCCATTTGCTCTGCACTGCTGCTCCTTAAAGCTTTGTGCTCTTCAATCACACACTCAGCTTTTGAAATACGCCCTGAAAATGCTTTCAGAGCCCGGCTGAGGGCGCTGCTGCCACCTATGTGATCACAGAACCACTGCATGCACCCACCTTTCTCTGGGTCTTCCAGGCTGCTATTCACGTGCTCCACTGCTCGGTCCACTTCCTTGCTGTCACAGACGTTGAGCTGGACAGTTCTCATTCGATCACTGTTCATGTTATCCAGATCCTTGGAGCCCCCATCTCCCTTGTCCTAGAGAGGAAGAGAGTGCTGTTTTGAATCTGGCCAAAGGGCTTGTGCAGAGCATCAAAGGCATGGCAACTATCAAATCAAGCAAGAGAGTGCACAGGGCAGTCATAGAATCGTCAGGACAGCCCTGCAGCTCTAAGAGGCAGGGGAACAGACAGGGCTGCTCCCGCTCCTGCTCCTCAAGCATCTCCATCTGACCGTGAGCCTTGCCACCCTAGTGGTACTGGTAAAAACTGCTGGTACAAACTGCTTCACCACCAAGAAAACAGCCAGACCTGGATCTGCCCAGTACAAGCTCCTGAGATCAAGCCATGCCCACTGCCACAGTGCTGGGAACGTGGTGCTGTCCTCACTTTGGCTTGCACACAGGGCACAGCAAACAGCTTGGCAGGGTATGGTATAAAATAGCTGGTGAGTGGCAGCACATGTACGTTGCACGTGCTTCTCAGTCACACTGCCTGCAACAGTCCTAGAAGAGGGACTGCCTGCCCACTGCTCTCTCCCTTCAGCTGATCTACACACACAGCTCCCACTGCCTGGAAACCTACCTGCTACCTCCAGCAGACTCCTACAGAGTCCTATCGCCAAGCGCCTGGCCAGCTTGCCTGCTAGCAATCCCTTCTGGCATCTTTTCCAGGGTCTTGCTTTCTTCTCTGCCTCACCCCATGGGCTTTTTCTTGCTCCCATTTATTTCCTTGCTCCACTACTTTTTTCTCAGCTCAGAACAACAGATTCCCACAGCACACAGATACTGCTCACAGCCCAGCAACTAACCACAGCCAGCCCCTGAGACACCTTTCACAGAGGCCAGATGCTGCTTGCAACAAAGCTGCCATCCCCAAAGCTGGTCCCTTCACCCCCAGCAGTGAAGCCTGACAATAGTGCTTCCAGGACACAGACATGGGATATGAATATGAGTTTGGGACTACCCCTGAATTGCCCCCATGGTTATAAGCTACAGGACTGTGCTGACCACTCCACGGTTCTTTTCATACAGGATAGTGAGGTGTAGCTCAGAAAATCATCAGGTTCTGGAAACATCCCTAGCTTTACTATAAGAAACTCCCTCTGTCTCCTCAATACCACTCCTTATCAGAAGACTTTACCTCCCATTAACAGGGTAGACATGGAGCATGTCTCACAGGATCATCTGACTACTGCTCAGCTATTCTTTCCCCAGTGCTCAACCCTCCAGGTAGCCCAACTCAGTATCAGCATCAGCAGGAAAGCATCAGAGTGCTCCTTACTCTGGACAAGGCTTTTTGTATACATAGCTTCCTTCCTGTGGCCCGAAATAGGCTAGATCTTCATAGCAGGGCTTTTTCCTGACTGCTGAATGACACCAGATTGCTCTCAGCACCTTGAGTCACAGGCACTCCCTGTCAGAGACTGCCAGCAGTCAGCTGCCATCGCGATGGTGTTTGTCTCTGCAGTCTGAACCCTGGCTGTCCATTTGGTCCCCAAACAAGAGTTCCCTTCAGACACCATGCTTTAGGTACCACATGTGGGTGGCCATATGTCCCTGTGCCTCTGTGCTGCCCATCTTCCAACAAACCTCCTGGTTCCTCTCACTCCTGGGCTTATCCGCTGTGCTCAGAGACAGTTCACTAACTTCAGTATCTGACATCTGTGCTGTCTTCTCCATTCTTAAGTATCTGACATCTTCTCCACTCCCTTATTCCACCACAGACTGTTAACACCAGTGTTTGTCCTTAAGAGAAGCATCTAACTGTGCTCTCCTCACACAGAAGCATACTGCATACAAAATGGAGCAGTTACCAGTCCCATGCACAGCTGAGGGGTGTTTCTTTTTGTCATGACTGAAGATAGGATTTTGTGCTAAGTTTGCTGCTCACTTAAGCCCACTGTGGTGCCAAAGCCAGTGTGCATGGCAAAGCACTGGGAAGCACACAAGTGGCACATGTGGGAAGGCTGAGAGGAAACCGGCAGATGCAAGCAGGCAGGTCCCTTGGGAACAGCGGGGACGGCGGAAGGGAAGAGGAAGAACAGTGAGGCCAAGGGGCTTCTTTCCCTGATCCCAGGTTTGCAAGGTGCTACAGCATCACTGGGACACAACACCACCCTGGCCTCAGAGGCCTCTTAAACTCTACTGGGACCTTCATAGCACCCTTCTTCCTCCCTTAGAAGGTTGGCTCAGCAAGCCAACATCCCTCCTGCCCTCCTACCCACAGGCAGCTGGGTGCTTGAGAGGGACCCCTGGGGCTGGGATCATGGGACATTAACCCAGACCCACAGGGCCATTCCCTTGGCTCTTCAGAAAGGGCAGATGGGTGATGTTTAAGTCAGGCACCCTGTGATTGTGCCATGCTCTCCTGGCACAAGATACAGCCTGCCCCACACGTCCCGAGCCCAGGGCAGCAGGGCCCAGCTTTTGCATATGGAAAAAGAACACCACTGCCTCATCTTCCTCTTCCCATGGTCGCCTTCTGGGGCCCATGAGCATCAGCTTGTGTTTTTATCAGTGTGTCCTTGAAGTGGTACACAACAGCCTGTGGCTCTGAGCGCTCCCATTGAGCCCTACAGTAATTGGCCTGCATGCTGGCTTGCTCAGATAACCTCTGCCTTCTCATCCCCCTGCAAGCCCCAACAGGCTTGAGCACATGAAGCAAAGCAAACAGGGGGTCCACCACACTCCTGACAGCGGTGACAAACATCACATATGTCAACTGGTAACAGACACTGATGGAAAAATACCTTCTTCATCTTGTGTCAGCTGGCTCCTCCAGCTATTAACCAGAGAGGAAAAAATAAGACAGCTGCAGCGTGATCGTTCATTGGATCCAGTCTATCACTGTCTTTTGGCAATGAAGCACCAACACAACTCTCACATGAATTTGCCAGTGAAAATGTTAGGAAGAAACTGTGTGTGAAACAGCACACTGTTAGCACAGACCCATCCTTAGGCTCCTCTCAGTTGTGGCTCTAAACACCTCTCAGGTTTTCTTCAGGAAAATACAGCCAGGCACTCAGGATCTGGCCACTACAGGGAACCTTTCCTGATGAAGAGTCAGCACTGCACATGTTTTCAACCTGCAGGAAGGCCAGGACATTCCCAAGAGCAGCACATAACCTGAGCACACGATGGCTCCCCAAGCTGGGGTGTGTTTCTGATGTGCAGGTGTGCTATGAGAAACAGTCCCATGAAAGTAACACTGAAGTTTCATAGTCATGTCCTCTCTGTCACAGCTAGGCCAAACGTGCCCAAGCAAAAGAGGATGCTTCTTGTTTCTACCTCCACTTCTACAAAACACACCAGGCTTTTCCTTCCCCTAAAATCAGTACCAGCAATAATTACAGTCTAATCAGAGCTCTGCATATTGTTTTGCCAGTAGAACCTGTGGCACAATGAGAAATCTCAGTCTCCTGGAGCTGGTTTAGTTCTACAGAGCAGTTTTACATCAAGTATGTGGCCTGAAGACACATCTGAGGCCAACCTGTTAACTAAGGAGCTCTGGCATTTTACAGTGTTTTTCTGATGACAACTGCTGTTATCAGTCTTGCCACAGTCACGTGGATTTGTGGAACATGGGAGGAGAGTCCAGCTAAAGAAGTAATATTTAATTAGACAGTGACAGAGCAAGAAATAAATACTGATCATATCCTAAAAGAATTCTGGCATACTGCTGCATGTCAGCTTATGCTAGACTTGTCAGAGGCCAAGATTCTTCACTAACATGCATTCAGTAGAAGTGCTGAAGACACCAAAGTGGAAGGGAGGTTTCAGTGACAGCTTAAGACATGCATGTCTTCCTGGCAGCTCAGACAGAGGAAGTGAAACCCAGAAGTAACTTTGCAGCTCTGAATTTTTTTGCTCCTGTCAACAGAGGCAGGCTATTATTCTAAACAGTCTCCAAAGTTCTTGTATTCTCTAACGTTGGTCTTCAGTTAAAAAAGCTAAGTAGCAATATCTGTTAAAAAAAGTACTCATCTACCCTCTCTCTCTTCTGGACACCTTTTGAAAAGCAGTTTGTAAGTGTCCTGTTCTGGTGTGAAGCCTGTAGAGGGAGCTCAGGTTAACAAATACACCCTTGTCCCAAAGCTGAGACACCACAAGGGACACAGCCATAGAAACAGAAACTTCTTTTGAAAAAATGCAGCAGAAAAACTAACAACTTAAGTAAAACTTAGTAATAACAGAAAAATTAACAGCAGAAAGATAACATTCAAAAACACCTGGCAAATTCTCTTTAAGTAATATAACTATTGAAAGTACATTTATAGTGATGAGTGAGCTAAAAGATTAAGATCAAAACAACTGACCCACCCCAGGATATCCTGAAGAATAAGTCTGTTTCTGTTAGGTAATGGCCACATAGCTAAAAAATCTCACTGCTTCCTATAGAGAGAGGCTAAAGCTCTCCTGTATTTTCCCTGCCAAGGCATCTCTGACTGCCACACAGAGCACAGAGTCCATCAAGACTGAGTCACTGAGCTAATTGTGGCCTGATTTTGCTCTCATTTGCACTAGTGGAACACTTTCACCTTCACAATGATTTCAGGAGACCCTCAATACACCCTGAGGCATGGCTGTACTCATGAATACAGAGAAATATGCTGATAGCACCACATGCTGTAACAGCACTGGTGCCTCTTTGATTCTCACAATTAATGAAAATAAACCCTGTGCAAATAGGTGTAGTCTGAGAGCAGGGCCAAAGGTCCAGGCTCAACCTGATCCCCAAATTTGGTTATGGATAAGCCTATAAAATTAGATTTGGGCTTCTAGTCCATCAAATATGGAACTGAACACAATGTTGTGACCCAAGTAAGAACTCCCTAGATACCATTCAGTCTTGGTTCTGGTCTAGACTAGGCTATGCTCTATGAAGTTCAAGCACTTATGTCTATTCCTCTGGGCTACCACCCACCCTCCCTCTCCTTGGCAGAAAGCTGTGCAGAGTGGAGAGGGAAGACTGGATTTGCTGCAGTGTCTGTGCACACGCCACAGGTGAAGAATAGTGGTTTTGTTTTCCTTACCTTTTGCAAGCAGCCAGCGTAAACAATGAAGCCTTTGGTGTGCAGGTGCTTGGCCAAGGCAAATCCAAACCCTGAGTCACAGCCTGTTATAAGCACAGCTCTGCTGCCAATCTGCAGAACAGAACAGAACAAAACGCACTGGAATCGAGTGCTTGAGGTCAGCTGTTTGTAGTGCACTGAACAAAACCCTGCCCTTGGCCAGGAGCAACCCCTGTTCTCTATACTCACTGCCAGCTACTGCCACCCAGTGCCTCTCACAGAGGAGAAGCAAGGGTTTCATACGGAGCTGACTCCAGTGAGGCAGGATCACTGTCCTCCCAACACAAACAGAAGTTCAGCATCTCTGGCAACAGGTTCCCAGAAAGACCAAGCAAACCACCATGCTCTGGCAGTTCACACCCCCCTTTCTGTGCCACACAGGGCATGGGGAAGATAGCTTGACTGAAGAAAGGATATAGGTTAACCTTACTGACTGCTCACTCAATTTTCTCTCTGTAGCATGTAAACCCTCTTGTGCTGGGTTTTAAAAGCCAAGTAGAATCGAGTCAGTTTAATATTTGAAATTAAGACTGGTTCATCATCAGTCTTTTTGTTGCTTTTTTTGGTTGTCTTATTTTTCTAACCTAGAATTTAAGCAGGAGAAGTACACCTCCTTTCTTCTCCAAACCCCTTCTTCTAACCCAAAGAGAGCCAGCAGTTAAGTTACAGGTTAAAAACCACACAGGGTATCAGACATTCCAGCAGCAGCTGTGTACGCAGCAAGGTGCTACTGTGGGTGGGATTAGGTAATAACTACTTGTAATTCATTCCAACTAATCTAACTAACCAGAAATTTGCTTTCCCCAGCACACACAGGGACTGAGCAGGGTCACACTGCAAGTCCAGCTGTAATGCAAATGCTGGATCAAATTCCTCTGAGCCTCTGTCCTTTGCTTAAGGAGAGAGACATGCATGCTCTAGCACTGCTGAGTTTTGTACCATAAGACAGGCAAGGGGGGAAAACATCCCCCTTCCTTTGTCTGGCACTGTTCCTGGGGAGCTAGTGCCTTCAGGGAAAGGGCTGTTAAAGAAGAGGGCCACTTTTCAAAACCAGAGGCAAGGACACAACCAATTTATTTACATCTCTTTACACAACCACTCCAGAAAGAGTGCTTTATTACAAATTCATCATGCAAATTCCCTACACTCTAAGGTGGAAGATTTCATCTGCTAAGTGACCTCCAAAAATAGAAAAAAACCCACTAGTCTGATTGTTTATTTCCATCCTTAGCAGCATGTACTGTGCTACGTCAATGGAAGCTCTGCACTAGGAAAGAATGTGGGGTATGCTGGAGAGGTCCAGCTTGGAGTCTTTCTGGCGAATCGGAAAGAACAATTTGGGCACCAGGCTTCAGGGATTTTAAAACCCCAGCTCAGCAGAACTAGTTCCTGGAAACCACAGTCACACTCACCTGATCAACTTCACTTGCATAAGAGCGGCTGCCACATGGGGACAAGAGTGGGAAGCAAAATCTTTGCACGGGCCTGTTAAGAAAAGCACAGACAACAGAACCATCAGGCGTGGGGTATCTTGTCCATACTCTGGTGCACAGGCATGAAAAGGAATGTGGTGTGTTGCTGTATGTATGATGTAGACTGTCATTTGAGAAGATGGAATCCAGTCTACAGTTCTCCTTGGTCTGAGCCTGTGTTTCCTACAGTACAAAACACTTGTTTCCCAAAAGACCTTGATGCTATTTCCAGCTGCAGAAGCTGCCTGGATATTACCAAGAACTCTAAAATAGCTCCTGGTCTGGAGGAGCTCTGGAGCTTCCACCCACAAAATGGGCAGAACAGTGTTTCATTTCCAACAGCAACACTCTCACTTAAGGGTTACACAAAGTAGGGAAAGTTATTCATTTGTCTGCTGAAAGTATTCTGCTGTGGCACTGTCTCTCATGCCCAGCCTAAGGTCAAATTTGCTTGGATCTCTCACTGCTTTCACACACAGCTTCACCCTTCTGTCATTTTGGATGACACTTCTTCCTCTGCAGTGACTACCCACTAGAGACTCTTAGATCTTATATGCCCTCTTTGCAACTGTTTAAACTAAGAGACATGATGCCTACGAGCACTACCTGCCATGCAGACCTAAGGCCCTCTGTACAGTATGTCCGACTCCCAGAAAGATAAACCATGTCCACAAAGACAGACCAGACCAAAGCAACAATGCCTTCCAGGGTGTGGCTATTTATTTAGCAAATATAGGTAGCATCATGCTGGCTTAGCTCTTGCCATCACTTATCAAAACTGGGCCCAGACCACACACCACAGTGACCCTAGTCTCTGTCCTTGCCAGCCACATCTCTCCACCACATCAGCTCTTTCATTTTTGCTGTGGGTGCTGACCTTGCCCTCACGGAGCGTTCTGGCCTTCCCCTAGACCTGCTGTACTTCATCTGCCCTCTGACTCCTCTAACAGCTATCCTTCAGCAGAGCTTAACTTCCAGGCAGCTCTTCTGTCTTCTAAATGAATTTGCATAATCATTCACAATTATGTCCTGCTCAGGCATGACAGGCACTACCAGGGTGACCTGTGCCACACCGGACAGCGCCCTGCAGACAGTCTGGTCTCTGAGCTGCATCTTGGGAAAACAAAGCTGGAAAAAGTCTGCTAGGGCAGAAGCTCTGAACCAGATGTGAGGGGAAGCTCATTTATATTCAGGCCAAAGGTGTCTGCTCACCTTCCTGCAACAGTTTAGCTCTTTTTCTGACTCGAGTGTCACAAGCCCAATCAGCTCTTGAAATAGCAACAGCCAGTTTAATTGCTGCAAAGGTCAGTCCCCAGCAAAGGCTGTGTTAACATCACTGAACTGCAGTCCCGACTTGGAACTTTTATCTCAACAATTTCTGTGTGTCCCAAAGCACCCAGAAATTTCAGTAAGTTACACAAACTCGAGTTTCATTTTTCAGTGCCACCTCTGATTTGCTGCACTCCATTCACAATAACCTGTAGAAAACTACCTGACATTTTGCCCACCCTGACCCGAAGGCAAGGGCATAAAATAGATGCTGGCTGCTGGTCAGCAGGACGCTCACCAGAGGCAGCAGCTACGATGCACATGGGATGTCAGCTCCCCCCACCCCAGCACACTAATGTGCCAAGAGCCATTGCTGTCATTCTGCATGACTGAATTCTACAGACCACAACTGAGACTCTTAAAAGGCACAGATGGTCCTCGAATTGAGCCTGTGCTTGTACCCATGCACCCGCTTTTTGCTCAGTTACACCAGAACAGGCAGCCCTCAGCTTGCAGAGCTGAGTATATAAATGCTACCTCAAGGTGTTATGATACCAGTATAGTGACAACACTGCCTTTCAGATGCACAGCTGGATTTCCATTTCAGGTTTAGCAGCTTGCAGGTACTTCAAAAAACCCCAACGCATTCTTGCCCAGAGTACAAAAGGCACACAAAGCACAAATTAACAGCAAGCAAAACAAAAGAATTAAAAGAAAGAATATGCTGGAAAAATATTTTCTGAAGTTAATAAAGCATCACTTTGTATTTCTGAGGCCACAGCAGACACCTGCTGGTGAAGCTTTGCTGTGTGTGGAGTAAACAGGAGATAAAAGGCTGATGTCTGTTTACACAGGAAATCTCTAACAGCTTGGCTATCTTTGGTCTCTAAGACCCTGTGTTACAGGAGCCACCTGGGGCAGTGATGGTGGAGGACACCACTATCAAGGGCAGGAGATCCACACTGGAAGTGGCAGATCTTGCTAGCCACAAGCCACTTGTAAACAGCTTAGGTACAATTAGTGGTACACACACCGCTGTTTGGGTACCCTGCTCTAAAGCAAAGCCAGTGAAATTACTCAGCTAGCTCTGAATTTGAACAAGTAGGCTTCCCATCAGATATCAATATAAAAGAGTGGGCTTCTTCAGAGTTAGGAATTAGAATTACATAGGCAATGTTCTGTTCCATGTTCAGAAGAAAACAGCTTTGTTACTCAGCCCACCTCCACTTCTCACTAAAACCCTCTCTCTCAACTTTCTCATTTTATGTGATTCATTACCTCTATAATGAAGTCATAGAAATATATGACAGTTCCATGCACTGCAGCAAGGCCTGGTTGCTGATAATCAGAAATAAATCTTTGCTTGACACTGAATTAATGCTCTACTCAACCCCCTTTTGACTGCAGATGATAGTTCAAGTACAAAGAAACCTCCACGTTGCCAACCCTTCCTTTCATACAGAGTCCACCCCCTCTGTGCTCAGCTCAATGAATGAGCACTGTCACAGCCTGCCCAGGCAGGTTGTGGAGTCTCCATCTGTGGTGATATTCAAAAGCTGTCTGGACACAATCTGGTGCAAACAGGTTTGGGGGGGCTCTGCTGGAGCAGAGGGGCTGGACCACATGACCTTCAGAGGTCCTGTCCAACCTCAACCATCCTGTGATTCTGTAAATAAACTGTCCCACTGAAATCAAACGAGCCCTTGCTGTGTGCTTTACTCAAGATCTCACTTCTTCTCCACCACATCACTTACCTGAAGCCATTCCCTGGGTCCTTGAAATTCAAGGCTTTCACAGAGAAGTTCAGGAGAGGCCGGGACAGCTTGGTAGCCAACATGCTTTCAATTAACACACTCTACAACAGCAAGACTGTTCTCCCTTAGCTCTGCAATACAAGATAGCACCTCTGTTTTAGTTGCTCAATTATCTTGTAAGTCATGCTGACTTCACGTATTTCAACAGGAAAATAAAGTCCAAAGGAACTCATCTTTCCCCCTTGCAGTCCCTCACACTGAGATAAACAGCTCAAACTTCAACCACCTCAAGATGCTTTTAAATAAGGGAAAAGATTCCAAGCTAAGTTGATGAGCAGGGAGGCATTTAAATGATGCCATGAAAACTTCTTCTTTAATGCATTATTAACTATATTCTCTGAGACAGCTGAAAATTAAGGCACTTACACAGAATACATTACTTCACATGAGCTATATCATTTTAAACTCAAGGTATAACTTCAAGTCATGGGCAACGTTATGTTACATGTTCCCAAAGTAATCCTTGGGCTTTATAACTAGTGCAGCCCTGCGGTTAAAAATACATTTCTCTGCAATTAAGCAGCTGGTGATGCTGGACAACATACAAAGGGAACCACTGTTAAACTCACTATGGGGTCAAAACAGCTCCCGAACACGAGTTAAGTACAGAAAGTAAATTCCAATCACAAAGCCAATCCAGAGCTGAGAACGGGTATCTAACTGTTAGGGCTCATCTGCCTGTCTGCCGAGGAACCAGGCCCCGACCGAAAGCCAGTGGAAGTCCCACAAAACGAGCAGCGGGGAGCAGCGGGCTCGGGAGGACGCGTCGGCTCCGGGAATCCTCAGAAATTCAGGGGCTTCGGTCAGATTCGAGAGCTCGGCTGCTGCCCACGCGGTCTGTGGGTTCGGGGTGGGGTTTTTTTTGTGAGGAATTTTGTAGGGAGCGGGCGAGGGGATGGGCCTTCCCCCGGCAGGCCCCACAGGCCCAGCCCCACGCAGGGGCGCGGCTCCCGCGGCCGGGAAGGGGCTCGTCAAGGGCGGATGAGTGCGTGGCGGCCCCGCGCCCGCCGAAGCGGAACGGCACGGAGATGGGGCGCGGCCTCCCACGCGTGAGCGGCCGGGGGCGGGATGCAGGTGGAGGCCGCGCAGGGAGAGATGCCAGAGCCCCCCGCTTCCCGCCCTGGCCTGCCCCGCCCGGATCGCCCCCTCCCCGCGGGCGGGCAAGGTCACCGGGCTGCCCGGCAGCCGGAGGTCAGACGAAGCCGGTCTGCCTCTGCCGCCAAGGCCGAGCCACTCGCTCGCCTGCCTGCCCGCCCGCCCGCCCGCCGTCTCGCCCGCCCCGCCCGCCCGCCCGCAGAGGCCCAACGGCAGCAACAGCGAACCACCCGCACGTTACCTTGCAACCGGCGGGCCTGCCGGGCGCTGCTGCCGTTTGAATGAGGCTGGGCCGGTGCCCCGGCTGCCGGGGCGCGGCGGGGGGCGGGTCGGGGGAAGGGCTGGGGCGGGCGCGGGCGGCGGCGGCGATAGGCTGTGGTCATGCGAGGCGCCGCGATGCTCCTGTTGGCGCTGGGCGCTGCGCTGCTGCTGGCGGGCGGCGGGCGGCGCTTGGCCCGCCGCCTCCTCCTCTTCCTCCTGCCGCGGCGGGCCCGCCGCGCCCTGCCCGTGAGTACCGCGGCGAGGGGCCGGGAGGCTTCGGCCCGGTTGGGGCTCGCCACAGGGAGGCCTCGGGGAACTCCCCCGGGGCCCAAAATGGCGCCGGGCCGGCCGGCCCGCCTGTGGTTCAGCCGGGCCGGGGCTGAGGCGTCGCGCCCGGGGCAGTTGTACAGGCAGCCGAAGCGGCAGATGAGCCGCCGTGAGCGGGGATGAAGTGCCGGGCTGTGAAGAGCCTCTGGTGGCTGCTGGCCCCTCGGGGCTCGACCGGGCCGCGGGATAGCCGATCGCTGTGCCCTGGCCCCCACGCTATGGCACCGGGTTCAGGAGCAGCGGCCTGTGGGTTTTGTTCCAGGGCTCTCAGCGTGGTAGTGAGTGTAAGAGAGAAGGAAGAAAAGCCCCTTGAGTGAAGCAGCGTCACAAAACCAGGCTGCCTTCACGTGTTTTTTAAAAATAACACAAAATGTCTGGAGTCCTTTCACTGGATTAAAGTTGCCTTGGCTCTTGCTTACGCTCCATGCAGGCTTTCTGCAGGCAGCAGGGAGAACCTGCAAGCAATTATGGTTTTGCTTCAGGGCCTCCAGCTCAGTCCTGCCTCTCTGAAGCAGCCAGATAACAGCTTTGAGCTGTGTGCAGGCTCCTGCTTCACCCTTCTTCCATCCACTCTACCCCTCTGATGTTCCTCATTCCTATCCCACCTCCAAAAGTACTAAAAAAAATAATAAATAACTCAAGTTCTTCTCCCTGGGATTAAAAACTACAACTTCCTCATCTGGAAATAAGGATCAAGGAGTTTCACTGCTCTCATCTTCAAATTAATCTGTTTGATAACAAGCAGATGTGTAAGGAAGGGCGTCAGATGGAACAGGATCCAAAGAACAAGTGACACAGTGGAAGAGGATGAAGTCTAAGCAAGCATGGTGGGTTCCTGAATTGTCCAGACACGCTGGGGCTGATAAAGTAGCTTTGTTTCCCTTAGCCTCTTTTGCAGGGTGTGCATATAATTGTGATCACCTGCATGAATAAAGTAAGTTCTGGTAGTTAACAAAGCGATCATAGTCCAGTAGGAAAAGCTGTTCAGGTGTGTACACCTGAGCTGGCTGCAGGTGAAATTGGGCTGCCTTGCTGGGGGTGCTTGTGTGGACTGTGTGTTACATTGCTGTGGGTTGCACAGCGAGGATGCAGTGTTTCCCTGCCCAGATGCAGCACCTCCTGTACAAGAAATCATGCTGTACTCTGAGCTTAGTGCCCTGGCAGCACTGTATGTGAGTGCTGATGCCTGGGCAGCATTTCTTGAGAGCACCTATAGTTCCTCAAAACACTGATCAAGGTCACTGTGGTGCCTGCTAGAGAGGTAATAGCCAGTCCTGCCTGCTTGCCTGTCTCTCCACTGTGTCAAACTGCACTGCAGACTGACCTTATCAAAACCAGAAGTGAGGCCCATTAGGCCTTACCTTGGGACTTTCAAATGATAAGGTTAATTGGGCTTTTCCGTGCTTGGAGGGTTTTTGAGATAGGATCTTTGTGGCTGGGGATGGGGTAGCTCCCCATTCTCATCCCTGAGAGCTTTCTGTCTACCAGGCATGGCACAGAGACAGGCAGCTACAGACATGAGATGTAGTAGATCCCTTGGATTTTCTTGACACACTTGTTAGCGCAGCTGGGGCCTCAGTTCATACAAACCATGTTGCTGTTGTAGTCACATTTTATTACTAGCAATTAGGGTAATAGCAAATAATTAACATAATCACAGGAACCTGTGCTTACTGTAAGTTGTTTCTCACTTTTTGTGAGTTGTTCACAGCTGATACTTAAACCTCCTCTTTTTTGTATATGTTTTGGTGTTTGTTGGTTTGGGTTGGTTTTTTTTTAACCCGAGAGAGCAAACCAGCTGCTGAGAGCTAAAACTAGACACACACAGGAACACAGCCCAGACGTTTGCTTTTATTTCCTGCAGCTGAGCTCTGTCCTTATTAGAACGGCTGATGAAGGAGCTAATGATGTCTGAGGATTGGGTATGGACTTTCTTTGCCTGTCCCGGGCTCTAGGTGTGATCACAACTCTTCTCTTCCGTTGTTGCCCTTTGGAAGTTTTCTGTTCTCAGGATTCAGAGACAAAGGGAGGTGGGACAGAGAAAAAAGTCAAATCCTTTCTTCTCCAAGGGCCGGGTTGTTGAATTAACACAGGAGTTAACCTTGGCAGATTCTGTGGTCTGGCTCATACTTGAAGTTGTGTCACTGTAAATTAGATTAAGACTGAGCATGGTGTGTTTAGTCTTACTGCATGTCCTTTAGCTGTAGCTACCTTCAGAGCATTAGTAGAGCTTAGGCTGGGTGCTCTGTGCCTGAGCACAGGAATCTGTGTTAATGTGGGTGTTTGTATGATAAATGCAGGGTAGGCTTTTGATGTGTTCTCGTTTCAACTTCAGATCATTCTTCCCCTTTGAAAGCAATAGCTTCAACACAAAATGTAGGACAGGGTGTAGCTCCTTGCTCTGCACATCTTGGGTTTGTGCAGTAGTGCTCTGATCACTATCACCCTGCAATTACTTCTTATTGCCACTTCACTGCTGCGCATGTCAGCAAAGAGATCAGAGGCTGGGGCACCGCGATTGCCCCATTTCTGTCTGAAAAAGTGGTTGGACGAGCTGGTGCAGTTCGTGTGTAAGTAGTATAAAAGACAAATGTTCATGTTCCAGCTGTTGTTAATACAGTAACAGAGGTGGAAGTGACCTCACTTCCTTATTGCCTTCTCTAGATCTTTATTACTGTATCGCGTTACTGTCTCGTGGATGTGGTTTCAGCTTGGAGCAGCATGCAGCCCTGCAGCTGGGTGCCTGCAAGTTGGGCTGAGCTTTCCAAGTTTATTGCTTCCTAGCTGTGGTGAAGAGAGCAGGAGAGGTATGGCTTTCAAGCAAACAAAGAGGGGGAAGGTGCAGTGTTTTGGTATGGGATCCTGTTTTCAGATCTGTCATAAGCCCGTTGTATCATACCAGATTGAGTATCAAGACTCTCAATTTATCCGTCAGTCAAAAGATAGTAATGTAGGAGAGAACTGTAGGATTTGATAAGTTGTTCCTGTTAAGAGCACAGTGTTTCAGAAGGAAACCCTACCCTGTAGTCACATGCCTGCATGCTGAAATACAGCATGGAAAGTACCGCATAGAGTGGGAGTAGGTGGGGAGCAGACAAGAGCCACTCTGCAGTTAAAAGAGCTGCTGCGTGGGTCAGGCAGGTGACATACCATCCTTGGGAGGTTTTCTGTGCTCCTGTTTCTTAGCATGCCCATGAGGTGGTAGATCACAAACTTGTTTTGAAATGTTTCTGTTCTGGCCACTGATACTTTGAAAGGAAGGGCTGCTGTTCTGGGGTTCAAGGCAACACCAGTAGTTACAGATCAGCAGTCGAGTAAGTTCAGTGTTTCACAGCAGTTGGGAGCCGGTTGTATTTCTACACAGGGATCTTGTCATCTGCTTTACACAAGCTGGCCCAGCAGAAGCTCCACTGAAACTGCTGAGTTTAGATCACAGCCAGGTTAGCATGCAGGCAGGTATGTGCCTGCTGTGGCTCACAGCTGGAATTGTACATCCTGAACAGTGTCTGGCCCTGGCTGCAGGCTGCTCCTGCACTGTGTTGGTCGGTGGTGGTGGTTCCTGCAGCTTTGCAGTATCTGATGGCACTGTATTGTCTTTCCCCATGCAGGCTGAAGGGAAGGCAGTGCTGATCACAGGCTGTGACAAGGGCTTTGGGCATGCCTTGGCAAAGCAACTTCACGCCAAAGGATTTACTGTTTTTGCAGGATGCTTGCTTGCGGTGAGTAGTAATACTGATCAACATTCTTCCCTGATTAGAGGAAAAAATGCTGCTCAAATGACAGCATTGTCACCTGCAGCCTCTGTTTTCCCTAGTCCAAGCCCTGGGGGAAATGCAGTGACCAGTGATCATGACATCTTCCATTGCTTCATCTGCCTGTTGCATCTTGTCATTCCTATAATTCTGAGCCCTTCAGGGCAGGGACTGTCTGTTAGCTGCCTGTGTGTACAGTAGCTGACAGACAGGTAGGGCACTGTTCACTGCTGGAAGCCTCTCAGCAGTGCTGAAACATAATAAACATGCTAGTCCAGGATTACTATGGCTTTCTATTTTCCCTGACATCTCTGTTGCTGTCTTTCATTCTGTCACTATCCTTTTGGGACATTCTCAAACTCCTCTCTCAGCTGCCTCTCCTGCCCTGTTTGGGTTCTAGTTCCAAAGTATTTTCCAACTGTGCTTGTACAGCTTCTGTAGAAGCTATCCAGTTTCTGGATAGCTGAATAAACAAGTTTATGTACCTTTCTGATACCTGTAGGTCTCATCCTCTGTCAACTGTTTTTGGCATATGGAATCTCTTGTTGTAAGGGATGAGTTTAGGCACGCTGAATCAGAAGGGGGTTGCAGACCCATCCCAGTCCCTGCTGTTTCAGGTACCTGTGTTGTGCAATCTGTATAAACTGTACCAGCTCTGCTCCCATCTCAGCTGGGGTTTAACCCTTACTATGCTTTTTTGCTGTTTTGTTAGTTAATGCTCCTGTAATTTCAGACCTGACTTGTTCACAATAAGTTCACACCCACTGGTTTCTCCATTTGAAGGTGGCCATTTCAGCATGGTTGATCAAAGAGTGATGACCACAGATTCTTGAGTAGTGTGAAGGGTAAGAACAAACAAACAAAAAAATGGCCCTGGTTGCCTCTGTGATCTCAGCAGAGGTTATGTTCTTCCACCACACCAGAAGGGAAAGTTATTATCAGCTGACATATTGTGAAATGTGAGAGCAAGAGAGTCCTGTTGGAAAATTGCCACGATTTGGAAATTTCCATGTGGAGGATCTATAAATCCTTCAGTAATCATGTCATACGCTGCTTTGGGATGCCTGTCTCTGGTTGATAGCAAGTCAGGCACTCACTTTGCTGGGCAGCAGGTGTAGGGAACAGAAAAGAGAGGGGAAATAGGAGGGTCTGAGAGGGCTGTTCTGAAGTCAGCATGCTACTGCAAAGCAGAGAGGGCCAGGCACCATTTGAAGCCCCATAAAGAAAATAAATGCTCCCAAAGTAAGCCCTGCTTGCTTGCTTGCTTTATTGATTAAAAAGAACACCTCAAACCATGTTACTACTTAATCATGGATTATCCCCTGTCCCAGAATGGCCGGGCAGCTGTCAGCACCCCCTTTCATTTGGCCTGGTGACTTTTTACTTGGAGCCAAAACTTCTGTGGTTCAGTACTTATATTCTTCATTTCCACAGAGAATATCTCAGCGATTGTGGTTGGTCTGTGGGTGACTTCTCAGGAGTCTGACTGAGCACTTGAACCCTGAAGGGGATGTAGAGAGCAGGAGAATGTGATTTTTCTTGTACTGTGTGTTATTATATTTTTGGCACACCTGGACTCAGTGCCCTAGGGTTTCACTTGTGGGTTCTTTTTTTTTTCTCCTGGATTTTTAGTGGTGTCTTACCTGCCCTTAGGTGCAGCTGAAGGTCGGGGTCTCATGGTAACACATATAGCAGGGTAGTCGTTACAAAAGTAAGACCGCCAAATGGTTCCTATGGATATTGGGACAGCCAGCATCCTCATGGAACAGCCTTGTGTTGGTTGAAGGAAATAATAGCTTAGGAATTTAAAATTTCATAAGCAGGAGCTTACTGAAAAATCTAACAGTAGAATGCACTTGGGATGCAAATTGTTATGAATCTAGATCTGGCTGCTGTGAGAAAAGGCAGCATATACTGACTGCAGAAAAGGACAATGGATCCAAAAGGAGCAGGAAACACCAGTGAAGGCAGGGAGCTTTTAGGTCAGGTCATTTGTGAAGAGAAGGGTATGAGCATGTGAGTGATCACTGCTGAGACGTGAAGGAGCGTGGCTGAGGGGGCAGCTGCCCCGAGGTGACTGGCAGTGCGCGTGTAACTGCTCGTGACAAATGCAAACCTACCCTGTCATGAGAGAAGAGCGAGCTGCGGGGTCAGATCAGGTATGGGGCAGTTGTCATAGAGCAGGTGCCAGGCCATTAATTAACACGTAGTTACTCCATCACCACTTACTTGCATGCTTTTATAGTGAGAGTTAAAGGATCCCCGATTTACTAGCCAACACAGAAAGCTCTTGCACTGAATACAAGAAGATATGCTGTTGGGGGTATCAGGAGCTTTTAATGATCAGGTAGTCAAAAGTAAAGCTGCAGGAATAGCAAGAATACTTCATGCAGGATGGGATAGAACTGGAGAGTGTCAAGTGTGAAAAGGATTTCATTTAGCAAGGACAACTCCACAGAGAAAGGATCTGTTAATATATTAGGATTAAGATGGAAAAACACACATAAATTGATTACAAAATAACCTGGAAAGTAGAAAGTACAGAAAAACTCGAAACAATCATTGTCTTATTTTCTTTGGTCTTGCTGAAAAAAAGGGTAAATTGTTTTCAGATGCCTGCTGCCAGCAGTTTTGGTGAGGGCTGCAGGCAAAAAAAGGAAAATAACAGGTAATGTTTATATAAATGGATGCTTTCAAGCTCACCAGGCCTGATGAAATGTACTGAAGAGCTCTTAAAGGATGAGCCATTGTGATTTCTGCCCCATGGGTGGTATTGTCAGGGGCACCTGGAGGCCAAGGGATTTTAAGAAAGCTGGAAAGAGGGCAGCTACTGTAATTCCCAAAGGAGATAGACCTCTGAAATTGCTAACCAGGCAGCTCACTTTTGGTGCACTAGAGGAAGTTGCAACATGCTGAAATGCAGACTTTACATGTCTAGTGTGATGCACGCTGTCTACGTTTACCAGTTACTGGCTGTGCCATGTCAATCTTAATCTCGTTCTGGCGAAGCAGCAGGGTGGTTGAAGGGGAAGGAATAAATGTATCCTGAGTAAGGGGTTTGACGCAGTCCCTCGTGACAGTCTCGTGAGCAAACGTACACTCTGAACCTGTGACTGCTGCTTAGTCCCAGGGAAATGTTCTTGGAAGTGCCTGTGGAATAGAGAGTTCGCTTGGAAAGAACTGTGTGGCATGCCAAGCAGAGGATTGCAGGCCCGTTGGGGAATAGGGCTCAAAATGATCCTCACAGATTGGATGGAGTCTGAAATTAATTAGGTTGAATCCAGTAATGACAAATAGAAGGTGTTCTGCTCAGGAAAGGCAGGAAGGGAGTGGGTGGGTAAGCAGCAGCAGGGCGGGGGGGGGAACTGTCGTAGACAGAGCGAGCTGACAGGATCCTTGGGCATTCAGCATTGTGTTTGTGGCTTCCTGATTCCCACTGACGTCTCGCTGCAGGTGCCCAAGTGCTTTCCAGGACCTAATCCTGAATCCATGAGCTTTCCTGAGAAAAGGCCATGGCTCAGTCTGTTACAGAGGAGTTCTCTGCTAACAAGCCCCTGTGTGTTCTGCCCACCCCTCAGCACCCTCTGGTTCAGGATCTTCTGAACTTTAGCCAGAGAGAAGAGCAAAGGAGGGGCAGGGGAGACAGCTGGGAGCTGGAACAAAGCTCTTCTGCTGGCTGCAGAGGGCTTGTGTGGCTGTGGGGCTCCCTGCCCAGGAGCTGTGCCTGCTAGGCAGAGGGTGGGGTGGGCAGCCAGTGCAGGGCTGCGAGGGCAGGATAACCGGGGGACACGAGATAGCTGGGAGGAAACTGCAGAGTCCCACTGAAGGCTCCTCTGGAGGGTACTTGGGGGCTGAGGGGCTGGGCTGGAGGAGGGCGGCTTTCAATCTTGATGGAACCGCAAGGGAGAAGGTGGGAGGTCCTCTGGGAGGACAAAAATCAGCCAAAAATGTGACAGCAAAGGGATGGAGGGAGAAGTTTTGCAGGAACAGCTGGGTTGTTGGTCCCAGGACCACACTTGACTTGTGCTGCCGTATGGCTCCTGCTGGTGAGCCCAAGGTGACAAGGACCCTCCTGAGGAGGACAGCCTGACTGCTCCCACAGGAACTGCTCTGGGTATTTTCCCAGCCAGCAAATCCACCGTTGGAAACACAAGGAGGAAGTACCATGTGGGTGTCTGAACAGGGAATGTGCTTACAGCCCCTGACCACAGATGATGCTGACGTCTTTCTGTAAAAATACATAGCAGCTTCATTTGTGAAGAGGTTTTCTGGATGTAAGAGTGATTTGTTTCACAGTTAAATAATGTCTGAGGTGATGTCCATCACTATGAAAAGCTGTTGGAATTGATATTACACATTGTGTCTTCCAAAATCAGTATGTTTTGTCAACCACAAATAAATGTAGCTGGGAAGGTAACTTTGCAGGCTGAGTTGCATTGGCAAAAGGGGAAAATTAATTTCAATATGAAGAATACAAAGTATTTATACTGGACTTCTAAGTTGCTGACTTTGTTTTTTCAAAAAATATTAGAAGTATTTCCTGTTTAGTTCATAAGGGTTATGAAAAATTAACATGCAAGGAAATGTTTTCAGTGCTCTTAAGTGATGACTGGTACTTGAGTATAGATGTAGTTAAGGGTTTTTTCTATATAGATACAATAAGTCTCTCTCTTGACAAGCTGAATTAGCTCAATTTTATTCAGTGTTGAGTAGCTGAAAGTGAACTTTGTGTAATGCAGTGAGATGCAAAAGCATCTTCCAGAAATACAGTGAGGCATCTCACAACCCACACCCATTTCAAAGAGAATACAGTATTTTGGTGACTATGTCACACCACTTTCAGAGGTTCCTTTCATGGCTGGGTAAGAGGGCTGGACGCAGCCTGCCACCATGTTCAGCAGGCATTAGGTAAGGTTCAAGTCTTTATCTGCTGGTTTTGTGATACCTGGAAATAAGTCAGTTGTGAAGTGATATGTAGCCACGAGGCCAGCAGCTCGTTCCTACTATGGCATCATGTAACTATATACTGATTTTTGAGAGCTGCCCTTTTTGGCTCAAGGCTGTGGTGGGCATTTCAGCTCTTTCCCTTTGTCACACATCATTGTTTGCTGGAATGAAGGTGGAAATGAGATGTTGTGTCCTATATTCATTAAATAGACTGAGGTATATAAATAAAAATGAAGCAGTTACATGTTTTTTACATCAGCCTGGCTGCAGAGGCAGCTGAGCAGGTGACTGTGGGAGGGGTGCTCGCCTTGTTTGCCCTTGTGCTGTGGGAGTTGGTATCAAGTGCTAAAGGAAGAGTGGCAGCCAGGCATGGTGACTCACCAATTCATAACTTCTTCCTCCCTAATGAGGCAGAGACAGTGATTCAGGGAGTAATTTGGTGAATTAAACCTCGAGCCTACTGCGGAGCTGCATGGCTAACCTGTGCTCTTCTCGCTTGTGTGTGCTGTATACCACCTGAGCAGGACTGTAAGGCTTAGGCAACAATCTTGTCTGGAAGTGACCAGGTAAAACTTGGAATTTGAAGTGTGTTTGTGTCTGACTAAACAAAAAAATCCCCCTGCACAATAGTTAAAAAAAAAAAAAAAGGCAAGGAAAAGAATAGAAATGAAAGCAGAGCCATCACTTTCATATTACCTATGGTGTGTGTGGGAAGGAAGACTTGTTCTTGCTTTCAAAGTGGCCTCATAATACTATTTCTTTAGAAGCCAAGCAATATTTTGGGAAGACATGAGTACAGTGCCTAATTAGCCTTTTGCTTTCAAGCCTAGGAAATCTGAGTCTGATTTCTGTACAGGTGTTTGCTATGTTCCCTGCAGAGCAGGGAGACTGAGGCAGTGGAGAGCCATCCACAGTTACCCAGGCTGGCACAGTACCTCAGCGTTACGTGTGTGGAGCCCTTCATGTGAGAAGGGGTCTGTGTGGTCCCTCAGCACGCTGTGTCGCCTGTGCTGTGCTGGAGGCAGTGGGAAGGTGGTGGTGGGTTGGACACTGGTTCACATGGCTTGTGTGTTTATCTGTTGTGCGCCAGGTTTACACCTCCCTGTGCAATTCCAATAGCTTCTATTTCCTGTCCATGGGGATAGAAGCTTTTCCAGCCTGGCCCCAAGCTGCCTTGCTTCTTGCCCATCTTAGAGGGACATCTTTCTGCTGAACAGGACGAGAATGGCGATGGAGCCAGGGAGCTGAAGGACATGAAGTCAGATCGCATGGAAGTGCTCCAGATGGATGTGTGCAGTGACCAGGAGGTGGCTCAGGCACTGGATTTTGTGAAGAGGACCCTGAAGGAGCCAGAGGAAGGTATGTGGGGATCTTTGTATTTCCAGCACAGCTGTCTCTTAGCTGTGCTCACAGAATCCTTCCTACAAAGCAGGCCATGCATGGGCTGGGTCATTCCCTCTCCATGCTGCTGAAAGAGGTTTAACAAGCCTGGAGGCCTCTGACAGTGCATGGTTTATGGTCAGGCAGTGCTGTACCTGGGTGAGTGAGGAGAAATGTCTTGCTGTTGGTGTGCCAGCCACGTGGAAAGAGACTGAGACTGGCTGCAGGATTAAGCTCTACATGTACATCCCATAAAAACTGATGAATGGCAGCAAGCCCACAAAAGTCTGTGTCTTTCTCCTTGAGTGTCTGTGAAGGTCATAGGATGGCCAGAGCATGATCCCCTCCTGGTGCTCCAGCTGCAGCCTGGCTCACAGTGACCTTTCTGTAGTGACCTTGCCAGTGAAGAGATGATAGGCACTGGCTGCTGAGCTGGAGCACAAGACTGACCTGTCCCCCCTGCAAACTTGGATTATTCTTCTGCCAGGTCAATCCATGCTTTCAGTTGGCCACACAACATCCCAGAGGTCACGTGAGGCAGGATCCAGGCTGGGCTTGGCCACATGCCACCTTAAAGCAAGAGTTGAACTCGTGGACCCTAAGAGCATGTAAAAGAAGATGGAGTTCCTTCTTCAGGGTTCCTTTGTTCTTGGAAGTGGTTTAGCAGTGGGATGTGAGCCCACAGTTGGAGCCTGGTGTGACATCATCAAACCTCTTCCCACGAGGTGAAGTTGTGAGGCTTCTTGCTCTGCATAGGTTTCTCTGCAGCCTCTGTGCAAGTAGCAAGCTGGACAGCAGCTGTAGACCCAGGCTGAGGGTGGACTGAAGTTTCACATTTGCAGCTCCAGGACTTCAGGGTAGTGTGGCTCCTCTTGAAGGCTGGGTGAGACTGCCATGGGCCTGTCTTTGTGCACAGCAAGTGTAAAGCTAGTAAGTAACAGTAGCTCTAATCCTCATTCAGAGTAGGTGAGCACACCCATATAAAATGTAACAGAGTTACGTACAAGCTCTGATCCCACACATGTTCTCTCTGCATGGTTCTTCCTACACAGCCACCCAGCCCTTGTGGCACATTTCACAGCTTCTCAAGCTTTTCCTAAAGAGCCCAGCAACAGCAGTGATAGCACAGAGCCATTTCCCACCGAGTGAAAGCTTGTAAGAGAGCAGCTCTGCTGCTTCTATAAATGCAGCAGTGTGTGTAGCAGGGACAGAGAAGTCTTGCAGCCTTGATCAGCAAGTTGGACCGGTTCCTTCTGCTCTTGAGAGCCTTACCCTGTAGTTGTTTGCTCTAGCACAGTGTGCAAAGCAGCAAAGGCTTCTCTTTAGGCCCACCAGTGTGGCTGAGGTTTGGGGCTTGCCAATAAATAGTGCTCAATAAGTAAGTGCTGGAACAGAGAGACTATTGAGACCGAGGTGCCTTGTACAGAGGTGCTTGTTGCTCACTGAGCAGAACAGGTCTTGCACTGTACACTTACACCTCTTCTTCCTGGGCTGTGTACAGAAGGCCAAACTACTGTCGATAGGAGCACCCTGTTTGCTCTCAGTGCTCTGCTGTTCCCACTGTAGTGTTGACACTAAAGCAGCAATAGTGATAAGGCTGCTCTGTGCACACTCTGCTGTCCAGCCACCAGCCCTGTGACTGCCTGCCTGCCTGCACTTGTTCTCTGGGTAATGTGATCCAGTCGGTGGGCAATGAAATTCCAGGGATGAGCTCTTGTCACTTATGTTTCCATGAACATCCCTGACTCTGATCTCATAACCCAAGAAATGGGGAGTAATTGTAGGGAAATTGAGAGTCAGGAATGCTCTAGAGATGTCAGTTTGGGACTGACAGCTGAAGTCTTCTGCAGTCTGTGGTAAATCACTGCCAAATTTGCTCTGTATAGCTTTTGTTACTGGTGAGATGACACCATCAGATGCCCTGTTTCTGTGGTCCTCCTGCTAGCCATTAGAGCTTGCTGTGTAGCAGTGCAGGGGATGCAGTTCAGGCTGAGATGCTGTGCTGGCTGCTAGACAAGTGTGAATTTCAGAGTTATCTTGACCCATTAAATCTGGCAGCTTATATATAAATACCCTGTTCAACCCCCTGCACTGACAGGCAGGGGATGTTGGACAGAACAGGAGTAGAACTGTCTGAATGCAGCATTTAGAAACATAAAGTAAGGATAGGTGAGCAAGAGGTTTTCTTGGCTCTTGCTGCAGGCTGTGATTTATCTGTTATCCCAAACGGCCCCTGGGTCTCTTGTGGCTGGGTGGGGATGAGGGAGGGGTTTTCAGGAGGAGCTGTAGGGCAGTGAACTGGAGCAATACTCACTACTGCCTGTCAGAGACAGGCATGGAGGGCTGAAGGGTGGGATCACATTGTGAGAACTGAAGGAACGGTGACAGGTATCATAGACAAACCCATGCTGGGACAGACCATGAAGAAATAGTTGATGCATTGTGGTCACTGGGTAGGATGTGACCTCTGGGCTGCTGTTCATGGCTGGTCAGCAGCCTTCAGGGAACATGAACTTAGCTGGGAACAGGGCAGGGTTGCGAGGGCTGGCGTGAGAGCAGAGCCAGTCTAGCAAGGTGTTTTCAAATGCACCAGGAGGAGAAATTCCTCTGGTGTCTATTGGGCAATGGTAGAATATTGCAGTTCACCCAGAGGGCTGTGTTTGGTACAATACATGGTTACTATCTGACCATGAATAAATACAGGCTGGAAGTTTTTACAGGACTTCATACATCAGGGCAGGGAAGCTGTGGAGCAGAGGAAGGGCAAATAGCCCAGAAAT
Source organism: Gallinula chloropus (assembly GCF_964237585.1). Taxonomy (NCBI): domain Eukaryota; kingdom Metazoa; phylum Chordata; class Aves; order Gruiformes; family Rallidae; genus Gallinula; species Gallinula chloropus. The sequence goes on from NC_140093.1 coordinate 9,836,378, forward strand.
TTTTTAGAGAGAGCATGATAAGTTTTATCAACAGGGTGGCATGACGTGGGTGCTTTTGTTAGCAATGCCAGAGCTCCCTGGAGATGGAGACTCCTTCTTAGCCCTGTGTTTGCTCTTGGTGGTAAGAGAAAGGTCAGGAAGTGGAAAGGGGCCCTGACTCCAACTACGTACGTACACAGTGAAAAATAACCATGCTGTATGGGAGGACATCTAACAAGGAGCAACTCTGTTATCTTGTTCCATCTCTTCTGTTTGCTCCTCCTGCAGTTTATGGCTCCCTAGTCCTGTGCTTCAACAAAGTCACAAAGTATGGACTCCGTCCTACAAATGTTTGTCATGGGACTCCTGCAGTAAGGGCTGAGTCCTCAGTGACCTGTTAAATCCTGAACATATGAGGAGCTCAGTGCAGGAGCTCTTGGTAAGTGCAGTCAGTTTAATTTTGACAGGACTGCATGCACAGAATACATTAATTTTTAAATTCTAGTAGTTTTAAGGGTTGGATTTAAGTTTGCAATCTTCTGCTACAGTTAGAGTTGAGGGAAACCAAATACCTGATCTAAAACACAGCTATTAATCGGGCTGTGAACTTGCACTCTCCAAAACAGTGAGTCATATTTGTGAAGGGGATTTAGGAATCCAGGATATTTGCATTCCTTCCTTTTCTTTTTTTTTTTTTCCTGCCTTTAAATTGAGGGGAAGTTCAGCCCCCACCAAACTGCAAAAGCCATGGTGGCCACTGAGTGAAGACAGAAGGCATAAAAGAGGATCAGCAAGATCCAGTGCTGCAAAGCCCCTTTCACCTCAGAGGAGACATTCAAGGAGGCAATGCTTGTGTGACCCCCTCTTTCTCCTTGATGTTCCAAACAAGCCCCCCTGGTTTCACTTCTAGTATGCCAAAAGTGTATTTCTACTCCTTATTGGTTTTTTTTTTCTCTTCAATCATTTTTCTACAAAAAGTGTCCAGGGTTTGGGGGTTTTGTTTGTCAGTGGGTGGGATCACTTTGAACAACAAGGAGGGCTTCTTCTCTGTGACACTCTTCCTCATTCCACTCTTTAACTGTGTTTGTTGGCAGGTCTGTGGGGCCTGGTGAACAATGCTGGCGTCTCGACCTTTGGAGAGGTGGAATTTGCAAGTTTAGAAAACTACAAGAAGGTGTCAGAGATCAACCTGTGGGGCACGGTGAGGGTGACGAAGGCTTTCCTGCCCCTCATTCGCAGAGCTAAAGGTACCTGCTGGGCAGCGTGGCAGCACTTGGTGAGAGCTTTTGCAGCACAGCAGAGAGACAGGGGTGAAAATCAGGAGTCAGGCTCTGCTTCAAGGAGTGCCTGTGCAGCCTAACGGGAGTGTCTGAGGCATGCAGGGTTCACAGTGCTGTGTAAGCATTAGGTGGTATGGGCCAGTCCAAGCACCTCCACAGCAGGTGCTATCTTAAACATCCCAGGAGATCACAGACCTTCATGTGGTGCTGGCAGATATGGCACAGGACCCCAGGCTGCCTTTAGAATAAGTGGCTGGCTGCCAGACAAGATACTTCTGGCTTCCAAAGTCCACCGAGTGCTTATGTTTGGATAACTGAAAATGTTGTTCTACTCATAGATGATTACAGAAGTAGTGGTGGAATAAATGAAGGTTAATAACAGTCATTTAGATACCTTACAAGGCAAAAATGTTATCAAAAGTCATTGCTTTATTAAAGAAAGATCTGCATGAGCAGAACTCTGAAAAGATTCTTTATTTAGCACGTGTTGGAGAATGCTGGCACAGCTGTGTGCTCTCTGAGAACACAAAGGGGATATATTGAGAAGATTGCTCAGATACCACTTCCAGAGAGCATGTTCCCACTAAACAAACCCCACCTCACTACAAAAGGTAGCTTACCCATCATGTGATGTGAACACACAGGTGCTAGCCTCAGATCTGGGTGCTTCCCTACTTGGAAATTAGGAGGGAAATGTCTTGTATGCTTTGTAAACCCTTTTTACTACAGAGGCAGGCATGTGTACCATTCATGGAGGAGGTCAGAGCAGGGTTTAACCTCACTGGAATCGGGGGAGAGAGGGTCCTTGACGGGATTTGGATGCCTTTTCAAGATTCAGTTTTACAAATCGGCATCATCCAGCAGAGCACCTCTTTACTCAGATGTTCTGTAGCCCATCACCTCTCCCTCTTCTTTTCTCTGCAGGCCGTGTGGTGAATATCACGAGCATGTTGGGACGGATGGGGAGTCCCTCTCGCTCCTGCTATTGCATTTCCAAGTTTGGGGTGTCAGCCTTCTCTGACTGCCTCCGGCAGGAGATGTACCGCTGGGGTGTCAGAGTCATCCTCATCGAGCCCAGTAACTTCGTGGCAGCGACAGGCATCCTGACGGCGGGCGGCATCGACAGGCAGGCGGCGGCGCTGTGGGACGGAGCCGGCGACACTGTGCGGGAGGACTACGGGAGGGAGTACTTCACTCACCACACGGCCCTCATGAAGTCCTTCGTTAACAGTGGCTTGAAGGACATGTCTCTGGTCTTGAATGACATCGTGGACGCGCTCACTTCCCCATGCCCTAACAACCGTTACAACCCCATGGAGACCTACTGGTGGGTGAGGCTGCAAGTCATGACTCACCTGCCCACTGCCATTGCCGACTGGCTTTACGTCCCCGGAGCCACCCTGTAAGCCGCATCCTTCAGGCATCCTTCCAGCGCTCATGTGTGCACACAGGTTAGGGCTGACTGCAGGCTGTCCTGCAGCCAGTGCTGCTGCATCTCCCTCTGGATGCTTGTGCTTTCACTTTGGGTTATGGCTTCACAACTTGTGGAAAGCCAGGAATAGTGTGGGGTTCTTGTTTTTCCTTCTAATTCTGGCTCTTTCTGTTCCCTGCTGTCCTGATTTAAGTTGAAAGGTGTTTTCCTTTCAACTGTGAAGGTTAACATAATGGGTCAAATATGTGGCTAGTGTAATTGAGTCAGCAGAGCTCCCCTGATGATAAATTTGGCTCGTTAATGGGCTCTTGCTTTTCCTTACAAGGACAGGCTGCTAACAGCAGCACAAAGCTGTTGCTATGAGATATCTCGAAGGGAGACGCTAAAATGGGAAACAAAAGTAGTTTTCCATTTGATTGAAAATGGGTCAGTCACAGCCTTCTGTTGTTTTCCTGGTACTGTTGGGAAGCTCCACTGCACTGTTCCTGTCTGCTCTTTCCAGGGAAGCAGCAACACTGCCTCTAAACAGCCTCACTACCTAGCTGGGGGCAGTCGGATCCCTCCAAAGAAGAGTTCTTCCCTCCCAGTGCTGTGGCCAGGAGCTGCCAGAACCAGCAACTGCAGACAGGCTGGGCAGGGAAAAGCCCTTCTAATAACAGGTGAGCTCTGCACTGTCCCACAGTCAATCCCTGTGGGTGCTGGGACTTGCAGCCTCTCTCCACCCACTGCTGAGGAGCTTTATGGGACAGTGTTGAATATGATGTAGCAAACTAATGTGGCTCCTCTGAGCACTACCTTAGGTATCAGTGCCTGCACTACTCAGTCATGGTACAGACACTGCTCAGATGTCCCCCTGCTTCCCTCCTGTCACTACCCCACGCTAGGCTCCCTCTCACTGGTGAGGGAGCTGCTCTTGCTTTCCCAAATGAGTATTTTGGTTCCATCCTGTCTGCACTTGAACAGTGAGGGGCACTGTGTGGCCAGGGAGGCCTGACGATGAGCTCTGGAAGGTGCTTTAAGTGGCACGGCTCCTCTTATATTAATATTGCACAATGAAATTTCCATGTCACATGTGATTGTGTCCTCAGAAAACCTCCTGATAACTGGTACAAGCTACTTCTGCACAGTACCCCCAAGGGTCTCTTCTGTTGGCCTTACAGAAGGATTTCAGGCATTTTTCCAAGTGCTGGGCTGCCTGGCTTCGTGCCCCGTGTCCTCTGTCCCAGTGGCGCAGAGCAGCCAGCGGGCTGTGGGCACTGCTGGCTAGGCTGGGATCCTGCCCTGTCACTCTGGGGACCAGCTTTCCCTTCCACCACTAAACTTCATTCTGTTTTGTCCTGTGAGCCGAAGTGGCTGTGAAAAGCTTGTCCCTTGCTCTTTCCTCACATCTTTGCTAGCTCTGACTTGGAAACTGGGCTGTAAATTTTTAGTATGGTGTTGGCTGCAAGTGTGGGGTCTGCACGCAGCTGTGAATGCTGTGATGCCTGAGGGGGAAAGCAGGCTTCCCTTGGAGGTGCCATGGAGTAGCTTGTGTTAAGTAACAACTACTGGAAATGCTGTCTGTGCAGCTCTTTTCTAGAGCAGCACATGGAGATCACCTGGGATCCAGGACTCGGAACAATCCCACTGAACCGCAGCTTAAGCTGTGTTGTAATCCCTTCTGCCCCTTGCACTGTGAAATGTGACTAATGTTAAGTAGCACTGATTTGCACAGAGAGAAGAATAAACTCTTAGATTTGTAAAGCAAATTCTTGTCTCCAGTGCTCATTTCTGCATTGTTTTTTCCCACCCCCTTTGAATCTGAGGTCAAGATTTAATTGGGTTCAGTAATTGAGGAGGTGGCAGTGGTTCAGCAGGTAGTGGGACTGCAGAGGCTCAGTGAGAACTGCCTGGAGCAGAACAGGCAGCACAACCTGTTTCATCAGCAGAAGGCAGCTAGGGAGGCCTCTGCAAACACACAGCATCAGTGTTTGTGTCTCTGTGGTTTCCCTGGGGGGACACTGAGAGCGGTGCTGTGCATTACTCCTTGCCTCAGCGCTCTGCCTGTAACTGATCCAAATGCTGCAGCTGCCTGTAACAGGGATTAGCTCTTTTCACAGACAGAGTGGAGACTTGGCAAGCCAAGAAATGTCCGAGGCCATGCAGGGACCTTCTGGCCAAGTCAGGGTTAGGATTTTGGAGGATGTGAGTCCCGGTCTCTTCCTCTGCCCCCTGAGAAGTGCTCAGGTGAGCTGTCAGTGCCTGATCTGGTTTCTGCCTGGCTGGGAGCTCTGGGGCATGTCTGAGGGCAAGAGGAGCCAAGTGCTGGCAGGGGAAGAGCAACTACCTAGTGTTCTCTGCATAATGCAGATGATCTGGTGAACTCTGAGCCAGCAGAGTGAAGCCAGGATGAGTGAGCAGGTGCCCTTCCCACCTGGAGCTTCCAGCAGCTGTTCAGTGAAAACATGGTTCTGAAATCTCTTCCCCGTGGGACCCTTGTTTCACACCATGGTGTTGCACTAATGCAGGCATTGAGGGCAGATTGTTGTTTTGACAGTGAGGAACAAAGGGAAGAAACCTCAATTCTGTTTGACAGTGTCCTTCAAAGTGGGAGGATGGAGACAGCAGGAAGCTGAGTGAAATCCCCTGGAAGATGATGCTCAGTGCTCCTGTGGTGTCCTGTGAGAAGTTGGACTGCTGAAGAAACCTGTGGCTTGGCTTCCAGGGGCCAGCTGCTGAGGCTGTGGCTGTGTCTCTGTCCTACCTTTGCTCCTCACTGTGCTTTGGAAGGCGGTGATGGTACAGCTCCTTGGTGTACAGCTCCTTGGTGTACAGCTCCTTGGTGTAAAGCTCCTTGGTGTACAGCTCCTTGGTCTACAGCCATTGTACAGTGCTTCTGTTTCCCCTTTCGGATCACAACGATGCTGGGAACCAAGAGGAGCCTCTGCATGTCTGTGAGCTGTGGCTCAGCTTAGCACAGCAAAGGGCCTCCCAGGCAAGCACGGTGAGCCTGGGTGCTCCAGACAGCTTCAGGTTCTTTCTGCCTTGACCAAAACCCGAGTCCCAGTGTGTATCCCAGACCTCCTGGCACCTCTGGTTCCTGGGTTAGCCTCAACGTGAAACCTCCACTAGCAGCAAAGGGGGAGTTTAGAAGACAAAAGTTTACTGCAGGTGAAGTGAATAAAGATCATGTCAAAAAGCCAAGGGAAGCCAGTCTCTTCTGCATGGTGAGAGCTGCAGAGGAAGTGGTTCCTTTCAGGCAGAGGCGAGAAGTTGCTATGGAGACCCCTCATTGATAGTTCTGTGTGTGTTTATCTCTACAATGAGCTACACAGCAGATGGGAGTCTATGCTTCTTCCTCTAGGATTCAGAGATCTTTACCCTGTCACGAGTGGCTGATGGCCTAGGTTTGCTGTTCTGATAGGGCTGAAGAGCTCAAGCAGCTGCAGAGCTGGCCAGGAGGCGAACTGTGCCGAGTGTGAGCTGCACAGTGTCACTAGGAGCCGTGCTCCACGCCGCTGGGCCAGACCCAGCACTTGGGGGGATGCTTGTAAGCGGTGGGTTATGGTCCCTCTTGGACAACATCGATCAGCAGGGTGTTTCTGTGCCACTCACCCCCAAGTGCTGGTCCTCAGGCACTGTCTGGTCACTGAGTGCTGGCACAAAAGCAGTCCAAGGGATGGCAAAGCGGCTGCTCCCCTTTGCCTGGCAGGCCCAGACGATGCATGCGACTGGCTCATGCCGTGTGGGCACTGTCTGTTATGTTGCTTTGACACTTGGGATGGAGTTAGAGGAAATGTTAGGGTTTGAGAAGCGCTTCTTGTGTCTCTGGCTTTGATCCTGCAGCTGAGGAGCTGAACTGCCCACTGCCAGCGCTGCTGTTGGGAGAAGGTGGCTGGTGATGGCAGTGACACACAGCAGCAGCCCTGAAAACAGTGAGAGGTCAGGGCATTCCTCCTGCTTCTCCTTAAGGTCTCTGGAGACCCAACACACCCTGGGCAGGCTGCCTCCCCTGGAGCTCCTGGTCCTCCCAGAGTAGAAAAACAAAACCAGCAGTATAGGTTGGAAAAAATGAAATGTGTCAAATGAAGATGGGGAAGCCTTGCTAAAGATGCCTGCAAAAGGTCAAGAAGTCTTCCGAGGTCCAGCCATGCACTGAGAAATGCTGCCCCAGCCGTGCTACAGGAGCCAGGGCAGTGTGTGGGAGCAGGACGCCTCCTCCAGCTGCTGCTCCCGCAGGGAGCTCTGCTCATCAGCACCCAGCTCTGCAACAGTGCCACCCAGCGCGCCCTGGAATAGGAGCCTTCAGCAGCAGCGTGTTAGAATCTTCCAGACCTGGGAAGCCGGGGCTTATCTGGCTTTCAAGCTCCACACACAGCCCCCGAACGTGGTGGTGCTGTGCAAATTGCAACAGCAGAACCTGTCCTCCTGGCTGGGGTTTTGAAACATGAGTTTTCAGCTTCTTGTGCAACCACAATGCTGAGAGATGTCTTAGAAACAAATGGAAGCCAACACCAGGAGGTTTCTCAGCCAGCAGCCTGAGCCCTGGGGACTGGAGAGATGCTACAAATAGCATGAGAGCCTGTAATGGAGCCAGCTCCACCTTCAGGGCCTGGCCTGGGGCCAGATGCAGCAAACATTTTTAGCAGCTCTGGAAGGGCCCCAGGGATGCTGCTGATACAGCCCTATCATCGGCTCCCCTGGCACTCTTTGAGGAAGGAGCACACCTGTGTCTTCACCTCAACAGTGATGTGAAACAATCCTCATGCCCTGACAGAAGCTGATCAGGAGGCACAAAGCAGCTGGGCCTGTGGGTCTCCTGCGGCGGTCGGTGCCGTCCCCTCTGGTGTCTTGATGGTGAAGCAGCGTGTCAGAGTGCTCAGCGGGACGCAGGGAGAGGCGTGTGCTGACCTGGCAGTGCCAGGCATGGTCATCGTGCACATGGTGCAGTGAACGTGCAGTAATTCCCCTCCCCCAGGGTGCTTTCATTTGGCTCCCCGAGGGTCATTTCCCTCGCAGGGTTTGTTGTGGAGAAAGCAGTAGCAGTGCAGGTCTCTGCCCACCCCCTTGCCTGTGGAGGTACAGTATTGCTCCTCTCTGCCCTTAACAGGGAAGCTGATTGTGTTTTAGCCCTGTAGGGTCAGGGAGGCATTTTTCTGGTCTCCTGATAAAGCACATAATTACCAGATTATCCTTAATGAAGGAGCCCTTGCTACCAGGTGGCTTCCAGCCCCAAGGAACTGACATGGAGAAAGATTCTGAAGTTTTCTGCCTTTTGGAAAAACACCTGTGCTTTCAAGAGTGAGGGTTTCAAAGGCTCCATGGTGCGGCTCTGCCATTGCCAGCCTTGCAGCTTCATAGCCCCTGGACCACGACACAGGCCTGAGTGCTGTGAGTTTTATGAGCTTGCTTTGAAGACAGTTGATGTGCCTACCCATTCCTCGCTCTTGCCTTCCCTTGTGCCTGCCAGTTCCTATGCAGCATGGTGCAAGGTTGTCCACCCCCAAGCATGTTGTATCAGGTGCTCGGGCCCCTCGTATGGAAGCTGTTTCTCATGCAGGACCTGGCAGGTGATGTGAAGAGCAGTGAGACTTGCTAGCCCTTGCCAGCTCCAGCATACAGCCAGCGTGGCCCGTGTCACCTGGAAGTCTGGCAGATGTTTCACCATGTTTGCCAAGACACCAGTAAAAACAGAAACAGGTAAAGGGAAAGAAAGAATTTCTACTCTGATTGTAGAGAAGGGATTTGAAGGAGTAACCAGGTAAGAGCTGGTCTCTTTTAATGGTATAAGGGAAAGACTTCTGCCTAGGGCTGACATCCAGCAGCTCTGGTCCTGGGCTCACTAAGTGTCCTGAACAAACCACTCCACCTGCACCAAGCTCCCTTACCATCCCAGCCATCCTTGCCACCACCCTGCCCATGCTGGGAAGTGGAAAACCGAAGGTACCCATCATGATGCAAGGCAGGGCTGTCTGCTGGTGCACCCGGCCCCAGAAGAGGTGTGATCCCCCTTTCCATAGGCAGAGTTACTCGTTGGCATCTCTAGACTTCTGCGTGGGAGCTGTTACAAGTGGCTTATAAAGTCCTCTGAACTTCTGTAGGTTCAGGGAGGAAGGTGCCAGGGTTGAGGGCAGACATTAACACTCTTGTGTTGCTTTTAAACAGGCACCAGTGTTAACCATCACCTCATGGGCACCTTGCCCACGGACCTTGGACTGCAGCTTGGAGGAAAACTCTACATTGTCTTCTCCTGCATAACTGCTGGGCCTCCCTGCCACAGCCACCATGCTCCCGTGGCAGGGGGTTGGTGGTGGTGGTACGTGTCACCTTGTGGGGTCAAGTCCTGTGGGAGAAGTCATCATTTTCCTGGTGGGACTTTAACCAGGGTTACTGTGACCATCAGTCAGCAGGCTGCCAGCACCACACGTCCTTGCATCTCCTTCCTGGTTCCTGCCTGCTCAGGGGTGTTGAAGCATTTGGAGCGCAGCAAAGCACTTTCCCTTTCCACCACTAATGAGCTGCAGCCTTTGCTCAGGAAGTGTGACTAACGAGGGTCTGGCAACGCACCCTGCCAAGGCCCCGCAGCTCCATCACCTCCTGCGGGCAGTCCCTGTGTCCCACTGGAGACATCCAGTGGGTGTTTGGAGTATGGCTGTACAGCTCTTCCTATGAAAAGCAGTGCACCACCTCTTGTGCTTGTGCAGGTACTTGCCCTGGCAGCCCTCCAGAGAAGAGAGGGATCCAGTGCTCCAACACAGCTGGGGTACACTTTGGTATGGGCAAAGTGCCTCCACAAAGTCTGATGGACACTTGAGAAAGGCTTTGAGGTGTCAATGACCGTCTGTAAAGGGGATGTGATGGTGCAGCAGCTTGGCTCCGTGGCACAAGGTGGCTTAGAGGAGCTGTGGGATGGAGTCATGAGGTGGGTGCAGCACTGGTGTGGGGATGGTGGTGATGCTTTTACTGGGAGCTGCTGCACACCACATGCAGGAAGCACCTCTCCCACCTTCCTCACATCCTCTCAGCCCCCACGCCAAGTCCCAACCTCACCCCTTCCCCCACACACCCTTGCTGCACACCTTTATGGACAAGGGGCTCCCTGAGACTCCGCACCCCATGAGCACACCTGGACTTTCTTTTCACACCACTGGTGCTTTTCCACCTCCTGAGCTGCACCCAGGCTGCCTGGTTCCCTCAGGCTTTGGGGACATTCATACCAGGTGGCCTGTGCCCAGCTGCAACACTAGCAGGAGCAGGAAGCCCCCAGCTCACCGGGCCAGGCACGGCACTTGGCACAGCCAGTCCGGTTCCTGGCCCAGGCAGCTCTCCCTGCCTGTGGGCACGGGCAGGGCCAGGAGCCAGCTTCCAGCTCTCTCTGAGCAGGGGCACTTACAGACCCAAAGCCAGTCCAGGGTTGCTCTGTTGCATCCTGAGGAAGTTCCTCCCCACCTGTACATCTGTCCTGGCATGGGAAGTGTTTGCTCTGTTCCATGGGTAACAATCAATTTGCAAGCATAGTTATGGCTGGGAAGGTAAGATACAGCATCTGTTTTCAGAAGAATTCCTATTAGCTGGATAAATTGCCTCACATTGCCTCATAATGATCCATTGCCTCACCCCACGTCTCCTCACGCTGAAATACACGCCTGGGGAGTATCATTTTTAGCACCATCTGAACCATTCCTGTCACCTACTGGGTTTGAATGAAGCACACTCTGAATGGTACCTCTGTCCCGTTCCACACTGCAGCTACGTACTGAAGCAAAGCCAGAGCACTGGCTGCTGAACTTAGGCTGTTTGTTTTCTGTGTGATGTAAACTCCAGGCCAGCAAACACTTCGGCCTGTGTTTCAAAGCACAGGGTGTGTGCTGGGGCTCGGGGCCTCAGCGCGGCTATTCACGGGCAAAGCCAAACACATATGCCAGTGTCTTTGCCTGTGTGGGGGATGCGACTTGCTCTTCCTGAAAGGAGAGTCTGAAAATTCTCCTCTCACCTGGGGTACAAGATTGGGGGCAGCTCAAAGACAGGGGCTGGAAAGGCTGTGGTGGGTGGATGCTGTCAGGGCTGAAGCGCTGCCCTTGGATCTTCCTGGTCCATATATAAATTGCATAGAAAACAGCTTTGCGGCCCCAGAATGGGGGATATCTTGGCCCACCCCTGAATTCTGTGTGATTCCCAGTAGCTGGTGCAAGTTGCTGACTTGATGCCTGGTCCGAAGTGCTGGGGCAGCCAAAGAGCCATGTCCCCACTGAAGGGCCCTGCGCCTGCCTGGCAGGGTGGCATAATCTGTGGGAGACTGCTGACCTGGCTTCCGAAGGCGATAGCGGGGCGGAACGGACCCGCTGGCGCTGCAGCTGCGCTCTGAGGAGGGCGGGTGTCGTGCACAGGTCGCAGACAGGATCCCTGCGTGGCTGCGTTAACGCATTCCGGAGCTGAGGGGCTGGAAGCCGGTTCAGCTGCAGGGAGAAGGGCTGTGAGCTTTGAACAGCCTTACTTGGGCATCTCCTGGGCAGAGCTGGCGACGCTGTGCCCATCGCTGTGCCCCTCTGGGAGAAGACAGGGTCCCTTTGCAGGGGGCACTGAGGCTGTTTAATGACATTTTTTAAAGCGTTTCAAATACGTTTCAGCACACCTGCTCCGTTCCAGCTCGCAGCCCAGCCCACGATCACAGTGGGATCTGCTCCCCATCCCTGCAGAAGTCCTGCTCCGCTCCCCTCTGCTGCACGCTCCCTCCCTCCTCCCAGCCAGACCGAAATCTGGCTGAGCTCCGGCCCGGCCCCCCAGCACAACTCTCATCACCCAGCAGCCATGGGCAATAACAGTTATTTTTAACCTTATTTAGCAGCTTAGGGCTGACCTGGGTGTGGGGCACTTCGGGGACGTACTGAAAAGCCAGGATTAAGCGTGCTGCTTGAGCTCAGGTTTTATGGTGAGCACATCACAGGGGTGAGATGCTGCTAAGCCAAAACTTAACCACTGGTCCAGCTTCAGCTCTGGAATGCAGTTCTGTCTGCAATGACTTGTCCTCCTGCCTTGTTTTTACCTCTTTTTCCTTGTTTTTCTTCATTCTGTGGTGAGATTTTTTAATTTCAGGAAAGTAGGGATCCCTCTGGCTCCCTTCTCCAAGGACTTGGACCATGGCAGCAGTGCTAGTTCCTCAGAGCCCAGCCAGAACCGCTGCTGGTCCTGCAAAACAGGGTTTTTCCTTAAATATCATAGAATCATAGGGGTTTGAAGGGACCTCAAGAGATCATGGGGTCCAACCCCCCTGCCAAAGCAGCTCCCTGGATCATATAAAATAACAGTACCTCTTTTTAGTTTTCCAACTTTTCCAATCTCTCTTTTGTTTCTCGTGCTTTGAACACATAAAGGGACAATACCCAGGGTGGGGAGCTACTTACTAACTGTATATACATGCACCACAACATCTTCATGCACCTGCCTTCCCTTTCTCTGCCGTGTCTCCTGCAAGTTCAGTTTTGTTTCCACATACATGTGACAACCTGTCTGGTCGGCCCAAAGCCCCATTCCTGATAGGGGAGAGAACAACAAAAATGAACTTGCACAAGGGAACACAGAGGAATGGGGAAGGCACCTCCTCAGGCAGGAAGAGCTGTCCCTGCAAGCAGGGTCTCCGTGGTGGCAGTCCCAGCACTCCCAGGGTGTACACAGCATTCCATCCACTGCTACAAAAGAAGTTAACTCCATCCTGACTGAAACCAGGACATTCAAGTCCCAGGATATGGTGCCCCAACACCTCAAGTCCTACAGAAAGGCTCCAGCACCGGGGCTTCAAAGGCAGCAGGCCCAAAGACAAGATCTGTTCATGCAAAACGGTGAGGAATAGCCATGACTGGGGCAGCTTTCCAGCCCCTGGGTGTTTGGGTTGCTCAGGCTCCATCTGGAGATGAAAGCTTCCTCACACAGACCAGCATGGAGCTCTGGGCTACCAGCTCCCAGGGCTGGAGCTGCTGGTGTCCCAGAAGCAAAGGGGACACCCAGAACTTCTGGTCCCACAGTGTCTCTGCTGGAGGCTCTTCCTGCTGCTGAGAGCTTGGGCAGCTTCTCAGTCGTCCTGAGCCACGTCAAGGATCTCATCACAGTGTTGAGAGGATGATGTCACTCCAGCTGCCCTCCCACCCCACAGCAGGTGTGGAACTGCTGGAGGCCTCTCTGTAGTGGCTAAAATCCCAGCTGTGGGAGACAACATGATAGAACAGCCTTCCCCAGGCAGCCAGGACCCCCTCCAGCCTGCCCAGGTAACGTGGGTGCCAGGGCCTGGTGTCAGGCTGCCCTGGTGCGTGACGGGACAACCCCACTCCTGCCCTACACATGCAGGGCAGCCTCACCTGCCCGCCCAGGGACGTGCCATGTAGCTCATGCCTCATCACCCCACATCTGCTCTGCAGCCCCCCTGCCTCCCCCTGTGCACACGCTGCCCACCTCACACCTCCCAGGCAGCGCCTCTGCGTCCTCCTTCCCCCTCTGCGTGCTGTGCACCCAACCCCTGCGCCTGCCTTGCAGCTGCCTCCTCACCCAGAAATGTGGGGCAGGCTTCACTCTTGCGTGAAGTACTTAGAACATGACTGGTGCGCCCTCCTCTGCCCTGGTTTCCTCCCAGCTCTCCTCCTTCCTGCCCTCCCGCCCCTGCTCCGGCTTCCTGCCCTTTGATGTGCCTCCCCTCCTCTGCCCCAGGGCACGGACTGCTTACCAGGTGGAGAGGACTTCTCCCCACCCCACAATTAAGTGCAATTAGAAGGTCCTGCTCTTCCCCAAGCCCTTGCTCTGCTGGGCACTGCAGGTGGCCCAGCTCACCAGCAAAGTACTGGGGGTGGGGTGACAGGAGGGTCCTGGTGGGGATGGGGATGGGGTAGCTGGTGACCACATCCTGGCCCAGTGGCCCCAAGCAGGGACTTGGCTGCCAGAGCCTGAGCCTGCCCCATGCCAGCACAGGAGCAGCAGGTACCTGGGTGCTTCCTGCTGTGGTCAGGCAGAGCCCAGAAATGTGCCCTGGGGGAAGGCACAGGCAGCGCCCTGTCTGAGACAGGTCCCAGCAGCTGGCAGCGAGCTCTGCTGTCAGCTCTCATCATTGGTGCAGCAAGGCATGTGGTGCCTCCACACCCATAGGATGCTCCTTGGCTGGCAGCAGCAAGCAGAGGTGCAAAGTTCCACACATTGCAGCCCCTGAGCTTCTGAAGGTGCCACCTTCAGCTGGAGGTGGGACCCCCGTGTCACCTACTGAGACACAGGTCTGCTTCCACTGCTGGCAGTGCTGGCTGCAAGGGAGCTGCAGCAAAGTCCCCCCAGTGTGCCAGCCCCACTCTCACTGGGGCCCAAGGAGTGTCAGCTCTTGCTGGCTCCTGGCCCCTCATCACCTCCTGGCCACGTCCCCAGCAAATGCATGCTCCTGCAGCAGGTTTTGTGGAGCATGGGTGGGTGAACGTGCTGCTGCTCTGGTGTGACCTTGGCTCCAGGATGCTGGGAGCCAAAACCGCAGTGCCTGGCCATCCAGGCATGTCTCTGGCAGGGCCAGTGCTGCAGGGCAGCCCTTGGGTGCTGGGCAGTGCCTGAAGGTCAGAGCAAGCACAAGCCCCTCCTGTTGCAGCAACACAAAAGGCTTCATCAAAACCACTCCATCCAAAGGCAAGATCCTCCTGCCACAGCCAAGAAGTCCTCACTCCAGAAAGGTGCTCCATGTGCAGATGTGAATACACACACCAGCACACCTCCATGTGCTTCGTGCACAGGACAGATGCTCTGCTCTGGCTCAGGCTGGCCATTCTGCAGTGCCTTCCTGCCTGCTTGCTCTGCAGGACGCAGGCAGCCAAGCTCAGGGGGAGAACCTGAGCTCAGTGGTCTGCTCTGTGTGTGTGATCTCACACCTGCCGTGCACTATGGCATGGCAGAGCTCCTACCACTAAGGCCAGGGCGTCTGTCCAGGGCTTTTTGATTTTTGACCTGTTTGTGCCACAAAAGGCACAGGTGAAGTGACATTTAGAGGGTCTGCGGGACACTTCTGGCTTTGACATGTGCAGCCAGACCTCCCCATCAGGGACACACACACATGGTGGCTGCCAAACCTCAGGGAGGGGGCAGGTGCAGGCAGGAACAGCCCCTGTGTGCTCCCCTGCCTGATGCCAAGTGCTGTCAGCAGGGCTGGGGAGCAGGTGCCTCCCTGAGCCCTTCACCCCTGGCTGTCGCTGGTGGGTCTGCACTGGGTGGGCCACACTCAGCCACGATGGCCATCGGGGAACCAGGAGCACCTTGGCTGTGGCCACCCCTCAGGCATGCCTGGACAGCACGGCTGTAAGGGACAGGACTGAGCTACCCATGGCTCCTGGGTGGCATCTGGGCAGCCAGGGGCTCAGGAGCCTGTCTGTGCGTGTGAGTACGGCCCACGGTGCAGCGTGTAACAACACACCCAGAGAGGAAGCCCCAACAGAGACTGGATTAAAAGCAAATGTAATTAAACACAGAGAGAATCCTGTCTGTTACCCAACTCTCCTTGCATAACTCTTGGGACCGGCTGCCTTCACAGATGGCTGCTCTGCTGTCAGAGTTATTTGCTGGGCACCTGCTGGAAAAACTGCAGGTCAGCACTGAGCTGACTGTATGGCATCCTTCCCTTGGAGCAGCTCTAAGAGGCCAGAGGAAAAATTGCTGGAAGGTCCTGCAGCTCCCCAGATGTGCCTGTGATGCCTCCCACTACTTGATCCTATCCATGTACCACTGTGAGTGGCCTGTGATGGGGACAAGGAAGTTGCAGGGGCCTGGAGGGTCCCCAGGCACTCTGGTGACCCTGAGATAGGCTGTGCATGGGAGAGGAGGCTGCACATCCCCCCTGGAAGCACAGTGATGGTGGCTGGCTCAGCCAGAGGAACAGGACAGGAGGCACTGCTGTCCTGAGCCCCTCTCACAGGCTGTGGCACTCCTCCCCTTCCCCTTTCCCTGCTGTTTGCACCCATGTCCCAGGCTCCCGTGGGCAGCTGGAGTGCAGAGAGCTGTAAGGCTGTGGAGCAATACCCAGACACGTGGGGTGCCTTTGTTTGCCTGGGTGAGCAGCCAAGTTGCAGCCATCTCCAGCTTCGTACCAGCTGCAGACCTAAGGCAGCTGACTGTCCTGCCAACAAAACACAACACGTCAGGACCAGGGAGTGCTTGTGCTGGTGCTGAATAATGATCCCAGCGCGCTTATAAAACACGAGGCAGAGAGCTCCCCCACAGAGCTGGTCCTTGCAGCCCTGGTCCTCTGCAGAGCATCACTCCGCCTCCTCAGCCAAGGTACGTTTGATTTGAAAGATTCAAACTGGGAGCTGTGCTTGTGTCTGCAGTGGGGCCTGTGCCTGGTGGCTGGGACAGACTGGGCTTTTCTTTTAACCATGGGGAAACCACCACTACTGCTCCTATGGAGGAGTTTCTGGCCTGAGCAGCAGAGCAGTCGCTGGGGTCATGTATGTGCCCCAGGCACAGCCTGAAGCAGGTAGGAGCATCCTGTTCCCAGGAGCTGCTTGGGGAAGAACAACAGCACAACTCCTGCCTCTGCTCTGCAGGAAATCGTGTCTCTTTCCTCCTTGCAGCATGCTTTTGGGGGTCTGTTCATGTTTTATGTGAGTCTTGACCAACTCCCTGCCCTGCAGGGCTGTGTGCTCCCGCACGTGAACACCCCCTGGGGGCAGCTGCACTGTCCCTCTCACTGTCGTGCAGGACCTGGCGCAGATGGGGATGTCCCTCTTGCCGTGCAGGCTCCCCCACACGTGCATGCTGCTTCCTTCCCATACCCCAGGGCCCCAGCTCTGCCCCAGCTCTGGAAGCATAATCCTGTGCTCCAGCATTTTATAGTAAACATCCCTGCATTTCCCTTGCCTCAGTTCTGGACAGATGACGATGCTCCTGCGTGTCCTCGGGTATTTATCACCCCTGCATCTCGCTTGGTGTCGGGTGCTGGGTACAAGGGAGCTCACCAGGCTCTTGCCAGGCTTCCTGCAGAGTTGCTGGGTACAGCCTCAGCACAGGCAGGGCTCGAATCTGTTTCAGGATGGAGCTTATTTGGTACAGTGCCCTCGTGCTCTCCTCACGATCCCTTTCTCCTCGCTGTGCCCCTGAGGTGCCGTGCTGCAGACACCCTGTCTGTCCTGCTGTATTTCACAGAGTTCTGCTCCAGGGAAGTCCCAGCTCATCTCTTTTCCTCCGCCCCAGGTCCATTTCCCGCCTCCCCCTCCCCGGCGTGGCCATGCTGAGCACGGCAGTGCAGCTCTCGGTCCTGCTCGGCCTCTTTGGCTTTGGGAAAGGCCAGATGTTTCACATGGGACCATGCCCAGACCCACCAGTCCAAGAAACTTCGATATCAACAAGGTGCGGAAGAGCTTTCTAAAGGTCTCACGTCGGGTAGCAGGTCAGGCGAAGGGGGCATGGGAGCAATGGCAGGCTGCCTGGGTGCAGGATGGGTGTTGGAGGGTCCAGTCTCAATGCCTTGTGCCAGAGGTGCCAGAGTGACCCCACTAACCCCCCTCAGCCCCCTGCACCGCAGAGGCGGGTGCCTGAACAAACTGAGCCTGTGAAACCGTGCTAGTGACTGAGCTGGGCAGCTCTGCCTCAGCCCTCCTGTGCTAAAAGCATCTCTCTGGGCTTTCTTTTACCAGTATTTGGGGAAATGGTACGAGATAGAGAAGCTGCCCTCAAGTTTCGAGAAAGGAAGATGCATCCAGGCAAATTACTCGCTGAAGGAGAATGGGAAGTTCAAGGTGATCAACAAGGAGATGCTGTAAGTGTTGGTGTTCAGGCTGTGTCCTCAGCACAGCTGTGGCACTCCCTGCTGTCCTGGGCAGTGTATTTTTCTCCAGACTGCCAGTTTCTGGGTCTAGGGGTGCTGCAGGAACTGCTGGGATGATGGGCTTTGCTGTGGCTGCGGCAGAGATGTGGGTGTCTGGTCTCTGCCTGAGCTCAAGCAGGGCTCTGCC